>NC_092415.1:29089763-29448096 GCF_040894005.1 Engystomops pustulosus | reverse complement strand
ACATTTGGCCCTTTTGAGGCCGATGTGGTCCCCATGTAAAATTAGTTTGACGCTCCTGATACTGGGGTTCAACGCAAGAATGGTTAGGCTAGAGAATGTATATCTAGATACAATCAGAAAGCCGGACATCGATAGGAAATGCTGGAGTCAAAATAAGGCCAATGTGCGGGCAATATCAGTGATATATGTAATAAATTGACTCGGATGAGACAGGACCACATCAGGACACAGGTATCTTCATTTTGTGTTTCCAGCTCCTCTTCTCACCGGGCTAAGATCCTGGCGCTACAGTATATCCCCGGGTGCACACACGTCTCTGTGACAACTGCTACCTGCTATAAATAACGCCTGGTTACCATGACAGCCGGTGATAATAGATCGCCAGAAGTCAAGACGCTGCACACCTAAGTACATAATGCTTCCCAGACTCCCCGCTGCGGAGCCACTCGATAACATCCTCTAAGTGACACATTAGTAACGTTATCACCGCTGCGGATGAACGTACAGAGAATCGCGGGCCCATTACGGAGCATTTGCGGCAGGGGTGGCTGAGGACGATGGGATTTGTAGTTGCACAATTGTGATCGGTGGGGAGCCTGCGGCAGGGTTTATGTTCCTGGTAACTACACAGGAACGCGGAACAGCTGTTTAGGAATATGTTACCATAACAATGCTCATCAGGCAGGAGCACGGACGCCTATTATTTCCCACTAATGAGATTTCAGTGTGCACCGCCAGGGCACAGCATTGAATGTGAAAAATCCTCAGCAGACGCCGGCGCAAAAAGCTTTTTTTCTCCTTTTTCTTGTAATCCTTGTAATTACCAGGAGAGAAAGTCATTGAGTGATCACACTGCCAGCAGCGACAGCCGGAGCAGCCACGGAATAATGTACGGACAGAGGGGGAAGCCTAATCACGAATGTTAAGGAAGATTGTCTGTCTGGAAAGTGAAAAGGTAAAAAGAGGGGGGGGGAGTTTAGATATAAGTCAATGACCTTTAGGAAGCTCAAAGTATCTGTATACTAGCCAATAGTCACAGCGCCTCCCCCCACACTAGCCAATAGTCACAGCGCCTCCCCCCACACTAGCCAATAGTCACAGCGCCTCCCCCCACACTAGCCAATAGTCACAGCGCCTCCCCCCACACTAGCCAATAGTCACAGCGCCTCCCCCCACACTAGCCAATAGTCACAGCGCCTCCCCCCACACTAGCCAATAGTCACAGCGCCTCCCCCCACACTAGCCAATAGTCACATCTCCTCCCTCCACACTAGCCAATAGTCACAGCGCCTCCCCCCACACTAGCCAATAGTCACAGCGGCCCAACACAGTAGCCAACAGTCACAGCGCTCCATACACAGACCCCAGTGATCTGCAGAACGGGGACCATCAGCGATCGCCTTGCTATCCCCTATCCTTTGGACCCTGGATACAAAACAGATCTTGCATAGTCTTGCAGGTTAAGGAGAATAGATTTGAATACCTTCTCCAAGAAGCACAGTACCATATCCAATGCTAGTAAGCATGAATAAATACCCCCTTACAAAATATTAGAGACACAGTTGATACTTAGAATACCTAGCTGTATAAGGGGGATTCCTCCTCTCCTGTGAACACTGAATAGGCTTGGTGTCCTCCGCAGCCACCATAGGATTTCCCAATTGTGTGAGGACATCCCAATGGTGAAATGTATGTTCAGGGAGCGGTGGTCCATTCATAGGACTAGTAACCAGACACCACTCAGCTAATCATATGGTTAACATGTAATACTAGCCGCAATCGGGTCCACAGTATGTAGTCTGTGCCGTTTAGATGATTTATATGGGACACCAACACTACACCCGAGCCATAATATACATGAGAGACTAAAGTTCCAGTAATGACTTGGGAGTCCCAGCGTAATTTACATGTCTAAAATATCAATACTGAATATAAATGGTTTAAAAAAGGGAATCAATATCTAGTAATGTAGGTACAACATCTGAGACCATCTAACAACCAGCAAAATAGACTGCCCTTTACAGTCTGGGACCTCCAGCACTGGCTCATCCTGTGCGCCATGGATTCCCTAGGGGTGTCTGGGTAAGTTTACAGAGCGAATGAGTGCTCGAAGTCCTTAGTAGTATAGGACAGTCACCGCTTTCTCGCCCCCTGCCAGGCATTGAGCGATATTCTGTGTGTAAGTGAAGGAGCCCTGACAACCCTTGTGCTGTGACTTGTTTATAGACATCCTGTATGTGGAACATTACATTATCCCTGCCAGATCCCATCATCACTTCCAGTTATTGTTCAGGAACAGATCGGGACAGACATCTAAACAACCACATACCTGGCCGCAAAACATCGCTCCTCCGCAACCCCCCCCCCCCCATCCTTGGATACACAGACACAAAAACACTCCGAAAAATGGTGTATCAATCCAAGAAAGTTTAAAGAAAACAAAAAAAAAAATATTGCACACATTTTCGAAAAAGCCAGGCAACTTTTTCCCATTCTTTCAGGTCGCATTCATGCGCCGCGTTTAGAAACAGAGGACCGAAACGCTCGCGTTTGCAAACAAGCAACAGGTGTTTGAACAGGTGTTAGAATGCAGTGTGTGAATGCGGCCATACTTCAAAGCTTTCAAGGATATATAAGACGGGGTGGGGTTTCCATCGGACTGTAGGACTTTCTGATGATTGGCTACTAAGCTGTAGTCTATTGGCACCAAGGACCGTTCTACAGGGTTGTACCTGTACCTGGACTGTTATACAGTATATAGGGGAAATGGTCCGACTGCTGGAACCCTTGCCTATCACGAAAATGGGGTGCTACAGCATGTCAGACACTCCCAGAGATACCCTAGCGCTATTTCAAGCAATATCCAGCAGGGTGGCTTGGTGGTTAGCATTACAGCCTTGCAGCGCTGAGGACCTGGGTTAACATCCAAGGGTCCACGGGTCAACATCTGCAAAGAGTTTGTATGTTCTCTCTGTGTTTGCGTGGCTTTCCTCCAGGCCCTCCGGTTTCCTCCCACACCCCAAAACATACTGGTAGGTTGATTAGATTGTGAGCTCCATGGGGGCAGGGACTGATTTGGCAAAGATCTGTGCAGCGCTGCATAATCTGTGTGCAATATAAGTAAAGGAATTATTATATCTAAAGTATTGAAAGAAGAAGAACATCCCTGTTCTTGGCGTTTGGTGGAGGTTATGGCAATCACCAAACAGATCGTTATCCCTTATTCTATGGTTGCGCATTCACCAACTGCTCTATTCATCTCTATGTTGCTGATGAAGATTGCAGAGCACGGCGCTTGGCTATCTCCGTCAGACCCATAGAGATGAATAGAACAGGTGTGCATGCACAACCGGCTGCTCTGGGCATCTTGAGCGCAACAGGGATACAATGCACCACTATTCCCATGATCCATGGGGGTCCCATCGCTGAGATCCCCACTGATCAGCAAGTTAGTCCTTCTACACCGGACAGGGCCTAACTCAATATGACTGCAGAACCCCTTTAAGTGTGCCCTAAAAACTATGAGCACCTCATGCAACTTTGTTTCTAAGCGTTTAAACCTAATTTCGGGAGTCACATACATCTTTGTCGCCTCTGCCTTGCCCCGAATTCCAAAGTTTAATTTGGAACAGAAGGCTTTAAAAAAAAAAACCCTGAATAAAGCAGCGGACGGGAGAGCGCGTATTAATAAATCCAGTTCTGCTTAAAATATTTCCTGCCGGTTGCCTAGAGACGTAAACATCAGCGACTTGAAATAGAAAATATTCACAAGACGTTTGTATAAGGTAGAGGGGGACGAGCCGGAGGAATGGACGGAGCAGACTGCAGCCACTTGTGCACCAGGCAGATGGATTCTTCTCATAGCACTGTGATATCACAGAGAGATTCTCACAAACCAAGAGGAAATACAAGACTACAAGAAGTGTACACAGTACTCACTATACAGGAAGAGCGGGGATGACACCTGACCCAGAGAATGCGGCAGGGCAAGGGTCATATGACATCACAATAAAAGAACTGGACAACCACTTCCAGCAAATAAGTGATACTGTCTGTGTAAGTAAATGTTACAATTTAAAGGACAATTTAAATAAAATATATACTTTTAGTATCAATGCATAACATTTTCAGAGATCTCTGCATGTTGTCATTGAACAGAAAGCTTCATTGTTTACTCGCTGATAAAAAAAAAAAAACAGTCCCTGGTCATGTGATGTCACACAGGTGCACGGCTCGTTATATCCCTGGTCATGTGATGTCACACAGGCGCACGGCTCGTTATATCCCTGGTCAGGTGAGGTCACACAGGCGCACGGCTCGTTATATCCCTGGTCAGGTGATGTCACACAGGCGCACGGCTCGTTATATCCCTGGTCAGGTGATGTCACACAGGCGCACGGCTCGTTATACCCCTGGTCAGGTGATGTCACACAGGCGCACGGCTCGTTATATCCCTGGTCAGGTGATGTCACACAGGCGCACGGCTCGTTATACCCCTGGTCATGTGATAGATAACACCTGTAAAACATAGATGTGTGTAAAAACAGACTTCAGGATGATATGCAGGTATTTAAGGGACCACAATGTCTTCCAAAAGCAATGACGGTGTCACAAAAAGGGCCTTTAATAGACAAAACCTACCTACTTTATGAGCAGAAATTAGAACGCAATGCAAGGATAATACTTACCTATGTATGGACTTGCAAATCAACATGGAAGTGCAATGGAGGCGGACCTGGTTTGCCTATAAAAAGCCATGACTAGAGTCCATTGCCCACAAGCCAATTGGGTCTTAAAATACTTGCGCTGTGTATTTGTGGGATTTCACAGGCCGAGCCTCGAGTCCCTAAGCTGAGCTAATTATGTGGGTTCAGATCAAGGATTGGAGCTTCTGTCCGGGTAAGTTTCTTGTGGGCACTGAGCTTGAGTCGGTCATGGATGATGGATGATGCCAAAAGAACCACAGCAGCACCCGCTCCAGTCTGTCAGTGCCAGTACGCCCGATCAGGCTCCACCCCTGGTGCACGTAAAGGATGATTTGCATAACTTTATTATCTATGAATACTATTAAAAGGTCCCTACACTGAAATAAAATGATTGGTTTTAGACGCAATACTGAAGAGTCTCTAAAAGACCATAAGGAACAGATGTCCATATTGTCAGCTCCGCCACATCTCGGAGAGGTCTCCCTCTATTACACATAATGCACTTTGATCCTATAAACCATAAACAGAGACTACAACTTCGCCATTTCTTCCAATTGGAGGACTTGGGATACATTCACACTGTACATTTGCCACAGTTGTCCATTCGCTCATCAGGCTGGTATACATTTCTATACAGTATGGGAAACATAAGCTACTATATGGATACACATTGGCATCTGTTGGAGGCACATACCGGTAATAAGATAAGATAAGGAAGAACGAGGCATTAATCAAACTTCTGTGAAAACAAGTTCACAGACAATAGGGATGATTGACTAAGTGCAGTGATTGACTCAGCTTGGCGCCTTCTTGTCATGTGACCAGGGTGAAGTCATCTAAGGTCCTTTACCCAATAACATTTTCAAAATGTGCCCCATGTAAGTATCTGATCACATGTAATCACAGCAGCCTCCATGGACTTCTACTCCTCCCCATCCTCCAGGCAGGCATGCTGTGATTTCATGTGATCAGATACATACATGGTGTACGTGGTGCGGGAGCTACAGCTGCTCCAAGCACCAGTAGCATGTGTCCATCCCTTCTACCAGCTTAGAACTCCAATGCTGAGCTTCTATGCACGTCCGCTCTACATAGACCATCCAGGCAGGGCACATGTGCATAGCGGTGCGGCTTCGGCTCCTGCATGACCATTGCCTCTAGAGAAAATTTGATTATTACAAGGTTCTTCTAGATTAAAAAGTTTAAACGAAAAAAAAAAAAAGGATGGGGCATGGGCAACATATAGTAATCTACCATCAGATCTACCTAATTAGGTGACGTAAACGCAATGCAGTTGGGCAAGACTGATACTTGACCGAGTTAAAATTTCCCTCGGAATTTAAAAAAAAAAAAAAGGGGGGGGGGGGCTTCTCCGTTGACCGACAATACAACTCCCAGTCCTACTAAAAGACCTGGAAACGATCAATGAAATGACAGCTCGCACCCCCTGCGTTGCAGACCCTCCTCAGAGTCAATGGAGACGGGAACTAATGAGAACAATCTATCAATGTGAACTCCGGTGAAGAGATTGAGCCGGCTCCCTGGAGGAGACTCGCTTCCCTTTAATTATTAACTTGGATGTGGAAAACCGGGAACAATAGCGCCTGCCCTCCCAGCACATCGCGTCTGTACTTTATGAGACGCCTCGGCTGTAAACACTGTGGGCTCTCACTCGCCTTATTAGGCCATGACGTGTGGGAGGATAGTTCATCATTCGGGCACAGGGCGACGTACCTAACCATCAATAAAAATGGGTCTTGTGAGTAATCCTAGGATGAAATAATATCCGTCTGAATTTTTCATTACAGGGAAAGCCGCCATCATACCCATTCATGTATAGTGCAAGGGGTCATACAGCACCAGTCACCGGCAAGAGAATCAATGTTCTTCTATGGAAGCCCCGTGATGGCGTATCCTGGGAAATCATCCGTATACGTGCAGGCTCAGGCACTCGCAGCTTACTGTACACATCTAACGCCCATTATAAATCCTCTGATTTAGGCTTACAGCTTGTAAACAGAGGCACCACTGCACTAGTATAAAGTACAACACGCTTGAAGCAATGGAAGCCATTAGTCTGGGTTCTCCTAATTTGGTTTTTGGGATCCTCTTTACTGAGAAATGGTGATAAAACGCTGAGATTTCACAGCAATCTGGGACAAGACTGGTAAAGGTTACAGCGCTAAATTGCCACCACAATTCCCAGAGGTCAGGCTGCCATTGATGACTTATCCCATGTATAGGCTTTCTAATACTGGAGGACCCCTATATAGTGCCAAGATGCTGCTGTAGGTTCAGCCCAGTTCAGCAAGAAGCAGTCATTGGAAGATATTGTCCATAGAAATCAGTGTAGTTAGACCTTTGTGTATGCTGCTAGTAGTGAGCCTTTACGCTTGAAGAGCTCTCTGCACTGTGCTGCTACGTAGCCCCTCCCCTCTGCTATGAGAAGGAGCTTTATCAGGACCTTGGTTGGATATATAGAGCAATCACTCAGAGGGGAATGGCTGGAGAGCAGGAAGGCAAAAGCTCTTCAGGCTGAAAGACCAGCCCAGAGCACTAACACCCTTCTTTTAGCTAAAAAGTGTTAATCTCAGATCCCCATAAATCATCTTTATAACCTTGCATACAGCCAAATCTTGAAAGTGTTGAATGGGCATGGCCTCCTCGGGCTGAATCCTGCAACAACTTTTCAGCATTCAGCGTGTGACCAGGCTGACATCATCTCAGTTCCTTTTAGCCCCCTAACATTAGCCAACTGTACCCCATGCATGTATCTGATCACATGAAGTCACAGCACACCTCAATGGAGGTTGGGGATGAGTAGAGGTTGCAGGATTCAGCCCAAGGAGGCCACAGCCCCTGAACACTGTCTGTATTTGGCTGATGCAGGGCATGGTTATAAAGATGATTCATGTGGATGTAAGGGAAACAACTTTTAGCTAAAAGAAGGGTGTCAGTTAGTTAATAGAGCTCTATGGGAACCTGCCACTAGCTATATTCGTGAAAATATGGTGACAGGTTCCCTTTAAATCTGCAGCTGCTGTATAATGCTATCAGAGTATGAATGCCCCAATGTAGAAAGAGTGCTCCTAATCAGATTTAGTTACTACCACGAATACTGTAAAGGACTAAGACTAAAGCCTGTTGCCAGAGATCACTATAAGCTGCACAGCCTATGGCACTGCCAGGTAAGTAGGTGCCACATTCACAGGTAAAAGACTTAAAATATAGTGCAGATCTTACACCATAAATGTGAAGGCTTTGAGCAATTTTCTATTTTCAGTATTTACCAAAGTTTGGATTGTGACCTAGGAGCTAGATGTTTCGCCCCTGACCACACAAGGCCTCGGATAAACCCCAATTATCCAGCAAGCGTGAAGGCTGGAAATCTATGGGTAACGTCAATGGTAAAAAACAAAAAACACTGCTTAGCAATACCTATGAAGGCACGCAGTGACACCTTGGCGGGGAGGTGGTAGGAACTTTCCAGAGAAGGGTTTGGTGCGGCTCCAAGCATTCCGATCTATTGAGAAATGGAAGGGAGAAATGAAACCCGATAGAACTGTGAGAAAACCAGGAGAATTTCAGGACATTCAGGGGAATCTCAAACCAAAGCTCCATCTGCCAGTTAGTGGCTGGGGTAACTTACTGTACAATGCTGGGATCACAAATAGAAACCCAACATAAAACCATCACAAGGGAAATCTCCATGTGATCCGTAGATCCGCATTATCCCGGAACCGTCGCCTCTCCTGATACTTGTGTGTTCTGTCAATAATTGCGTCCCAAGGACAACAATAATTCTGGAACAACTCTTCCTAAAACTCTACCTTGTGCTTTCCCTCTGTTATTCCTCCAAGAAAATGTACAAAATACGCTGAACAACTGGGGGGCCGTGGACGTGTCCTATAGCACCGCAGTTGGAATGTCATGGATTTCTTTTCATTCCAAAAGAAGAATATTGCTTTCTCTGTAAAGTTTTAGTCTGCTTGTATACAGCGCTGGGGAACATGTTGGCGCTATACGAATAAACATTTCTTCTTATCCTCACACCCGCTCGGCTTCCTGTCACTTTCAAGCACAAATTCCATGGAAACAAATTGCAGCGCTCTCTATCATCTTATACCCGGCTCTATACTTTTCTCTTATATAAATATCACTTACCAGACTACAAAATCAGTGTCTGTGCACTACAACATCTCCTTCGATTTTGTTGCAAAAGCAATAGAAAAACTGAAATTTTGACAAATATGAGGGACACAAACTCATCCAAATAGACCCATTGGGAGGAATTGATCATATGCCGGGTGCTCCGCGCATCCGGATGTATCTGGTATAATTCAATGCCCATTCTGCAGAATTTCCCTATAAGTCCTGAACAGACTACGAAAAGTTTCATGTGTTCTAGTTCAGGCTGGTCAAAGCAGCCAAGACACGGGTGAAGGTGACATGCCAGTTCAGTTCAGCTGAGCCAGGTTCAGGTCGGTAAATGTGACCCATACAAAGACAGACATACAAGTTTTCACCTGTAAAATTTGTCTGCAGAGTTCGGCTGTTGATGGAAAGTGTTAAGATATCCTAAATTATTTGGGGGTAAAAATTATTATTTTATTAAATATATTTACAAATACATTACTGTTTTCCGCTAAAAAACAGCACCACCTCTGTCCCTGGGTTGCATATGGTACTGCAACTAAGCTCCTTTAAATGAAACCTACCACCAGGATGAAAGATTGTAAACCAAGCGCACTTACATTTGCCCCCTCCAGCAGGATCCTTCTTTTAGCCTCTTATGCCCTTTTATAAAACCGGCTTTAAAAGTTATGCAAATGAGCCTGAGGGGCACCGTTTGGAAGCCTTTGTAAGTAAAATCAAGAGCATAAGATCAGATCCTGCCAGAGTGGGCGCACACCAGTATGTCAGTGTGCTTGGTTTACAATCCTCCATCCTGGTGATAGATTTCCTTTAATGTGAATAGGACGAAGTGTCAACTCCCCACACGACCTGTGCACTGGAATGGCATTGTTTCTAGAGGGAGGTCGTCACGATTCTCTTAACCTAGACAACCGCTTTAAAGAGAATCTGTCAGCAATTTTGATCCTGCAAGGTTGCAGACGGTGTTGGGTAACAAGCCTGGAGATCTGTGCAACCAACCCTTCCTTTGTGGGTGTAGTAAGTAGCAGCAGGACTGCGGAAAAGGGCTTTATATTCCAGGTTTGTAGCTGGACTTACAGCACTCTGCTGCACTGCTGTTAGAGATCTCTTCACTGAATACATCTATGGGCCGCCCCCTGAGTAACTGCTGTTGAGGGGCTACAGAGGAGAGTTATCACACTCCAGTGAACCGATTTCAGCTATAATCTTTTTATCTTCCAGGTCCTGCTGCCAATACCAAACACTGGCTGCAGATTTGGATGGTCAAAATTGCAGACAGATTCCCCTTAAACCCAACTTTAAGAAATTAATGGCTGACAATCTAGGCATAAATGGGGTGAATGGAGCCCTATGGGTAACATGATGTGAGTGGGCCTCACATATGAATAGATCTTCTCCATTTACTTCAGAGACCAAATTCACACGGGCGTCCCATGATGAGTAACCACCATCTCTAAATAAGTGACCTGGGACAAATGTCACAAGTTGTCTTCTGGGAATAGGAACATATTTCACATTCAGTAATGGATTCCTCTAGAATAAAATCCAGTGCAACATTAAACAGTGGGGGTTTTTTTAAAAGCAAAGCACATAATCAGAAGTTTTCCTTTGTGGCCGATACAGTCTAAAAAAGAAAACACGATGGCTTTGTGGTTGAGCAGAGGAGGGAAAAAGTCTCACATCTCGGGCGGTGGATACAGAGTCCTGCCCAAGTGTATTCCTGCTCAGTAACCACAGACAAAAACTGCTCAAAGACAACAATCTACAAGAAACCGTAATGGTCCGGACACATCAAAACTACACAAGTGCTAACACATGAAGAATTGAGCCAAATTATTTTTATTACACAGTCTATTACATAAGGTAATAAGCAATATTCACCCTGACCACTAGGGAATCGTAAAAATAAAGAAAACACCATCATTACATCACTACTGACAATAGATAATGTCAGTAGATAATGGGATAATATCTCCCACTCCCTGTACAATGACCTCTATATAGATAACACTGACCCATCATTACATCACTACTGACAATAGATGATGTCACAGCTTATCTCCTCCCCCTCCCTGTACAATGTCCTCTATATAGATAACACTGACCCATCATTACATCACTACTGACAATAGATGATGTCACACCTTATCTCCTCCCCCTCCCTGTACAATTACCTCTATATAGATAACACTGACCCATCATTATATCACTACTGACAATAGATGAGGTCACAGCTTATCTCCTCCCCCTCCCTGTACAATGACCTCTATATAGATAACACTGACCCATCATTACATCACTACTGACAATAGATGATGTCACAGCTTATCTCCTCCTCCTCCCTGTACAATGACCTCTATATAGATAACACTGACCCATCATTACATCACTACTGACAATAGATGAGGTCACAGCTTATCTCCTCCCCCTCCCTGTACAATGACCTCTATATAGATAACACTGACCCATCATTACATCACTACTGACAATAGATGATGTCACAGCTTATCCATCATTAGATAACACTGACCCATCATTACATCACTACTGACAATAGATGATGTCACAGCTTATCCCCCCCTCCCTGTACAATGACCTCTATATAGATATCACTGACCCATCATTACATCACTACTGACAATAGATGATGTCACAGCTTATCTCCTCCCCCTCCCTGTACAATGACCTCTATATAGATATCACTGACCCATCATTACATCACTACTGACAATAGATGATGTCACAGCTTATCTCCTCCCCCTCCCTGTACAATGACCTCTATATAGATAACACTGACCCATCATTACATCACTACTGACAATAGATGATGTCACAGCTTATCTCCTCCCCTCCCTGTACAATGACCTCTATATAGATAACACTGACCCATCATTACATCACTACTGACAATAGATGATGTCACAGCTTCTCCTCCTCCCTGTACAATGACCTCTATATAGATAACGCTGACCCATCATTACATCACTACTGACAATAGATGATGTCACAGCTTATCTCCTCCCCCTCCCTGTACAATGACCTCTATATAGATATCACTGACCCATCATTACATCACTACTGACAATAGATGATGTCACAGCTTATCTCCTCCTCCTCCATGTACAATGACCTCTATATAGATAACACTGACCCATCATTACATCACTACTGACAATAGATGATGTCACAGCTTATCTCCTTCCCCTCCCTGTACAATGTCCTCTATATAGATAACACTGACCCATCATTACATCACTACTGACAATAGATGATGTCACAGCTTATCTCCTCCCCCTCCCTGTACAATGACCTCTATATATATATAACACTGACCCATCATTACATCACTACTGACAATAGATGATGTCACAGCTTATCTCCTCCCCCTCCATGTACAATGTCCTCTATATAGATAACACTGATCCATCATTACATCACTACTAACAATAGATGATGTCACAGCTTATCTCCTCCCCCTCCCTATACAATGACCTCTATATAGATAACACTGACCCATCATTACATCACTACTGACAATAGATGATGTCACAGCTTATCTCCTCCCCCTCCCTGTATAATGACCTCTATATAGATAACACTGACCCATCAGTACATCACTACTGACAATAGATGATGTCACAGCTTATCTCCTCCCCCTCCCTGTACAATGACCTCTATATAGATAACACTGACCCATCATTACATCACTACTGACAATAGATGATGTCACAGCTTATCTCCTCCCCCTCCCTGTACAATGACCTCTATATAGATATCCTGTAATGATGGATCAATCTTATCTGTGAATGTTAAAAATATACTAAAAGTAAGTAAGTATCTCGCACTCTTGTTAAAAGACATTCAGCCAGGGCAATAAAAAGTTATATTACTGTTAGCTGATGGGCAGTGGTTTCATTCCCATAAAACCCCTATAACGTGCGCCAATAATGAGGCAAAAGTTCATGGCATCTCTCCAACAAGGCCAACAATCCAGGGGAAAACCGTGATTAACGCGATTCATACAAAAGTATAGAAAGAGCGCAGTCCATCCCCCACCCGTCTCATACCCTGAACACTATACGGTGACATCAGGCTCAGGCCACAGCTGGAATGTACAATGCGGATCGGGGGGGGGGGGGGGGAGGTTTATATGGACGACTTTCAAACATTCTTGTAAAAGCGACGTTATAGATCCAGTTTCCAAGAAAAGGAAACTGATAGTTTCACTATGATAAGCGTCTGCCACACCCGCAGAGATAAAACAGAGCGCGCGGCCATGACTGAGGGGGGAAAGCAGCTGACTGCAGAGCATTACTCCAGCTATGAGTCATGCCAGGACAACACGGGGGCCGCCGTCTGCGGAGAACTGCTCCACCTCATTGCCAGGCCTGCAAAATCTCCTGGATATATCACACTACCTCTCAGTGTAGGGCGGCCCTGGAGTCAGGCATCACAGGACTTTATCCAAAATTCATGAGACTATTCACAGACTGCAAGTAATCCTAGTGACACCATGACGCTGGAGTCACATGGGACCATCAGAGGAAACTATGCTGAACATTGTTAGACGACAGCTCACCCCTGGTCCACTCGGCGTTGGTCTTTTTAGAAGCCGTTCACAAAATATGGCCCCCAGAAATGTATCACCTCAATAGACAAACCTCTGTGCAGAGGTGAACCCTAGTATATACGTATCATGTGGCTGTGCTATGGAAATGTCAGAAACACGAGTTACAAATATCCCCTTAAAGACGAGTCGACAAATTGCACCTCAACGGGGAGGAACTTCTACCGTATGCGCTACGTTTAGACTTGAGGTGTCAACGACCATGAACCTGCTACAGAAGGAGTTTCAGGCCATAGTAGTCGCTACGGTCAATGGGACCTCACCACTGGATCTGCCCTTGACAGGAACAGCTGTGGCTCAATGTGACTACCAGAGGAGGAGAGTATCATCACCTCTATTATTTTCATAACCCCTCCCGTTGCCACCAACAGTTTTTAAAGGAAAAACATCAGCTGGAATGTCATTTTTAGCTGGTGACTGCTTCCGATAGCCCATGCTGTGCCGATTTTACAAACACTTTTTTCAGTTTTCTGAATACTGCCACTACTTTATAAAACTTTATTTCACATTACCCATCTCCCTGAAAAAAACAACGGGTGGAGAGTCCCAGGGGGAAGGGATGAGGGTAACCCCACCCCATATGTAGCAGCATGGGTGCCCGCATCCAGCTCCCTCCCCACTTCCAGTCATGTGCTTTGAGCAAGCAGGGAGGGAGGGGGATGGTGTGCAAAAGAGGCAGAATGCACGAGGAGACTGACCACCTGCTGCAGGTAAGGTGAAATAAAGTTATACGGTAGTGCCAATATTAACAATGCCGACAAAGGCATTTTTAAAGGAAAACTGATATGTTGAAATCGATCATCAGACGGAGATCTGATTGTATATTCATCCTGCTGCCTCTGCCCTAATCTGAAATTTAATAATCCTGCAACTCAACCTATCTTGTTAAAAACTTTATTTTAGTAATATGCTAAATAACTGCAATTAATTTACATAATACTACAATACAATTTTAACAAGTTAGTTTCCAGGGTAATTAAATTACAAATTAAGGCAGAGGCAGGCAGGAGGAACCTACCATCAGGTCGACTTCTGATGGTAGACTCCTCATGGTAGGTTTCTTTTAGATTCAGCATAGGTGACTGGAACCCCTCACCAAAATCCCTTTAAATCCTGGACAATCCCTTTACAATACTACATCACCAGTACATTAGATTAACCACTTCTGTAGCTCACAGAACCATAAGGTTGGGAATCTGAAAGAGGTGATTCTGATCTTTAATATGACACCATCAGCACGTTTCTAGGTACCACAGAGCAGAAGATTTGAAACTTGACTAGATCGGAAAATATGGTGAGAAGAGAGTCATATTTGCTCTACTTTGGGGGAAAATTTTTTTTTATAGGTAAAAAAAAAAAAAAAAAAAAAAAAGAATTGTAGAAATGACATTTCATGCCCAAGCTGAGGGGGCTGGTATTTTAGTGGGTAAGATTGGCAACTACAGAAGGGAACCAGCAGCTCTTCATCTCTTACTGCTCATATGACAACTCTATCAGATTGCTCTGTGGTTTCCGGGAGAAAACTCATAGGACACGTGACACTTGTGCACTGTACCAGGGATCTCGCGTACAGGCAAGACAATTAGTCATCCCAAATCGGATTTTGTTAAAAAAAAAAAAATAATAGACAACAGCACAAAGCTGTAGCTATTCCTCAAGGAAAATCTTCAGGCAGGTCATGCTGCGGATTCTCCTCTACCATAAAGAGAGATCTGCTGCACATTGTACAAATTTTAAAAACTAAAAAGGTCTGAAGCTCCCTGCAGATATATAAAACCTGATCTGACAGCACGGGATCACCATGGGGTTATTTACAAATGAGATGATGGATATTTAGGCCGCCACATCATAACACAAGACAATCAAATGAAAACGCAACGCACAATTCTGTTCAGGTTTCACCAGAACAATGACTGTTGTTCTTGTTCAACAAAAAATGCTAAAATAAGACATCCCCCGAGAATAAGACCTAGTGCCTCTTTAGGAGAAAAAAATTAATATAAGACACCGTCTTATTTTCGGGGAAAACACGGGTATATCCAGGTTATACCTGCATTGAATAGAATTGGGGAAACTGCCGTCAGTTTGGGCCCGTTCAAATGACCATATTGGGGTTGTAAAGGGTTCCTGGAAAGTTTTAATTACGGGAAGGGGGGGTTTGGGTTAACAGCCAACGCTTAACTGTTTCCCAAACTCCCATAGACTGGATAGTCTTAAAGCTGAGTGTGCCACCAAAATAAGAAATCCTGGAAAATCAAACGATTTATTAATTTACATAACACCTATAAATAGGGGTCTTCTAGGACATCTACCACCAGGATGAAGGATTGTAAACCAAACACACTGACATGTGCCCTCTCTGGCAGGATCCGGTCTTCTCAGTTAATTTTCCCCTCCCTTTTAAAATTATGCTGCATAGGTGTTAATGGAGACTGGGGCCCCTTCTTAAAGCAGTTTTTTCCTTAAAAACAATGGCATAGGAAACAAATATCCTGCCAGAGGGGGCACACACACCAGTATGTTAGTGGGCTTGGTTTACAATTCTTTATCCTGGTGGTACATGTCCTTTAAGATTGGATACTTTAACTGTAGGATAGATGCAAGAATTTTTTTTTCCCACCCTCAAGACTGTTTACACCCATTCACGAGCCTCAGAAAACTCTTTGGCACAAGGTTTTTGTGCAAAAGGAAAACAGACAATGATTTTTTTAAATAGAATTTTCTATTTACTTGCCCATAATTGAACAGCGAGCTGTGGTTTGCAGTTTGGGGGATGTTTTAGCTGAACAGTTTTAGAACTAGGGTAGGAAGCTATAATTTAGTGTGAAGAGAAAAAAAAGAATAACTACTTAAAGGGGTTTTACCAATTTATGAAGCTATTTGTGGATAGGAGTATGGATGATAAAACCCCTTAAAGCGATCCCGTCACCAGGAGTGTCACTTCTAGCTGGTGACAGCTTCCAATAGTCAATGCTGCGCTTTGTCAGCATTCTAATAATTATACAGATTACCGGTACATAGCGCTGCACAGAGCCAAATCAGTCCCTGTCCCCAATGGGGCTCACAATCTAATCAACCTACCAGTATGATTTTGGAGTGTGGGAGGAAACCAGAGGAAACCCACGCAAACACGAAGAGAACATACAAACTCTTTGCAGATGTTGACCTGCATCATTTCAGTACTTTATAAAAGTTTATTTTACATTACCTGGCTCCGTGCCAGAAGATTTACACTTCCTTAGAAGAGCTCGTCCACATCTGATAGGTAGAAGTGCGACACTTCCAAAACCATTTTTTTTTTTTTATAGACCCCAGCATTCGATAACTTCACTCCTTACAAACTACAGTGCTGTATACTTTAAAGTGGCTGAGACACAATGTTCCCTATAAAATAGCTAACCAGTGGGTGCCCATTGCTACGCCTGATGACCCAATATTGTTCCGCCCTGCTAAAGCCAGGCCGAACCGAGTCCCGCTACCCTCTAAGTGTATTGAAATAAGTCAATGGAGGTAAAGAGGGCTGTGACAATTTGGCTGGGCCCTCTATGCACATGCCATTTGCTATATGGTGATATAACAGGTCCTGCTCACTTTTTCTCATTGCCATAACATCTCCTATTATCTGGACGCCACAGAGATATATCCAATGTCAAAATCTGCCCATCAACAGGGACCGGAGGTAGGTCAGTGTGCCAACACACACACAAATGGTCTTTAATTCCATGGATTTAATCACGTAATCCGTCCGTCTCCTGTAATCCTTGGTAACAGTAACAGTCTGACATTCTTCATTGTCATTTCCCTGATAATAAGGAGCGCCGGTCCTTGAAAACATTTTTTTTCGTCTCCCACACTCTTATTCCACAGAGAAAAGGCGGCTAAATAACACGACTGTAACCAGGGCTGAAATGTTGGTTTTGTGCCTTGTCAACCCCTGCTGATCTTTAAAGTTTAATTCCCACATAGCAACAAGTTCAGTATCCGTGCCGGAGGTATACGACACATTTATCAGCCGGGGGAGTAATAGATTTCATATTACAGAAATGTGCCCTCAGTTAAAGGGCTACTTAAAGGGAACCTGTCAGCTAAATGTACCCAATAGACCCCACTCTGTATGTTGTGAAGCAGATCAAGTCTCTTTCATGGGCAAGTGTTGTGGCATTATCCTGGAAAACAACATGGAAATGAGCAGTAAATAATCGGCTATATGAAGTCAGGGAGGAGGAGAGTTTAACACGGAAGTCAAGCTCTCCCCACCTCAAAATACCTGCTCTACTGTGACTGGCATCAAGAACTAGACTTCAAGACATATGATCAGTGATGTCCCTGTTTTCAGAGCCATCAATTACAGCAAAGGAGCACTGTTAGGTGGGGAGAGCTTGACTTCAGTGTAAAACTCTCTGTCTCCTTGACTTTATACAATTAATTTACATCTCACTTCAAAAGTTGATTTTCTATATCACAACAGCACATAGGCCAATAGTAAAACATGAACTGGAAGGTGTTAACCTGCTGGACAGAATACTGCTAGTGGGTTTCTAGGTCAATTTCTACTGACAGGTTCCCTTCAACTTATTTTTAAATTACACAACATATAGTATAACATTGGTTGGAGGTTTGAGCCCCGACACCAACATTGGGATCAAGGCCAGATATAATGCCACCTGCAAATATGTAATATTAATCTTTGAACCAACAGTCTCAAACAAATCAATAGGGCAGGGCTTGTACATGAGATTATGATCACTTGGGACCCCCTTCATTTGAGTGATCATTGGTGAATAATTATAATAATTCTTTATATAGCGCACACAGATTATGCAGCGCTGCACAGAGCTTTCTAGATCAGTCCCTGTGGCCAATGGGGCTCACAATCTAATCAACCTACCAGTATGTTTTTGGAGTGTGGGAGGAAACTGAAGGAAACCCACGCAAACACGGAGAGAACATACAAACTCTATGCAGACGTCCCTGGAAGGGACTAGAATCCAGGACCCCAGCGCTGCAAGGCTGCAGTGCTAACCACTGAGCCACCATGCTGCCCCAGTGATGACATCGTTAGACGCCCAGTAATCAGTAACATTTCCAAAACTTTGAATATTAGTTTTTGGGGAAACTTTTTTTTTTCCTTTAGTGTCCCAAAGCCACTAGGTGGGAAGTAGCATACAGGTGTGTAGAGAAGTACAAATGGCATTTACAATGTTATACAGCTATTACTGAGAAATTCAGGGCAGAATTATTACTTTACTTACAAGAAATGTAAAGCTCAGAATCTGAAGAAGAACAAAAATGATGGAGTCGGGAATAGTTTGTACAGGCAGTCCCCGGGTTACGTACAAGATAGGGTCCGGAGGTTTGTTCTTAAGTTGAATTTGTATGCAAGTCAGAACTGTATATTTTATAATTGTAGATTCAAACTAAAAAAATGTTGGCCCCAGTGACAATTGGAGTTTGAACATTTTTTGCTGTAATGGGACCAAGGATTATCAATAAAGCTTCATTACAGACACCTTACAGCTGATCATTGCAGCCTGGGACTATAGTAAAGCATTCAGAGAGCTTCATCAGAGGTCAGAGGGGTCTGTCTGTAACTATGGGTTGTCTGTAAGTGGGGTGTCCTTAGGTAGGGTACTTCGGTTGGGTTTGTATCTGGCCATGAAAGAATTTTGTAACAAGGGATAAGAAAGATATCGTCCTATCGACTATACACCGACCTTGGTAGCGCAGTGTCTCTTCCCTGTACATGTAGGGACATAGGTCTAGACTTTTCCCTCTTAGCCTTGGAATTTTCCTATCCAGAGATATAATATCATAATATTGGAGTCTATCCTTTTTAGACAAAGGGCTCTGTTAAAAATGGGTGTAAGGATATTACGCCATGAACTACAGATCACATGACAACCAACCGGGATATTCAATGTCCTCAGTCTATGGAAGACGCTCTGTACTACGTGACATCGGTATAAAAGCCTCTCATACCTCCAAGCTTTGCTGTGCTTGGGGTCAGTCCTGTGCCAAAGAAGGTATCACGATGTACTGGAACTACTGAGCCTTGTACTTAATAGGCTTTGGGAAATCTGCACTGCAAGAGTCCTGAAGAGTACAACTACTTATTCATCTCTAAGAAGATCAAAAAATCTATAAATTCTTCATGCTGGAGAATGGAGACGGCGGATAAAAGTTCACCGCATCCACCGATGGAAATTCGCCTGGTTCCCTAGCACCTGCCCGGGCTGTTTTGGAAGGATTCCCTGCATCGGTTAAATACACATATTATGTATTCCATGACATCAGCAGGAATTTGGCAACACAGACGAGCGTTCACTTCTGCAGAGTTGGACGGGAAAAAAAAAATAAATGCTCGGCTTTGTTGTCCCCCTCCCTCCTCCGTGGTGGAAGAGCAGACAGCAACGTATGAGGCATGAACTTTCATTACAGACAGGAGCTTATCAGAAAGGTAACAGTCCACCCCCTGAGGAAAATATTTACAAAAAATAAAATACAGGACTCATTTCTTAAAGGGGTCAGAATATTTATGGTCTACCTGTAGCCGGGGTGGCCAGACTGAACAGACCTTCAGAGGTGAGGCCTACAGCTATCAAGACTTCAAAATAGAACAGCACAGGGTAAGATGAATACCCCAATAGGGTAACCCATTCTATAATTAGTCTGTTAAAGGTTCCCTTCTCCGCTGGGCTGGCAGGTCACGTGACCTTCTGGCAGTAGGACTCTGGACTTCCTGTGTCATGTGTCCTGCTGCCTTTCAGCCAATGGAGAAGTCTGTGCAGTGTAAGTCATAACCACTCCTATATCAGGGGTTGGAGGGGTGTGTGGCTCCATCCAGGAAAAGACTGAGCTGCAGACTCAGAGGGTAATAGGGCCTGCTCCAAAATGTATGATTTGTAAAGTGCTAAGGAATTTGATGGCGCTATATAAAGATTATTATTCAAATTTGGGAATCGTCTAGTAAGCTCATCCATGCGTACGATCTGACAGAAATAGATGGGAAGGTACTGAAACAACATCTAGTACTGGACCTTAGACTACGTTCATGTACACGAGGCCTCACCATTCCTCAGCTCGGGAATATTAGTAGGGTTAAAGGATGTAAATCACAGCCAAATAAAACGCGTTGAGTCGTAAACTTCCGCTGGTTCCTCCACCTTGACTTCAAAAATCTAATTCACACGAGCAGTGAAAGAAATTTTTTTGTAGGGTGGCAGCAGGAAACCCTAAACACACAGGACATGTGTGTTTTCAAGGGTTAAATTGGTTGGCCACTTTACCTCATGTTTTTGTAATGTGTGTGTGTCTGCGTGTGTAAGGGGGGGGGGGCAGGATATTAGGTAATTAACCAATGTACATCTATTAATAGTTCTGCTCCGCTTTCTTAACATGAGGTAAAGTGGCCAACCCCTTTAAACCCAGCAGTAAGAAGCAAGTGCATAAAGGAAATCAACCACATGCAAAACATAAAAAACCTTTAAATACTCACCTCCACTCCTATTGAACTTGATCCTCGCGCTATCCGCTGCTATGGGAGATGGATGTTGGGGGGGGGGTGCATAATTGGCAGCCCGGAGCAACGGACATCTTGTTCCCACACTCTGGGCTGCTAATTATAAGTTTCTTTTCAAAGTGATCCCGGTGTGTTGAGCTTAGCGACAGAGGAACGGGAGCGAGTATTTGTAGGGGTTTTTTTTTTTGCCTGTGTTGTACGTGAATTAATTCCTTTAAAATCTATAGATTTATTTGCTGTTTATCGACATTTACAGACGTTATCATACAGTGTGCCGTTTATCAGGCTTGCGCATCTTTCCTTCCTGCAACTCACAATGGCAGATACATAGACGGGTCAGGGTTCAACTAGAATAGTAATGTACAGGAAAATATTAAGAGGCGACTGCGTTTTATTTCGTAACTAAACCAATTTATGAAACGTCCTTTATGAAACAGCCCCTTCCATCCCCTGTGCCTCCATTAGCAGAGGAGGAAAGTCTTACATCGCTGCCAGCTGAACAATCTAATATAGAAACTACTAAAGCGAGATCCTGGATAACGTTACCATAGCAATAACATCAAAGTGGGAGGGGGGGTATGGAAGTACTACACAAAACTCAGTATATCATGCTCGGAAAATGAAAGTAAAAGCAGCGTGTTACAGAGCAGTGTCATGTCAGGGCGATACCAGGTCTCGCTGCTAGCTGGAGAGTCGTGACCAGCGTGAGCCTGCCTGCTAGACCCCGCCGAGAAGGATTTAGCATCTTCACCTCAAGCCAATGAGATTAATGCAATGACGGGTAGATGATTTCCCCGCACGTCAGCATGCACCAAGCTTCCACCCACGTATAGAATGTATGTGGGGGGGCATATATGGCCACAAATTTGCGGGCGGATATACATCCTGCATAGGCAGCTATGGCTCCCGGGCTGGTTACGGTGAGCACGTGTACCGTGGCCATAAAAAGGATAAAGCGCGCTCTATCTGTGGACGTAAGAACGGCCGCGTGGCTCCGTTTTTGTTAGTATGAATGCAGCTTTAGGGTTGTCAGGGAATGCACTTCACCTATACAAACAAGGAGGGGTCAACACAGGCGACCACTAAACCTGCGCGACCCATCCAAAACGGGAATAAGAATAAATATATATAATTTATTATATATATTATATAGGTGTCGGCTTAGCAATGTGAAGACCAACACATGCCCACTAGGCACAAACCAGGCATTCATGTGTAAGGGGGTAAGTATAAGAGATAGCTGAGTACTTAGTATACAGCAATGGTTATATACCGTAATACGATGAAGTCCGAAATGTATGACATGCAAGCACCGAAGCCATAGAAAAGAGGCTACAAGATTTTTTTATTTATTTGCAGCTTTCTTTACACTTAAAGTGGACTTCTACAAATATGTAAAACCATATGGGGACTGGTCCATGGCAAGAATAAAAGAACACATACTAACAACGCATAAGCCCAGAGGAGTCACAACACCCACATCATACAATGCGTGGTCTCCCTGGACAAGGTGACTGCCCTGGAAGTGAAGTCTCCAGGAAAAAGGAAATAATTCTCCATGTCCTAGGAGGCTGCTCATTGGATGAAGGAGGACCCAAGACTCACCTGAACATGTGGCGGGGCACAGGGCCTGAAAACAGAAGCACTGGAGCAACACAAAAATATGCTCTCTTTTTTATTTTTTTTCTTCCCCCAGTCCCCTGGCGGTTTTCCATATTCATGTCAGCATTCTGAATCATCCCAGTGGTTTAGTTTAATTCACGTTACCTGGCTCCCTGTCAGCAGCGTGTGGTGAGTCCCTGGGTGGAGGGGAGCAGCTGCAGCCTGTCTGTTTCCTCTCCTCCACACTTATGCAGCTCCCTCCCCACTTCTTATCATGTGCATTGAGCATACAGGGGGAGGGGGATAGTGTGGGCAAGAGGAAGGATGAGGAGACACAGGCAAAAACCGGCTGCAGCTGCCCAGGAAGCCAGAGAATATTAACCAAAACTTTAATAAACTACTAAAACAATACAACAATGCAAACAAAGTCATTTTTAAAATTAGCATAGCAGAGGCTATTGGAACCTCTCACCAGCTAATAATGTCATTCCGGGTGACAGGTTCCCTTTAGATCACCCACAGGTCCCTATGGACCGGTAGTTTGGTGTCCCAATTCGCCAGGTATGAGTTTTCTCCTTGGCCTTATCCCGAAGATCTAGGCAACTACATGTTGCGGCGAGTGAAGTGCCGTAGCTATGGCGCATGCACAATTAAGCTGGGGTAATAAGTCGGCTTCATCAACACGGGAGGAGGCGCCAGGATCTTGAGATGAGAGTCCAATGTGCTTCACCTAACTCACAACCAGGCAAGGACAGTTCTCATACAGGTCAATTTGGGACCATAAACCACAAGTCATTTTAAAGGAGCTTTCCAAACTTTAATATGATTTCTACTGCGTACAGAGTATCAGTATCTGATAAGTGGAGGACCAACCCCCTCACCAATCAGCTATTCTGGCAGCTTCTGAATGGCGATGGCTCTGTAGTGTATACCAGCTGTGTTGGGATACAACATACTACAACCCTTCTCCAAACTAGGTGAACAGGAGATAAGTTACAGGACCCCAACATAACTGCAATACATAAGACGGAGTCATCTGCTTCCTCCCACTGCCCAGAGGCAACCAAAGCAGCTGTTGAGTGCGGGGGTCCGGGTGTCAGATATTCTCTGATGGCCTATCCCAGGTTTCCCAGGGGTCGGAAAAACCCATTTAACTCACTGCAGCTGTTATCCCAGTCCTAGGATGTTCTTAGTGATGTAAAGTGCTGAGCTAGGGATCAGCGGGTCGACACTGGACCTGTAGAGGCACGCAGGAGCCTATCCATCCCATCGCCTAACACTATCCTCACCATCTGCCCCATGTGCACTAAACATCTCATTCCAGTGTATTTAATACAAAGGTGGATGGAGCTTTCAAGGAAAGAGATTCTCACAGTGTGAATAAACAATACATGTGATATGGTGCTGAGCTCTGAGCGCACACACAGGCTCCTTCCTGAGCCTCTTACAATGAATGATGTGAACGTCTGGAAGATGATGTGACCTACCTAAAAAGCCACACAATAAGGTGCCCACAATGACCTGACAGGAAGCTCCAGTACAATAATTGTATCTGCAGCGTCACAATCCATAGCGGGACGGTATAAGGTCACAGGATCCGCAGCCGTTCCAGGTCACCAGATACAGTAAAGAAAAAAAAAGGGTGTGAGTTGTTCACAAACTATATTCTATTACCCTATTAGGGAATTCTGGGTTAAAGGGGTGGTCTTGTGCCCTGCAGATGTCTATGAGCAATCCCCCTTCATCTCCAGGGGGCATGAAAAGAGATGGCCTCTAAATAGTGTATCATATGGCCAGTCACTTATCTGATTAGCTACCAGATAATACGAGGTGTCACCAGTGGTGGCTCTGCTGGATGCCATTTGCAAGCAATAATAGAAGCAGGACCCAGAAATCTATCAACCCCAAAAACCAAAATCTGAAAGGGGTTAAACTATGTTCACATCTCGTTTAAGCCATCCGATATTTCAAGTGGATTCCCCAACATATCCTTTACAACAGAGGGCTAGAACTGGCAGTGCTGCATTAGTCAGGGATTCCCGTTGTTGCGCCTACTAATTAACTATCCTATGGAGAGGGCATAAGTAGTAAAGCTACCTGGAAAACCCCTTTAAAGCTGCCCCAACAACATAATACGGGGAGAAAACCTCCAATGAGTGGAATTCAGTCTAGCTAGAACAAGTGATCATGGCCGGTCCTTCTTTATGATCACTTAAAGAAGAGCTGGTGTTTCGCAGGGACTCCTTGCATCATAGATCACCATAACACACCACATCATGTCCTCTGTACTGTGCTCAGTCTGTGGCTCGCAGACAGGCAAACTCTTAACAAAGCGGAGTATGTTTTTGCAGTTAGGAATTATGACAATAAATCTACTGAAGGTTCTATTTAACACCCCCCCCCCCCCCCAAAAAAAAGTCAATTTATGTGAATGCAGACGGACCTTCGCTATAGCTCTGTACAAAACAATTGTGTAAACAGAAATAAATGACTTTTCCACAGAACGATCAGACCCCCAGCTGTCACCATGAATGGGTAACACTTGTCTACATAAAATGCAATGACACTAGCTGCTACGTACAATCCCACCTGGAGTATTGTACACAAGGCACTGCCCCCCACCTGTCTAATAGATAAAATAATATTCAGCCGCTCTTGTATATGCATCTGTTTCTGTCTCTCCAATCTTAGCAATAAGTGTTATGGCTGACTTGTAGCTCCCATGGGGGCGTCATTCAGCTTTCCCAAAATCCTGAATGGCAAGAACAGCCAGTTATCTAGTGTTCTACAATGAAGTGTGTAACTGTTGGGTTTAGATGAGGCATGGCCAAGCCATGCCAAAGAGCTACAGGTTATAGATAATACTATTAGGGTGATGTGATACATAGAAACAAAACAAAGCTGTGTATAGCCACAAGTACAGGACAACATTGATTAAATAACAAAGCAGCCGCTCTGGAAACTATTGTATATACTATGTATCCACAGCCCGGCAGCTATTCTATACACGTCATATACTGCGCCCACCGCCTGGCACCTATGTTATATACAGCGATCAATGTCCAGCAGCTATTATGTACTGTATATACCATGTCCCCACCAGCTGTGGCAGAGCACAGGTCTGCCATGTACTTTACAGCCAGGAACAGACACATTTCGGGATCACAAAGTGCCATCTGTGGCAGCTGCATGTGTTCAGCAGGGAAACGAGACACCAATAAAGGGCAGTCATAGATCTGTACAAGTGAATATAAGAACAACTGCTTGTGTAGGAAGGTTATAGGAAATACTTATAGGTAAAATATACATCAGGATGTATTTGCTGTACGATCCATCACACGACAAAGACTCCAGAGAATATGCAGAACAAAAATTTTCTACCATCAAATGTGCCAATGCCACCAATGCAGAAGTGAAGTGAAAGGGGTTGGGTATTCAGCTGAAAAGTTATCTATCCACAAGCATCCTCCCCTACCGGAGCCGACATCTGCTAAATTATGATAGGCAGGACCCAAACGGTCAGAAGCCCACTGTCTAGTGTAATGGAGATAACCCCTAACCTCTACAGTCATCTCCTCCAGTTTCGTTGCCAAGCAGGCTCCAGCGAAAAAGCACTGGAACAACTTCCTGGGCACCCAGACTTCAGTACAAGATACAAGCACAGCTCAGTAGTCTCCCAGGCACCAACCAAAAGCATTGGCAAAGCCTCCTGGGCACCCAGGCTCCAGCACAAAGCATTGGCATAACTTCCTGGGCACCCAGTCACCAGTACAAAACACTGCTACAGCACCGTGGTCTCCTGTGCTCCAGCATAAAGCAGTGGCAACACTTCCTGGGCACCCAGGCTGCAGCTGAAAGTATTGGCAAAGCTTCATGGGCACCTAGTCACCAGCATATAGCACTGGCACAACTTCCTGGGCACCCAGTCTCTAGTACAAAGCATTGCCAAAGCTTCCTGGGCACCCATGCTCCAGCATAAGGCACTGACACAACTTCCTGGGCACCCAATCTCCAGTACAAGACAGTGGTACTGCTCTGTGGTCTTCCAGGCTCCAGCATAAGGCACAACTTCCTGGGCACCCATACTCCAGCACAAGGCACTGGCACGGCCCTGTGGTCACCCAAGCCCCAACACAAGGCACTGGTACAGCTTCATGGGTACTCAAGATAAAGCAGAAAGCACTGGCACAGCTTCATGGGCACCCCTGATCCAGTACAAATCACTGGCACAGCTTCTGGGGATCCCAGGCTCCAGCATAAGGCACTGTCACAGCTTACAGGACACCCAGGATAAAGCAGAAAGCACTGACACAGCTTCATGGGCACCCATGTCCCAGTACAACGTTTCCCAGCACTGGTACAGCTCCCGGGCATCCACTATGTACAGTCTCATGGGCATCACATATAACATTGAGCCTAGAAGTCCCTGGCACATATCCTCAGGGCTCAGCCCAGGGGCACAGTTTGGGCATCCAGTCCCGGAGCATGGCCACCCCCAGGCAGTGTCCCATCACTGTGCCAGTCTCTCTGGGCACCAGAGCCCCACATTACACAGCAGCTCCCAGTCCATGATCTCACCCCTTGGCAGCAGCCGCCACCCTGCACTAGTGTCTGCACCATGTCCTACCTGAGTAGTGCTCGGGGCGGGCAGGACACACACACCACAGGCCCGGCTTTCCTTGTCAAATAATCACCCGACTTTAGTGCCGGACCCTCCGGCCGCCGTCTGAGCCATTAGTGAAGCGGAAGTGAGGGAACCGGAGAGAAGACGGAGGGGAGGGGGGAGCGAGGCGCAGGGAGGGACGCGCGCTCCCGACGGCTCCAACAGACACCCGTGTACGCGCAAACCGCACAGCGAGACGCGGTGACGTCATGCGCGCACTCCCTGCTGCCGCCGGACCCTCTGCTGCGGAACAACGGGCGCGCGCGCGACGCGTGACGTCACCGCTGTGTATATCCTGTGGGCGACGTGCAGCTAGTGAGAGACACAGGAGAGAGAGTACACACAGGGCGGTCACTGCTCAGGAACAATGGGCCTCCCCTGTCAAAATTCCTCACTGACAGAAGGAACTTATCACTTGGTCCATAACAACCAATCACAGCGGAGCTTTTTTTTTTAAATTGCTCTTTGGGGACAAAAACAAATAGTAAGCTCCGCTGTGATTGGTTCCTAGGAAAAACAAGGAGAATTTGTATTAAGAAACTTTATATAAACAAGACCACCAAGATTACATTCAATGGGTCAAGAAATATTAACAGGGAAAACCTCACAGCAATTTACCTACCACAACTGCCTGCTATGTTACATGGGGTCGTGGGTGCACTGTGTTATGGTGTTTTGGAATATGCAAATGAGGCTTAAAGGGATTGTCCAGAGGTTTTCAAAAACAGCGCCACACCAGAGCATGGGAAGCATGTGGTACTGCAACTAAGCTCCATTCAATTCTATACAGCGGGGCTGCAATACCTGCACACCCCATGGTCAGGGGTGGCGCTGTGTTCAGAGGAAAGTTGCCATCGTTTCACCTTAGGAGAACCCCTTTAAGTGCTTTGTGATCATTAGGAGCCTTAGAAATAGATCAGCAATTTCCCAGATTTTCACGAAAAAAATGTAAGATTCAATTATTTTAGAGGCATATTTATAATTATAGGGTTTTAAAAGTTCTATTTAGAGGATATTTATTTATAGAAACTGTCCACCAAGTACCATATTTTTACATTGAACCCCTATTCAAAACAGCCCTGGTTATGGTTGTTAACCGTTTAGGAATCGAACATGAAATAAAACAAAAGGTTCTATACGGAATTTTCAAATTTGGATCATAAAATGTTTATTTAGCCCTAAAATTTTAATACTCATGCAAGAAAAAATGAGAAAACACACCTCAGATTTTGTTGTGCAGTTACTTTTGAGTCAAGACCCCACGTGTGGCTCTGAACCACTTTATGGGCCCATAACAGAGCGCAGAAGGGAAGGAGCGACATAACTCTAATGGAGGGCAAGTTTTGCTGTAACAAATTTCCGGCGCTGTGTAGCATTTGCTGAGCCTATAACATAGAAGAACAAGAGAAACCACTAAAAAGTGACTCCATTTGAAAACTAAACCCCCTCAAAGAGTATAGTAACAATATTGCTGATATGGCTTTAACCCATTGATTACGGTACATTTTATTAACTTTCTTGGTCAGAATGGGAAAAAAAAGTATTCTGAAACTGATTTTTCACTTTTATTTTTTGTTTTATACTCCATATAGCGTAGATATTGGGGCTCCTTTACTAAGGCCCCTTTCACACTTGAGTTTTTGAAGCGCGTGTTCTGCGCATGCTTTTCAAAAATGCATCGCACTCTGAGACACAGGCAAGTGCAATGCGTTTTTCACACATCAATTGTCATAGAAAAGATAGAGCTCAGCCCTGAGTCCTTTTTAAGCGCGTTATCTGCGCCTGAAAAACTCATTGAAATGGCATTGAAAACGTGCGTGAAAAACTGACACACTGAACACTGATTGAACTGTGATGAAAAATGTCAGTTTTCACTGACCAAACCCTGATCGCACCCTGATTCTCACGTGATCTGCAACACAAGTTTTCACGTATTTAAAAAAATGCACGTGTTTGCGTGAAAAAGAATGCAAGTCTGAAAAAACCCATTGATTACAATGGGTCAGAGTGCAATGCAAGTTCTGCGCGTCAAAAGCACACGCAGAACATGCGCATGAAAAAAGCAGGTGTGAAAAGGGCCTTACAGTTTGAATATTTTTGTTGATAGAGCTGTATTGGGGCTCATATTTTTGTGGAATGAGTTGTTCTTTTTATTGGAATCAGTGTGGTATAAATGTGACATTTTGATCCCTTTTTATAGCCTTTTTTGCTTGGTTGGATGTGCAAACGGCGTTCCCTGTCCGGGTTTAGTAATGATTTTATTGTACGGGTTGTTACGGAGGCGGCAATATATTATATGTACTGTTTCTGTTTTTCACTTTTTTAAATGAATGTGTGCATTTAGGGGACTTTTATCACTTTTTATTTTATTTTTTTATTTGCAGATATTTTTGTACGTATGGTCGTCTATTGGAGTAATCAACCATAGAGATAATCGGTGAGGGTGTTGATCGTACTGACTGTCGAGCCCTCTAATGATTAAGAAAACGGGACCAGCAATCCAAAGAACGGGAGACCCGTTCTCACAAATTGATTCAGTGACAGAACAAAGCTGCTCCACTGAACATTATGGACTTTATGGAGAGTGTCAGAAATTATGGAAAGTGTCAGAAATTGACACTCACAAGACTTGGCTATATCCTGCACTCACAACACTGGGCTCAGTTTCCAATACTGTCATACTATTGAATGGAGCGGCAGGACAAATGCTTTACCTGTCACTCCATCAATTAGTAACTACTGGACCCCTGCTCTCCAGATCACTGAGAGTCCGTTCTCATCGTTGTTTGGGGTTCCAGAAGTCGGAATCTCACCGATTAATTTCGTTATCTTTAGAATAAACTCTGAAAATCCTTTTAAAGGGAGTCTACTAGATCCTAAATGATCCCATAAGCAAAACCAATCCTTTTAAATTTAGCTCTCCGTCATAAAGGGCAGGCAATTCTGCCCATGATAGCACTAAACAACATTTCTTACTTCCTGTCATATTTTAGTAAAGCAGCCACTACTAGGGAGAGCAGAGGACATACAGCTTTTCAGAGCTCCATCTAGTGGTGGCTGCAGGCGGCAGAGTTGTATCATTTAAAGCAAGTCTACCAGTACTACTACATCATACCCCCTGACCATCCCAAATCAAGGACAATCACAGATTTCAGGCTGTGTCCCACTGTCCTGGGCGGTAGGTGGTATCGCTGTCAATTCGCTGTCAACCCTGCTTTTTTTTTTCCTTCCCCCCCCCCCTCTCCACCACTTTACTCCAGGTTCTATGGACTGTATTCTTGACCTTTGTTCTGGTTCCTGTTTTTTTTTGCCCTCAGTGGAAGTTCATGCCTCCACAGCATTCAGTACTCACCTAGCAACTCTCCTTGCAGTGGGACAGAGGATCTGATGACAGATTTGTTCTTGGACTGCCAAGCTCCTGTCCCGCAGCTCATTTCAGTGAGTGGATATGATGACCTCTGTGGTTTTTCTCGCAACTTCAGTGATTCTGGATCCCCCTATTATTTGTATGGATGATTCTTTAAATGGAATAAGTCATCCGTTTTGACTATAATAAACTTTAGACAGTGTTGGGTAAGGGCCCTGAAGCGCTGTGTAACTATAACTTTGTGTATGTTGTTGTTAGTAGCAGCAGAACTGTGAAAAGTAAACTTTTAATCCAGGTTTGCAGCTCCGGAAAATACTCTGGGCTGGACTTTCAGCCTGAAAAGCTTTCTGCTCTTTCAAATGAACTGTCCCACATCCCCTCTCCTCTGCTATGAGTGACCTCTGTAAGTATCCAACCAAGTTCCTCATACAGTTCCGACTCAGCAGAGGAGAGGGGCTGTAGAACAGTACAAAAAGATCTCTACAGACTGATAGACTCATCAACACCCACCCAAAGCATTTACTAGGGTCACAGAGCTGGATTATGCCGTAATTTATTTTTTTCACAGTCATGTCACTACTAAAAACACACAAAGGTATGATTACTCAGATCTCCAGAGACAATTCCAGACATAGGTTACAGTGTTGTCTGGTAAAAACTGCTGACAGATTCTCTTTAACTAAAATCTGATTGAACATAAACTTTATTCACTTGAACCCAGGATTCTCTTTTTCATCGTTTAAACACATAAGTAGATGGGAGTCCTCATTTTAACCTCTGCTTTAATTTTTGCCTTCTGTTGTTTTTTATGATATCCTTCATTTATGTCATTGCAATGGGGTCCTGCCCTCTGAAATTCATATATACAATCCAGAAAGGAGGAGTGGCAATAGTGTAAACATGAAGATAGCAGATTCTGAGGGATCACACATGGACGACACATAAATAATTGATGACTAAAAGCTGGCGGACGCTGCAGAGTAAAACATCTTAGCTGGAGTGCAAAGTAATGCTAACTGGAGACAAATAACAAAGACAAAGATGTAAAGCACATGGCCCGGAGTACTGAGCTCGGCCATATTTTATTTACAGTGTGAGCATGTAGTCTTATTTTCGGGTTAGTGTTGTAGTTACTGGTCCTCTTCCTCTTATTTTTTGTACTTTTGGTCTCTAATGTTTTATGATTACTACAAATACTATCAGACTTAGCTAGTACGCCCTAGCAACATGCAACACAAGTTGGTTACATTACAAATTGGCACGTTTTACCGTCTTAGGTGGTCTTTATGCCTTCCTCTGCTCTTGTATCATAACATTTTTTATTATTACAGTATAGGGCATATCACAAAAGTATGTGTCTGTAAATATATAAGGGAGACTTCTTAGGACAGGGAGATGGGTACTTGGTGCTAGTTGTGGACCCAATTTGAAACTGAATGGATTTCACTTGCGCCAAAGGGTGTTGTCTAATTGGTCCCCATTTCTTCACCCTTTAACAACCTCTTCGAGCAGTCTCTGTCTATTGACCCAAGAAGGTAGAGAGACACTGACGTATGGCACCAGAATGTGGTCCATAGACAATCAAATTCCGGGCAAGCAGAATTTCTGCATAATGATAGTCAGAGCCTGTTTTAGGGAAGGCAAGGTAGCTAAAATAGGCGTGGTTTTCCTTATCTTATCCTGGAAAACGTATTTTCATATTTTCTCAGAATCCCCTAGTGGAGTGTCAATTGCTATAAGCCTCCACAAGCCTACAAGGTGGCCTTAAAACGGTTTCCGGTTGTAGAAAAAAATCAAGGACCTGGCTCGATAAAAAACGAAACATGTACTCACTTTGTGCGGGGACTCACAGTCTTCCTGTACCAGAGCTGTATCGGGTCCTGGGACATGGTGATGGGTGGACGTGCCCAGCCGCCCGGAAGTAGAAAGAGTGGAGCTTCTGTGCCTCTGTACACATACAGAGATACGGCTCCATTGGACTGCAGCTCGGGTCACCTGGAGTGCCAGACAAGGTGAGTACATGTTTATTATTTTAACAAGCCCTGGTCCTACATTTTAACATCTGGACAACCCCTTTAATTGGCAAAGTCTCTGTAAGAAGAATTCTTACTTCCCAACCTCAAGGAAGGCAACACAGAGAGAAAATGATGATCATGCTGAGGGGTTTGGAGTGGTAGCGTCTTTGCCCTGACTGCATTGGTGTCAGCTCTTTCCTCTGTAGCCATAACTGCTTCAGACTGAGACTTTGGTATTTGCATGGGGAACACTCTATCTTGGCTATTTTGAGTTCATTATTTTGGTTTACATTGTCATTGCATTATTGCATATTGTGCATTGATTGTTTACATACCATGTACCTAGACTTATGTGCTATATTTATTGTTGAGCTCACACCTTTTGTATTTGTGCAATCAGGATTTAAAGAGAACCCGTCATGCAAAATAACCCCCCTAAACTAAATATATTTTCATAAACTGCCATTAGAGAGCATTGCCTCTATCCCTTCATTGTCCCTCTACATGCCTGTAATCCTAAGCAATGAGGTCCTAAAGCTGTATGCAAATGACCTGTGAAATGTCCAATGAAACATTAGCATATTCAAGCTGTCCACTCTATTCATGAGTGGGAGGTACAGCCACACCCCCAGTGCATGACTGACAGCCTGTATAATGATGTGAGGCTGTATAATGATGTGCTTCCTGGTGCTGACACCCCCTGCAGCCTGTGTGTGCATGTGTGTGTGTATAAGAGAGATACAGCAGCTCCAGGCAGCCATGTTACAGCAGAACATGTCAGATTCATGTGTAGCTGATGTCTGTGTCTCTCACCTGTGTATTAGGAGGATGCAGCATGTCAGCAGATAAAGCACACACACTAACAATGCTTTACTATACATTACACACAGACATGAGCAGGGGGAGGAGAGGGGAGGGGGAACAGGGGTGACATCACTGCCTCTGACCATGTGACCAGCCTCATTTACATAATAAAGAAAAGATGATTTTATAATGATTAATGTATGAAATAACTAGATGAAGGCTGGGATGGGATCCTTGTGAGCTGCTCTAACAGGTAGTAGTGACAGGACTAGTGGCAGAGACCTGATGACAGGTGTCCTTTAAGTGCTGGTGAATATATCACATTCACCGCACGGAGTTTCTAGTGTCATTGTTACACTTTTTAATTGATTTTATATTGTTTATCTGGTCTTTTTCAAGTATATCAATAAAGTATGTATTTTTTCAATTTATATTTGTTTGGGTTCTTATGGCACATCTTTCTTGGGAATTATTTAGGGTTTGGAGTCCAGTGATACAATCAGAGGTCAGACACAAGCAATACATCCTGGTGCAGGAAAGTTAGGTATACTATTGCTTAATAACTGAGCAAAAGTCCCTTAAATATCCAGGTGTAAAGTGATTTATGCAAATGGGCCCAGGCGACACTTAGGCTGCGGTCACATGTGGCGTTTTGAACCCGTTTTTGGCCCGTTTTTAAGCAGCCCGGTCAAAAACACATGCGTTTTTCAAAACGGACTGCTTAAAAACGGGTTCAAAACGCCACGTGTGACCGCAGCCTAAGCCGTTCCTTAAAGAGCAAACAGGGTGCATGCAAGTGACCTGTGAATTCAAAGGGTTGGCCACTTATATCAAACTTTAAAGGAAACCTACCAGTTAGAATGGTAGGGGTAAGCTGTAAGTACCGAGCGCCAGCTCAGGGTGAGCTGGTGCTGGTACTTACTTTCGTTAGTGTTATAAACCGCGGTATCGCGGTTTTAACACTTTTTAAACTTTAGAGCAGAAGAGGCTTCGACGCTGCGCGCGACATCTCCGGTATTTCCTATGTAGGCGCGCGCACAATCGTGCGCACGCAGCGCCGAAGCCTCTTCTGCTCTAAAGTTTAAAAAGTGTTAAAACCGCGATACCGCGGTTTATAACACTAACGAAAGTAAGTACCGGCACCAGCTCACCCTGAGCTGGCGCTCGGTACTTACAGCTTACCCCTACCATTCTAAATGGTAGGTTTCCTTTAAGACCAAGACCCTAATATGGTCACCCATATTATACTTACCCTCTTAAAGTTCGCTGGGAGCTGCCAATCACCAATGCCAAATCCAGCATTAAACTAAGAAGGCCTAAATCCACTGAATAGATGACAAATGTTTGAATAAGGACCTCTGTCCACCGCTACAAGCCATACAACTATACCCATGAGGTGTTTTAATGGAGCACAATTAAGAATTTGGGGGCTACAGTTTGACTTGGTACCATGGAGGGTCATGGCTGAGCTATTTGTATCCATGTGTATGGCAAAAATTCACATCTGGAAATTATAGTAAGCATCAAAATCACAATACTGGTCGTATATTTGGGGCAAAAAAAAGTATTAATTTCCTAATAAAAATTAACTGAACTTTGCTGATTACAGATTATTTATTCCTACTTCTGGTTGTACATTTGTGGCCGTGTAATAGATTTAAAAGTCTAAATCTGGAGACAAAAGTGCAATGGTAATGTATGGAGGCGTTATTGTTGCAAAAGATTCATAAATTCACTCCTAGATGTAATTGAAAGGAAAGATTTGACACTTGATAAATATATTTAATAAAACTGTCTGCTGAGCTATCTATCAGAAGATGGATTACTGGCTTATTAAGCATATCTCGGACCATTGCTTTAAAAAGGGCTACCCTGGTTTGTGAGGTTTTATATAATATAATATAGTATTACACATTTGTTATGCCTTTTAAAGGGACTCTACCACCTCCCCCAATCATTATAATCTAAAGGTAGCATGTTAAAGGTAGAGAAATGAACTGTGAATTCCAATTCTTTGTTATAATTTTTGACCAATTTAGTGTTACTGAGATATTCCCATTTTAATCTGTATGCTAATAAGGCAGTTGGTGCACCCGAGGCATGTCTTCAGCACCCATATCACTGCTATTCCTGCCCGGGCTACTACTTTCTCTGTCAGGTACACAGAAGATTTGACAGAAAAGGATTTGACGTCGGAAGAACAAACATTGGGTGTACCAACTGCCTTATTAGCATACAGATTAAAATGGGAATATCTCAGTAACGCTAAATTGGTCAAAAATTATAACTAAAAATTGCTATTCACATTTCATTTCTCTACCTTTAACATGCTACCTTTAGATTATAATGATTGGGGGCAGAGATTTAGAAAACCGTGAGGAAATGATATAGAAAGTATATTGGAAAATTGTATAACTTTTCATTACACAAACAATATCAATTAATTGATGAACAAGAGGGTTTGTCAAAATGATGACAACGTCACTTCCTGCTCTGCAGTTATTGGCCGAAGATGTATCTGACAGACTTCCTGTACAAGCCCCTACACTTTTTAACATTTTATATCTATTATTGTTGATACTGTTGTTACATACAAGATAGGTTCTTTAGGATTGTACTTTAAGGACATCTACCACCAGCTCACTGGTGTAAGATTGTCTTACGGTAATAAGCTTGCTCGTTACCTCTAGGGAATGTGGGCAGTGTTTTTGATTAGTTATACCTCTTCCGAATTCCCAAGAAAATAACTTTGTAAATGTATGTAACTGAGGCTGAGGTCTTGAGGCTGACATCACCTGAGTGCATCTTGGCTACACAGACAACTAATTATGCACGTCCCCATCAAAGAGCAGATCTCACGACCACCATTCCTTGTGCTGCCAGAAGCTTACAATGTGGCTGCGCAAGGAATGGTGTTCTCGCGCATGTGCAAGATTTGCAGGCAGCCGTCTGATGTCACCAGCTGTTTGAAGATCGGACGGGGCGGGGGACGTGCATAATTAGATGTCGGTGGAGCCAAGAGGTGCTCAGGTGACGTCATCCTGAGTGCCTCAGGCTCATTAACATATTTGTACAAAGTTAATTTCTCAGGAATTCAGAAGAGGTATAACTAATAAAAAAAACTCTGCTTGCAACCCCTAGAGGTAATGAGCAAGCTTATTAGGACAGTCTACCACCATTTAGCTTGTGTTAGTACACTAGAACTTTAAGTGTCCTTTAAGTTGAATTTGTATATTTTATCATTTTAACTCCCAGCAAAGATTTTTTTTTTTTATATGTGACAATTGGATTTTCATTATTTTGTGCTGTCACAGGAACAAGGATTATCAATAAAACTTCATTACAGACACCTTAAAGCTGATCATTGCAGCCTGGGACTAAAGTAACACCCAGAGAGCTTCACCAGAGAGTAGAGAGGTCCGTCTGTACCTAGGGGTCGTCCATAAGTCACTTGAAGTGGCAGGTATAAGGGGGAACTACCGAGCACCAGCTCAGGGTGAGCTGGTGCCGGAGCTAATTTTTGTTAGTGTTTTAAACCGCTGTATCGCGGTTTAAAACACTTTTTAAACTTTATGGCCGAAGCTGCTTCGGCGCAGGGAGGTACGCGCTCGGCGCTTACCATGCGCGCGGCTCTCCTTCACTTCCTATGTAGCCGCGCACATGGTAAGCGCCGAGCGCGTACCTCCCTGCGCCGAAGCAGCCATAAAGTTTAAAAAGTGTTTTAAACCGCGATACAGCGGTTTAAAACACTAACAAAAATTAGCTCCGGCACCAGCTCACCCTGAGCTGGTGCTCGGTAGTTCCCCCTTATACCTGCCACTTCAAGTAGGGGACCGTCTGTATTATACTAAGTAATCCCCTAAAATCTTGGTTCCATATGTAGCAAGATGCAGCTAAAATTGAGCAAAGAGTTCTCAATATTAAAGCGATTTGTGAGTCATTGGTTTGATGGTCTCTTTTTAGGATAGGCCATTTATGGTTGATTGGTTGGACCCTGATTCAGCTGCGATTTAAAAAAATCCTTTGAAAAATCATATTTAACAAAAAAAAAGAATCAGCTGTGGCATAATGATAGTGATAGAGATCTCTTTGATTATAGATCATCTATTTAAACTTTCCTTATGCTGCTACAGTATATTGATTGGATTTTCACATTTAAAGGGGTAGACCAGTCATTTCCAGCTATCCCCTGCCTAGAGGATTTTGAATATCCTTATGATAAGTGAAAATCCATCTGCTTGGACCTCACTGATTATGCCACTTTTTTTCACTTCTATGACTGCGCAGGAGATAATGCGTGGCCTCTCTAGTCTTTGGCAGTCCGATATAGAATAATGCAGCTACAGATCCCATGCAAGGCCTGCTGCTGCAACCACACAAGGGGAAACGTGGCCCAGGTTCTTCTAAACATTGGGGATAATGGTTCTTAATGATCAGCACTTTATACCCTATCCTGTGGAAAAGGGGAGTCGGAGATTACTGGAACATCCCATTAACCCTTCAGCTGCTTGAAATACTTCTGCAGCTTCATGTGTTTAACTAAATTGGTGCTTATCTTATCTTAAGAAGCAAGACAGATGTATAGGGTGCTTTGTAAGCTTAAATTTAATACATTGGGTTTGCTTTGTCAGTAAAACACAGCTTCAGTATTGTTGTGTGTCAGAAATCACTAGAGCAGCTCTGTAATCTCCTGTATCCAGGAGAAGAAGAAAAACTGCCCATGTAAAACGGTACGATAATAGGACTTCATCATAATGACTGCACATTGCATAGAACTAGTTAGAAAATGCCATATGAAAATTGTTTATCAGCAGAAATTCTAGTGATTTATTAGAATGTATCTATTACACTGTTCGTTCATTGATTTTCCACTGTTCTTGTACTTGTTATGTAAATCTCATACTTATGGTCATTTTTTTTCTGTTTTTTTTAGGGTTCCTTGGGCTGTAAAATGTTGATGGAGGACCACTAATGTGTGACCTTTTATTTAGGGCAAGGGCAAATGGTCAAGTTTGTGCCTACAACCTTGGTCCACGTGTTGGGCAGCTGGTGAGTAGACAGAATGTCAGTGCAGATGGATGTACTGGGTGTGGGCCTCTAAATTTGGGTGACATATAGACTGAGTTTGTATAAATAAACTCACATGTGTGATGGAAGGAGGTTGGTTTAACTACAGAGATCCCCACGATGATGGACCACTACAGAGATCCCCATGATGATGGACCACTACAGAGATCTCCACGATGATGGACCACTACAGAGATCCCAATGATGATGGACCACTACAGAGATCCCCACGATGATGGACCACTACAGAGATCCCCATGATGATGGACCACTACAGGGATCCCCCTGATGATGGACCACTGCAGAGATCCCCATGATGATGGACCACTACAGAGATCCCCATGATGATGGACCACTACAGAGATCCCCATGATGATGGACCACTACAGAGATCTCCACGATGATGGACCACTACAGAGATCCCCATGATGATGGACCACTACAGAGATCCCCACGATGATGGACCACTACAGAGATCCCCATGATGATGGACCACTACAGGGATCCCCCTGATGATGGACCACTGCAGAGATCCCCATGATGATGGACCACTACAGAGATCCCCATGATGATGGACCACTACAGAGATCCCCATGATGATGGACCACTACAGAGATCCCCATGATGATGGACCACTACAGAGATCCCCATGATGATGGACCACTACAGAGATCCCCATGATGATGGACCACTACAGAGATCTCCACGATGATGGACCACTACAGAGATCCCCATGATGATGGACCACTGCAGAGATCCCCATGATGATGGACCACTACAGAGATCCCCATGATGATGGACCACTACAGAGATCCCCATGATGATGGACCACTACAGAGATCCCCATGATGATGGACTACTACAGAGATCTCCACGATGATGGACCACTGCAGAGATCCCCATGATGATGGACCACTACAGAGATTCCCAACGCAAAATGACGGACAGCAAGTCGTCCCCCTCAGTTGCCCTGTGTTTGTTGAGGATTGGTTCCTCCTCTAGTCTGTTCCGAAAGTCCTGTAAAGTTATTGGAGCATAGGATGAGACAACCTGCCCAACAAACCATTCCTGAATGTCTCATGGTGTATGGGTTAGCCAAGTATTGTGTTCCCCAAATCTGGTGATTTATAAATGTTTGATTGCGGATGGCCTTGGTAGTTGGACACCCTGCAAACATTCATCCTGATTTTGTGGTTTTATAAAAAAAAAATTTTTCAAGGCGTTCAAATAATGGGAGTAAAAAAAACAAAACAAATCGGTTGTACTCAACCACTCAACATGCACTCCAGGTGCTATAAACGTGAAGTCTATGTACACACATAGGCCAGTGGCGATATTTGATTTTTATACCCCCCTTGGCCCTGGTCCCAGACAACCCCTCTAAACTTGTCCAACGTAGACTTCCATCACCATCTCTATCCACCAATCTACGCCCTTTACCAGAAACTTCCCCACTTGCAGTGATAGAAAATCTTCTCGCTCAGCAGATTGCAGGTATAATACAGCGCTTCGCTCCACTGACTAGTTGCAGCTGATTTTGGCAATTTATAGTCGCAGAGCTCAGTGGATATAATATACTAGAAGACTGACAGCAGCTGGGAGGGATTTTCTTCTGATCAGGGCTTCCCGAATGGTGAGACAAGCCACTTGGCATGAGATTTTCCTTCCATGTGCCAGTGCCACTAGACTATTAGCTAAGCCTTTTATCCTCTTCCAGGAATCTGACAGCGTTTCCTTCACAGCCCGGCTACATGAATGATATCTGCTTTGGTGACCATACAATATCATTAGGTATCAATTTCCCATCCTGACTGTTGCCCATCTATAATAAGTGACACAATAGTTAAATGGATGCTAATCCATTTGAGTTAAAGGGGTTGTCCAGGACTTTTCATATTGTGATAGGCAATAGCAACTGATTAAAATAACAAACAGTCCTATCCCTAATTTTCTCCTCTGCTCCAGGCAATCAAACTGCTTACCATTATTGGTCAGTGTCTGACTGGCCCACCAGGGAACCAGAGGATCCTCCGATGGGCCCAGCCTCTGACCCAATACTATATCCCACAGGCTAGCAGGATGATGGTAGTGCTAATTTTCTAGGGAAGGATGAAGGGATAGGCCCCCAGAATAATTTTAGCACCAGCTTTCATGCAACACAAATTGGGGGCGGGCCATCAGGCGATCCTACGGATTCGGACTGAGCGCGGGATTTAACATTTAAATTGTGTCGCAAGACAATGCACTTAAATGCATTGGGAAGAAGAAGGTGAACTCCGGCGGACCTGAGCGGGGAAGCAAGACATGCAGGATATCAGTGAATCGCGCCGGAGTCCATGGTCGTCGGGGATCGCGATAGGACCAGATAAGTAAATGTGCCCCAATGTCTGGGCTGGGACTCCAAGCATCATAGTGATATATGTGCAAGGAGTCCCCTTTTCCCACAGTATCAATTGTAATCATCATTGCAGTATGTATCATATATAACTATGATGCTTGGAGTTCACACCCTGGCACAGTATTCAGTTTGTAAAATCCAGCCACCACTCTGGGATTCATGGACCCATCATGTTTGTTGGTATCATTTTCATTGTTATAATTAATGAAAATAACATGGAAGGTTGTATTCCGTACATGTAACCCTATGGGGAACGGAAGCTGAACGGAAGACCCATAATGGAAGGCCTCTAATGGAAGAGTGAAACATCAGATTTTGCGTTGGCTATTTCAATTTCTGATCATAGGATGCATTATATTTCCGGCTGTGCCTTTACTTTTAGCTCTATAGTCTTACACTACTGGATAGAATTTCCATTGCTGGAAACTTGCAATTGATGTCATTTCATGCAAATGATTTGCCACACTACAATAGACATGTCTTGTGACATCCATGATTATTATGGTGGATACAACTGTCATCCCACAAAGCTGCTTGGATAAATAATAAAATATGCAATTTTGAGTTATTAAGCATTTATTCCCACTTCCCTAGCATGACTCAGCTGTGCTTGGAATGTAACCTACGTCACCACAGCCATAAATATCCCCAAAAATTCACATTCTCTGGCCCTCTAAGACTCTTAAGTTCTCATCTACTTAAATACTAAAAATAATAATAATAATAATAATAATCAGATCCAATGTTTTATTTCCATTTCTGTCTTGATAGTTTAAGCCTTCAATGCACTTTATGTTTGGGACTTGATTTATCCTTTACTGGTGATGTCTAAACCCCGGGCAGCAGGGCCGACGCCATACCTGGGCAAGTGCAGGGGCCCAGAGCTGTTGGGGAGCACACAAAGCATCCATGGGGATGATGGGGGCTTATATAAAATAACCATGAAGGGGGCCTTTGGTATGATAAACTAGGGAACAGGTGGCTGTTTTTGTTTTTGAATATTTAATGCCACCATGTTTAGGTCACTGCAAATGGGCTAACTGAGGCTCTATCGCCCAGGGGCCTACTGAAACCTGGCGCCGAACCTGTCTGGCAGCCCTGTGTGAAGAACACTAAGACAACTCAGAACGGGTACTAGCGTGGCATATCGTCTACTTGTATTCACACAGGAAAACACTACAGCACAGCGTGGTAACTTTAATAATAAATGTGTATTTAAAGGGGTATTCTCATCTGGGCATTCACATTAAGTTTAATTAATCTGCCATATATAAACATTTCTTCAATTAGATGTTACTAGCGTGAAGATAATTTCTCATAAATATAGTGATATGGTCCCTTACAAACAAGACTGTGTCCTTGGATACGACCACCTCTGCTGGAGGGATTGCACAAAGAAACAAAAAGTTTTTATAAATGAAATATCTGGGAGTTACTACATGTCGCACAGCCGTCCTGTGGTAATGAATGCTTAGTCCAGGTGGTCAGGCAGGACCTAGTAGTGCATGTCTGGCCACTGCTGCCAGAGTGCAGGGTGGTCGTATCCGGGGAAGCTAACTTGTTTCTAAGGGACAACATGACTACATTTCTGAGAAATTATCTTCACAGCGGGACATTTTATTAATTACATCCAATTGAAGAAATGTTTACATATGGCAAATGAATTCAATTAAATGTGAATGAACAAATGAGAATACCCCTTTAAAGCATGAATCCATATTAACATATGTAGTAGACAGGAAGTCTCTTGTAATGATAAATCACAGCTTCACGCCTGTGTAGGGAAGTAATCAGGTACATATAGTCATTATTACTTTGGGTCATGGCCATAAAAGTTCATGGACGTATCAAACAGGCAGAGTAGTTCCAATTGGTATGGACGCAGAGCACATGTGGAACCCAAAATGTCACGTGATGTGCTCTTCGTCGTACTGCACCTGCCATGCCTTTTGGAGCCTATTGGTAAGGCAATCTGTAATATGGGTTTGTATGAGAATTTAATAGGAGCTAGACAGATGAAAGGTAAATGGATGATAGAAGATAAATATGAAAGATTAAATAGATTCATAGATAGATGATAGATTTATAGATCCATAAATATAAAGTATAATATAGATGGATAGCGATATAGATGATAGATATGAGAGATAGATACAGAGAAGTGAGATAGAAGATAAATATGATAGATAATAGATACATAAGTAGATTTAAGGTATATAGATAAATAGACAAAAAGTTAGATAAATAGTTAGAATTAGAGATCTATAGATAGGCAAATTATATGAGATGGATAACTAGATGGATAGTTGATATATAAATATATATACCGTATATTCCGGCGTATAAGACGACCTGGTGTATAAGGCGACCCCCCTACTTTCCTGTTAAAATATAGAGTTTAAGATATATTCGCCGTATAAGACTACCCCTTTTCCAACGCATACAAAACACCGGTAAAAATTTAAAAAAAAACAGATTTGAATTTAACATGGTCCTTTTTTTAATGTAAATTCTTATGACATGAAGGTATATAGCAGGAAAACTGTCGCTCATAAACATAAGGCATACAACAACAACATTACCATCGTGCCATTTTCGACTTTTGGCGCTATTTTCCGTTTTCCGTAGGGAAAGGGGGGTGATTTAAAATTTTAGGTTTTTTTATTATAATTTTTTTTTTACTTTTTTTTATTTTTATTTTTACTATTTTTCAGACTCCCTAGGGTACTTTAACCCTAGGTTGTCTGATCGATCCTATCATATACTGCCATACTACAGTATGGCAGTATATGGGGATTTTCCTCCTCATTCATTACAATGTGCTATCAGCACATTGTAATGAAGGGGTTAAAACGAAATAGCCTCGCGTCTTCTGAAGACCCGAGGCTACCATGAAGACGGATCGGCGCCCCCGATGACGTCACGGGGAGCGGCGATCCCTGGTAAGATGGTGGCGCCCATGCGCCGCTATCTTTTTGAGGCTGCCGGCAGTTTTGCCGGCAGCTATCGCTGTGAAAACACCCGCTATCAGTGCTAGCACCGATCGCGGGTGTTACCGGTAAGCCTTTGTTGCAATATGCAGCAAAGACTTACCGGCTATGGAGAGGGCTCAGCCCGTGAGCCCTCTCCATGCAGCGCGGCCCGACCGGCGTATAAGACGACCCCAGACCAGACAGAAGATTTTTCTGTCTTCAAAAGTCTTCTTATACGCTGGAATATACGGTATATATATATATATATATATATATATATATATATATATATATATATATATATATTTATACAGGAGATAGATGATAAGCATCTTCACTCAGGCATTCAACCAAGGGGTATTAACCCCTTCCAGCACCTTGAAGTAACTGTCCGTCATAGGATGCAGGTAGTCCCTGGTTTGATCACGGAGGTGCCGATCGTTGCCATAGCAGCTCTGAGGTCCGATGAAGGACCCCAGAGCTGCCTTCAGTAGCAGCCTGTTAGGATCTTGCCGAATACACAATCTAACAGTGCTGATGTCAGCCTATGAAGAAGTCCCATCCCATATAAAAATCAAATGCTACATAAAAAAGTGAAAATCACCAAAAAACACTACATATTGGGTATCACCACATCCGCAACAACCCATCCAACAAAATATATATATTTTTTTTACAGAGAATGCCGTAAAAGAAACGCAAAAAAAAACCCTGACATAATTATGAAAGTTTCACATCTGACCTCATAAAAACAGCATTAAAATGTATCAAAGAGTAACATTTAATCTGAAATGATACCAGGAAAAAGTACAACTTGTCCCCCAAAAACAAACCCTAAAACAGCTCTGTAATGTACCTGAAAAGTGGATCTCACCCCCCCCCCCAAAAAAAATCCCCAAATGTCCAAATTACAAAAAAATAAACATTTTATAGCCTGTGAAATGTGACAATGCAGATCTGATCTGGATGGCGTCTCCTTCGCTTCTATGCCCATACAGCAGTCACCAACACATATGGGGCATCCTCATACTCGGGAGAAATTGGGTATCAAAATTTATAGAGTTTTTTGTCATTTAATACCTTGTGACGGTTTAATTTTTGGCCAAAATTAATGAATTGTTTAAAAAAAAAATTACAGTTTGTGAATTGCACATCCGTTTGGTTAAATTTGGGTTTTGGCAATTTTCATAAAAATTAAAAAAATTGCACCCAAACTTCTGACCCTAGAACCTAGGGTCAACCCTGACAACCTAGAAAAGAGAGAGGATGCTTAAAAAGCTGTGCTGATATAAAGCCGACATTTGGGAAATGTTAGTTCTAAAGTTACTTGGGTGCTACGACTATCTACCTGAAAAGCAAAAAATGTAGAAATTAGAAAATTTATAATTTTTAGAAATATTTTCCAAATTTCTTTTTTTTCATAGCACATATCACAAAACATATCAACAAAATGTTTCTATTAATTTGAAGTACAATGTGTGACGGAAAAATAATCTCAAAATACCCTGGATACGTTAAAGCTTTACAAAGGTATAGCCTCCTATAATGACATAAGGCAAATTTAAAAAAATCAGGCTTGGTCCTAAAGTCCTAAAATGGCTTAGTCATGAAAGGGATAAAGGAGCAATACATCCTCTGCCCACAAAAGTTCACATGCAGGGGGCCCTGGTCAAACGCCCAGTTTGCCACCCCCTAACGCCGGCCCTGCATCCACTTCTACTGCAGACACAGACATTTTCGTGCTTGGTTTTATATGTCATCCTGACTGTACAGTTACCGCGTAGGACTGCAATGACAATCTAAGGTCTAGTGAAAAGCACAAGGTCCAATTAATTCCGTTCTCATTCTCCTGACACTAGAACTCACTGTTCAATTATTCTCATTGTTCAAGGTGCACTCTCCGAATATTTGCTTTGCAGAAGGTTCAGTGCTGACTTCATAATAAGAATAATGATTGAAGGTCAGCTCCAGTTTTTAATATTTATATATCCTAGCAGATTGTGTCTGATATAATATTGCTGAATGTGCTTATTTATATAACCCTCAGATGCCACCTTTAATGAAATGTCCACCCCAGATGCCATGTTGTAGGTGTATTTGCAAGCGCACGTGGGGGAGGGGGGGTTCACAATCCCCCCGATTGTGGTATGTAAAGGATACTAATAATTTGGTATGCACGCGTTGCGGCCTGTGCCCTTTTAAGACCCAAGCAACGCCCTTGGTATTCAGATATGTAATTTCCCTTTTGGTTCAGTCATATAGGGGTGTCCTGGGACGTATGACGTTTAAGCCCAGAAAACCCTCGCCAAATAGTATAGTTCAGTGCCTAAAGATGACATTTAATGCCCAGACATACCGGTCTTTATAGGTCTAGATCGGCTACTGTTAGAGACCATAGTTGTCCATGGAAGTGTCCACAGTACGTTATGTTAAAGTCCCTGGTGGCCCAGAGCAGTGAAAGAGACAACTTGTTTCCAGCAAGGAAAGATGTAGCTTTCTCTCAAACTTCTCTTCCTCGGGTAAACGGATTGGGAAAGACTCATGTAGGGAAAGAGAGCAATATCTGACTATTAAAACTGATAGTGGCTTTCAGTGTTTTTCCGGAAGACGTGCAGGTTGCTCCTGAAGGTCCTTGGAGGCCCCTGGAAAATAATCTTAGCAATTGCTGTTTTGCTCTTCACTAAAACTGGACCTTTTGAACAGATGGTTCCGTGGATAAGCCAAATCCTAGGACCCCTGGAGATCTACGGCTATTGCTGGGAAAAGAAAGAAACTTGTGTTGCATGGAAGCCAGCGAAGCTGCGCCACAAAAAGGTCGCATGCGCCATAATCCCAGCGCACACACTACTTAAATAGCTGTGCAAGCCGTTTTAGCCCAAAAAAAGGTGCACAGTCCGACAAAAGTGTGCAGCGTTACCCTTAGTAAATGAGCCCCAATGTGTCTGGATCTATAGGTGTCCCCTGGTCCATCATGCTGGATTTTGATGGTAGATTTCCCTTAAGCCGAAATTTAGTGTTATATTAAGATTACCTGGGCCCACCAAAACAAATTATTCTTGGGGTCCACACTCCATCAACCCCTAAGAAATAGACCCCTAGTATTCTTCATATTGGATTGCATTCTGCTGCACCTCTGGAGTCCAGTAATGGGTTAGAGCCAGGGCCCACAGATAATAGTGGATTATAATATAGGTGGTTTGGGCATCTGCCCGGGACCCAAGCCTTCTAGGGGGCCCATGGACACCCAAACCAACCAGCAAATTTTATACCGAGAAAGACCTTCACCCATGAAACCTCCTACATCTGTTCCTGCTTGTAATGGATGGCATGGTGGCTTAGTGGTTACCATTACAGCCTTGCAGCGCTGGGGACCTGGGTTCAAGTCCCAGTGTCAACATCTGCAAAGAGTTTGTATGTTCTCTCTGTGTTTGTATGGGTTTCCTCCTGGTCCTCTGTTTCCTCCCACACTCCAAAACATACTGATAGGTTGATAAGATTGTGATCCCCATTGGGGACAGGGACCAATTTGGCAAGATCTGTGCAGGGCTGCATAATCTTTGGGCGCTATATAAATTAAGGAATTATTATTATAAATTATTGTAATACACGTGTACACAAGAGCCATTTTAGGACCTTTGAAGGTCCTGAAACCACAGATTGAAAGCAGGCAGAAGGAACGCATCCTCCGTTTTCCAAGAAGCTGATTCTAGTACCAGATGTAGGAAGTAATTCCAGACTTGTAGGGGCTATAATATTCATACAGCCCAGGGTCCCATGGAAGTCTTAAACCGCCCCTGCCCACTGGCGTACTAATACTGCCCCTATGGATATCAGGAAGCAGAGGCTCCTGATCTGGGTGATGGCCATTCCCCATCACACAGATGACAAGAGGCTCATCCCGTTTAAATATCCATTAAAAAAAGGCAGCACCTTCGCAGCTTATGTGGTCAAATAACTGCGTACTTTATTCCATGTGCGACTTCTCAGCTCGGGATAATAATCCTTGGGAATGTGAACACGTAAGTTGCAGTGGAGGTGTCTTTTATTCGTATATATATAGGTTTAATATTTATATGAAGCTCCGCTTGGTGACAGATGAACTCCAGAAGTCTGGGTATTTCCAGGCAGGTCTGTGCTGTACCCTTCCAGTTATACTCATAAAGCTGAACTTCCAGCATGTACAGAGCATGATAACAATGCTGTTCCTGTATAGTATAGACACTGTGTGATGTCACAAAGGGGCTGAGGGCGTCCCATAAATAACGGAGAGCAGAAGAGCTCGCCAGCTGGCAATGGAAAAACTATAAACCCAACTGAAATGTTCTTTGGAAGAGGAGGGATGTTTTACATCTATGAGTGATTACATTCAATTTTAGAACAATTTGTTTTTTCACACGCTGCTTTATAAACCAAAGAGTCAAAGGGTTGAACGGGTAGAAATTCTTATATGTTTAGATCTGTCTAATGTATAGGAAGAAACAGTTGCTTATATCTATCTGCAGGTAGCATGTTATAGAGCAGGAGGAAATGAGCAGATTGTGCATCACGTCCTATCTGCAGGTAGCATGTTATACAGCAGGAGGAACTGAGCGGATTGTACATAGTGTCCTATCTGCAGGCAGCTTGTTATACAGCAGGAGGAACTGAACAGATTGTATATAGTGTTCTATCTGCAGGCAGCATGTTATAGAGCAGGAGGAGCTAAACAGATTGTAAATTGTGCCTTATCTAGAGGCGGCATGTTATAGAGGAGGAGGAGCAGAGCAGATTGTACATAGTGTTCTATCTGCAGGAAGCATGTTATAGAGCAGGAGGAGCTAAGCAGATTGTACATAGTGTCCTATCTGCAGGCATGATGTTATAGAGCAGGAGGAGCTAAGCAGATTGTACATAGTGTCCTATCTACAGGCAGCATGTTATAGAGGAGGAGGAGCAGAGCAGATTGTACATACTGTCCTATCTGCAGGAAGCATGTTATAGAGCAGGAGGAGCTGAGCAGACTGTACATAGTGCCCTATCTGCAGGCAGCATGTAATAGAGGAGGGGGAGCTGAGCAGATTGCACAGTGTCTTATCTGCAGGCAGCATGAGTAGAGAAAATTGTATATGGTGTCTTATATTCAAGCAGCATGTTAAAGAGCAGGAGGGCCTATAAAGATTGTACCTAACTGCAGGTAGCAAGTTACACAGCAGGAGGAGCGGTGTAAATTGCACATCATGTCCGATCTGTATTCTGCATGTTACAGAGCAGGAGGAGATTAGCAGATTGTACAAAGTGTCATTAGTGCAGACAACATATTATAGCTCACGAGGAGCCGAGCAGATTGTACAGTGTCCTATTCACCGGCCGCATGATATAGAGCAGGAGGAGCTGACAAAAAGTCAATACCCCAAATCAATCATGCCAATCATTGCTCCACTTGTATAGATAACTGAGGGGCCCCTTTTCTCATAATCGCTGATTATCCCGATGGCCAGGTGTCTGGTTGGAAACCCCCTTTAATTGTAAGTGACATTATTTATACTAAATATACTCTGTAACATTCCCGCTACATTGTGTTGAGCTGATCTAGTAACACATTATACAGGACGGTTTTGAAAATACTTTACTTGTGGTTTATACATAAGAAAAGTCACTTATTTATTTTCGGGTGGTAAAATTATAACTCTTTGGCGATCAGTTACCTCCATTGTGTAATAAAAACACCGGGCAAAAAGCAGCAGATTTACAGATTAGCAAATCAAGAGATCATGTGTTTGCTTTGTCTTATGTAAGATTCATTTAAGACGTTCTGCAGTTTTATAAAGATAAAGCTTAATCTCTGAATAAATGAAAAGATGATGGAGCTGTATCGCTTCCAGGGAGGTAGCAAAAGTAGATTGCATCAAGTGGGACTAATTCATGAGACTCTGGGGGCTTTAGCCAACTCTGGTTAAAGGGGTTCTACAAAAACAGGGATTCCTCCGAAAACAGCGCCCCACCTGACCATGGGTAGTGTGTGGTATTGCAACTAAGCTCCATTTATTTCTATACAGCTTAGCTGCAATACCTGCAGAAACCATGGTCAGGTGTGGCGCTGTTTTTGGAAGAAAGCAGCCATGTTTTTCCACCTCAGTAGAAACCCCTTTAAACACGATGCCATGGTGGACATGTGTCTTCTTCGACACATTGGGGCGGTCCGCAGACCGCGATTCTGTCGGGTTTCCCGATTATTACCCTTTTGCTGCAAATTGCCCCAGGTTTTTGGAGCACGCGATAAGATTATGACACATCCTATTCACAGGCAGCATGATATAGAGCAGGAGGAGCTAGCTTGCATGCGACAGAAATCGAGGACAAACCGCGGAATTTAAAAACTAAATTGTGTCGCAAGATCAAACACTTACATGCGCCAGGAAGAAGAAGGTGAACTCCGGCGAACCTCAGCAGAGAAGCAACACATGCAGGAAATTGGACGCACAACCTTAGTGAATCGCGGCAGACCCAAATCCTCGCCGGACAACGCACCGCGGGATCGCGATAGGACCGGGTAAGTAAATCTGCCCCATTGTGATGTTAAACTGTACTTGGAGTTCAGCTTGGGTCAGAATAGAACAACAAAGCACAGAGGAAACAAAAGAGGTTATACAGTTTCTAAAATTCCTTTTAGCTATGGGCTGCTTTAGATGGAATATTAATGGAATATCCCATGAATTTGTGTATTGCTACGTCAGCACATTTTACATGGCGTTACATTTACATTGTGTTTGAGAGAATATTAAAGTGTCGCCATCTGCCTCGGAAATGTTTAGGTTATTGCTGAGATTAAATAATGTTTCCATTTTTTTTAATTTACAAAGAGCCTTAAAGGGTTTTATGGTTTCTAGTAAAAGATGGAATAAAAGGTCTAATACGTGAATAATCTAGAGTGGCTTAAGATGTATCCTGAATGAACAGTCTTTACTCTGTCTAATGCAAGTGGAACCATATATACTGTCCTGTTAAAGGGAACCTACCACCACAAATCTACCTATAAAGGTAGATTGGGTGGTAGGTGGATCAATGGGACGTGAGGATAGTCCTTTTAAGGGCTAATCCTCACGTCCCTGCACTTTTTTGATAACTTTTATTAGATATATATTCAAATTTACTTATGCGGCTACTGGGGCGTGGAGTAGCCGCATCTGAGGTTACACGAGGCGGCTACTCCACACCCCGGTAGCCTCTTTTCCCCTCCTACTCACCCATCTTCGGCGCGCAGCTCCGCGTAGCTGCGCGCCCTCGTCCGGCGATCCTGTCTGCGCATGCGCAGAAGAGCAGGCCCGCGCCTGTTTCGGAGCAGTGACCGCGCAGGCGCGGGCCTGCTCTTCTGCGCTTGCGCACACGGCAGGATCGCCGGACGAGGGCGCGCAGCTACGCGGAGCTGCGCGCCGAAGATGGGTGAGTAGGAGGGGAAAAGAGGCTACCGGGGGCGTGGAGTAGCCGCCTCGTGTAACCTCAGATGTGGCTACTCCACGCCCCAGTAGCCGCATAAGTAAATTTGAATATATATCTAATAAAAGTTATCAAAAAAGTGCAGGGACGTGAGGATTAGCCCTTAAAAGGGCTATCCTCACGTCCCATTGATCCACCTACCACCCAATCTACCTTTATAGGTAGATTTGTGGTGGTAGGTTCCCTTTAACCCCTTAAGGACGCAGCCATTTTGTAGCTTAAGGCTCAGCCCGATTTTTTGGATTCTGACCTGCGTCGCTTTATATGGTTATAACTTTTGAACACTGTTACTTATCAAAACGATTCTGAGATTGTTTTTTCCCCACATGTTGTACTTCATTTTAGTGGTAAATTTTGGCTGATAAGTTTTGCGTTTACTTACAAAAAAAAAGAAAATATGATAAATTTTTTGAAAAATTTGCCATTTTCGAAATTCAAAATCACTGCGTTTTCAGGCAGATAGATTTACCACCTAAATAAGTTGCTGAATAACATTTCCCATTTGTCTACTTTACATTTTCATAATTTCTGAAATGTCTGGATAATTTATTTTGATGTCACGCGGCTTACAAAAAGAATATCTCTTTTCCAGATTTTCAGAATTGACTATTTTGGGGATAAATACAGTTTTGAATGAAATTTTACATATTTAGCATCAAAACCCCCTATATAACCAACCCATTTTCAAATCTGCACCCCTCAAGCTATCAGAAACCGCTTTTACGAAGATTGTTAACCCCTTGAGATCTTCATAGTAATTGAATCAAAATGGAGGTGAAATTTAGAATGGTCAAATTGTTCCCTTATACGTTCATTTAGCACTAAAATTTACACATTTCCAAAATATAAAAAGAGAAAACCCACCATACAATTTGTTCTGCAATTTCTCCTGAGTACAAAGACCCCCCACATGTGGCTGTGACTTGTTTTATGGGCGCACAGCGAGACGCAGAAGGGAAGGAGCGCCCTGCAGCTACCAGGATTTTAGTTTCCTCATTGGCCCCTTTTGAAGGCTATAAAATTTTCGCTTTTGCGTTATTGGGGCCATGTGATGCCATTTTTTTTGCGCGATGAGATGCTTTTTCCATTGTTACCATTTTGGGGTTAGTATCACCTATTGTTGAAAATTTAGGAACTTTTTTTGAGGGCAGGAGTAGAAAAGCATCAATTCTGTACTGGATTTTTTACTCTTTTTTTTTTTGGTGTTCACCGTATAGCCTAATAATCATGTTATCTTTATTCTATGGGTCGATACGATTACGGGGATACCAGACATGAATAATTTTTCTTATGTTTTACTAAATTTGTCAAACAAAACCCTAATGTGGGGAAAAATCTATCATTTATGTATTGCCGTCTTCCAAGTGGCATAACATTGTTACTTTTTTGGCTACGGAGCTGGTTGATGGCTTATTTTTTTGCGGGACATGTTGTACTTTGCACCAGTATCATGTCGGAGTACACATGGTTTTTTGATCACATTTTATAGCATTTTTTGTGGGATTGAATAGCTAAAAATCATAATTTTTGGAAGGTTTATAGCAGTTTTTTTTTACGGCGTTTATCGGGGGGGTTCAATAATGATTTACTTGTATTCTACGGGTTGTTACGGACGCGGTGATACTATATATGTGGGGTTTTTGTTATGATTTAGACTTTTTTGGGGTTATATGTCTCTTTATATGTTATGGGGCTTATGGGCATTTTTATTGATTTATTACTTTATTTTTTATTGAATAACATTTTTTTTTTTACTTTTTCACTTTTCCACCATGGGAAATGACCAAGCAATCATCTGATTGCTTGTTCATGATAATACTCTGCAATAATCATGTATTGCAGGGTATTATCAGTGTTAGCCTATGCACTTGCATAGGCTGGCACTATGCCAGTAAGATGACGTCACAGACGCCATCTTACTGGCAGTGCCTGCAGGCAGTGCTGGGGACCAGATCGGACCCCAGCACTTCCATAGCAGCGATCGGTGCCCCCCGAAAACGGTTCGGGGGGGGCCGATCGTGGGGGAAAGACACCCCAGAGACATGTTAGATGCCGCGGTCGTGCTGACCGCGGCATTTAACGGGTTACACACCCGCGATCGGAGCCGACTCCGACCGCGGGTGTTACACTGGGGTGCCGGCTATTAGTTACAGCCGGCACCCCGTGTTTCCCGATGCCGGTTCGGCTCTGATCCAGAGCCGAGCCGGCATAAGCGCCGTGGCGGATATATCCGCCACTGAGCGCTAAGTCACTGCGCTCCGTGGCGGATATATCCGCCACGGAGCGTGAAGGGGTTAAAGGAAAAGAAATCTACCATCAAAATGAAGCAAGATAAACCCAGGACACTTACTCATAGATCCAGGCACCGTGACTGTGGTAATCTTTTTATATTTGTTCCAGGGCATCCAGGGCATCCTTTCTCCTAAAATCATCTTTTAAAATGCTGCTAATGAGCCAGTAGAGCGCTGGGGGTGTTACCAGAGCTCCTCCGTGCTGTAGCTTCCCAGGTTCTTACACTGTTTCCCTCTCTCTTGGCACTTCCCCTTCCCTCTCCATGCTGTAATATCACACAGTGGGAGGGGAATGTCCATCTGCACAGTGTAACAGTCTGTGCAGCTGCAGCACAGAGTAGCTCTAGTAATGCCCCCCCCCCCCAGAGCCCCTCAGACTTATTAGCATAATTAAACATTTTTTATAGGGTTTCAACTGATCATCAAATCTTTCTAGGGAGATAAGCAAGCGCCCTTATCCTTATAGCACAAATGCAGTTCCGGGCCAGAAGATCATGCACAGAAATGAGGGAGTCAGGGAAGATAGCAGTTGACTGACTACTTTTTTGTTCAAGGGTACACTCACATCAAGGGTACATTGAGCATGTCCGCAGTAAGAATATGTTAAGAGGATTCCCAGGCGTATCCTTACAATGAAGGGCCAAGTTGTATTTCACTGTATGCACATAGAGAGGGATTCTTAATCCGGTTCAGCTCCTCCCATTTGAAAACAGGAGGAGGAGTGAACATTAGTAGCAGGCAGTGATTGGTTGTTTCTGCCGATGTTCAGGGTGTTTCCCAACTGACCTCCCAGAACATACGCTCAGTGGATGCCAGGGACAGATGCAATATTTTGCATCCATCCCCCATTGACTATTATGGCCGTCACGGAGCAAATACTGCGGTCTGCAGCAGGAAGCAGAACAATATAGTGCAGCTTTCCATCCCGTGTGGATGCAATGTATAGAGGCCTCAGTCTGCCAGTATATGTCTATGGGGAAGTTCAGTGTATACACTGGGAGCTTTCCTGGCATATACACTAGACATATTAAAAAAAACCCAAGAAATTAATGTAGCCTAACAACTTTTAAGTGTGTACAGAAGCCAGGAATCCTAAAAATTCTATGAGGGACACAAAAACACTACAGTGTACTGACCCGAGTCCAATTGTTGGTTCCTAGATCTAGGTGGTTGTCTGTTACCCAGCACTAGAAGTGTCGGGGGTGTCACCATGCCCTGGTGATGACACAATCGTACCTACATTTATAAATCATGGCAGGACTGTTGTATTGGTCTTTAGATCCTATCCACATGTCCAGGGGCGGAATTAAGGGTGGTGTGAAAAAAGTGGTGGGGGCCCCTAATGAATTCCTTTTTTAAAAAAAATAAAGTAAATACTTAATAAAGTAAAAATAATCGTTCTACAGACTTTTTCTGAGAAGAAGGCTGTAGCAGAAACCCCTAATTGACACCTAGCTGCTGCAGAACCTCTTCATCCATAGAACACCAATATTGCTGATCATAAAGGGTGGGGAACGCCTCCTCCTGCTCACTGGTGGGGGCCCCGGGGCTCGCATGACCTCTGATGGCAGTGTAAATAGAACCCTAGAACGCAAGGTTTCTAGTTTGTTTTTTTGACAATCACTTGTATATTTTTCCGTGTAGATAAGTTTTTTTTTGTTTTATCTTAGAACAGGATGGAAACAAGATGGTAAAACAGGATGTCGCTGAATACCCATCCCGTAGCATCCGGCTGCTATAGACTCATACTGAGTAATTTATATTAAGCTGGCAGTTGTGGTCTTACTTTTTGGGTGCTATTATCTGGGTACAGTGTATATTTGGGGATTATGTGTGTAGTTTATTTGATTTCACAGTTCACATCGAGTGAAAAGTATCAGTCAGATATTATTGGATGGCAAACTGAGGCCAAAACTGATACATGAATGAGCCCATATATGGCCTGGGATAAAAAAATAAATAATAAGTACATAATATAAAAGAATTGGTCAGTATACTATAAGTAAAAGGAATTGTCTGAATAAGCCCTTAGCATTAAAGGGGTTGTCCACTTTCAGCAAATAATTGATATTGTTTGTGTAAGGAAAAGTTATACAATTTCCCAATATACTTTCTGTATCAATTCCCCACTGTTTTCTAGATCTCCGCTTGCTGTCATCCTATAGGGAGCTTCTATGTTTACATAAACCTGTCCATGGTCACACAGGTGCACGTCTCGTTATAACACACAACTCTGATAACTCTCTGTGATACTAACGAGCCGTGCACCTGCGTGACCGTGGACAGATCTCCATCGACTGCAAATAAACATAGAAGCTTCCTATAGGATGACAGCAAGCAGAGATCTAGAAACTGTGAGGAAATGATACAGAAAGTATATTGGAAAATTGGATAACTTTTAATTACACAAACCATATCAATTATTTGCTGAAAGTAGACAACCCCTTTAAGTAAAATGAAGTAAAAAGTGATTCAAAATGTAAAAAAAAACAAAACTCAACTAAAAATATGGAAATATTTTTTTTAGATTGTAGAGGATAAAGATGACAAAACCTTTATAAATAATTTAACATTGATACCATAGTAACCCAAAGAATAACAAGTAGGATAGGCGCCACAAGATGCTGTATTCTCAAGGGGTTAATGCTGTCGCCGCAACTCGCTGGGGTCATCTTGTACGTTGTCTTCATTATATGTTATACAGGCAGTCCCCGGGTTACGTACAAGATAGGTTCTGTAGGTTTGTTCTGAAGTTGAATTTGTATGTAAGTCGGAACTGTATATTTTATCATTGCCAAATATTTTTCGGTCTTTGCGACAATTGGATTTTTAAAATGCTGGGTTGTCATCAGAACCAGGATTAACAATAAATCTTCATTACAGACACCTTTAATAACGATTATAGCCGTTTGTAACTAGGAGGTCGTCTGTAAGTCGGGTGTTCTTAAGTAGGGGACCACCTGTATTAAGCATTAGCTGGAGATTCTCTGCAGAGCTAGGGCACAAAATAGGTTAAATATCAGCCGCTTACCAATACACAAGAAGATTAATATGACGAGTCATTACCATGGTCACGCTAGTAGAAAATGAATTAAGAGAAAAGCTGATTGTGAGCTTCAATGTTGGGGCGGCAGACGCTCCTGTGTAGGAACATGAGATGATAAATACATGGCCAAGGCGGCTGACAATGAATAGCTGCAGCCTGCAGGATGTGTTATTGTTTTTCGGTTATATTTTGGATGTAGATTACATTACGAGGAAGCAGGAGTAATTACTGGGCGCTGTTTACGCTCATTGCCCTGGAAGACATGTGATGCAGGGGAAGTGGGACTTAACCTCTTACAGCACACAATGGATGACACTAGCTGCACAAACTGCTACAATCGCTACTTCATTGTATTTGTTATGATATTTACACAGGAAAAGTATCTATTATAGCATTGCCAGGAACAATTAAAGGGATTGTTCACTTTCAGCAAATAATTGATATTATTTGTATAATGAACATTGATACAATTCCCCAATATATTTTCTGTATCAGTTGCTCACAGTTTTCTAGATCTCTGCTTGCTGTCATGCAGCAAGAAGATTCATTCGTTACTTGCTATGGTTTAAAACCGGTGCCTGGTCATGGGATGTTACACAGATGCACAAGTGTAGGGAAAAGTCTCAATGGGAAGAGTCTGTGGACCCTCTGGACCACCGCGGGGGATGATGGTACTAGCCGCAACCTGGGACTGGAATCTAAATGGCCCCTGGTCTTCCCCAGAGCCCGCCGCAAAGCGGGATGATCTTGCTGCAGCCTGGTGCCACCAGGTCGTTCCACGGGTGCGACTAGGCCCGCGGTGGCTGCCAAGGTAGGGAAGCAGGAAACAGGAACCACGGGATGGCACAGGAACCACAGGGACGGATCACCGGAGTAGGAACCACACGGACGGACCATCAGAGCTGGACACAGGAACAGACCTCAGGATGGCAGGACCTGGGCAGGATGGCAGGACCTGGGCAGGATGGCAGGACTTCAGGAAGACCACTGGGATACAGGACCGCCACAGGGATACAGGAAACCCAGGAACACGGAGGAACACTGGAGTACAGACATACACAGGAATCCTGGAAACGCTGGAACACTTGGAAACACAGGAGGGCTTTCACTTCAGGGATAATGACTTGAAGATCCGGCAGGGGATGCTGGGAGCTGCCGGATTATATAGCAGAGCCGTAAATGCCAGCGCCGACATATGTGTTTCTATGGGAACGCATGTGATCAGTAACTAGCACCCGCTGTTTTGGATGGTTTCAAAATATATGATAACATTCATTGTGCATCATGTAGCTAATTGCATCATTTACTCAGGGTTGCTGTGCCCAATTAGTGCAATTTAAGGGAAATGTAACTGTATTTTTATTATATTTAGTGCTCATGCACACAACCTTATATGATGGGTGGGAGCTAGGTCTATTGTATGTGTGTGACAAAGAATACAAAGAAGGTCCTATTCCTGCCTGTTTGTGCAGCACAGCTACTCGTACTTTATACAGAGATGGGAGCGGTGAGGAGCGCTCACCCCCTCATCTACACTTGGCCAAAAACAGACCACAAACCAGACCCTGGCTTGCGGCCTGTTTTTGAATATTTGTGCGAATGAGGCCTTAGCTATAGAGAGAGACAAATATACAGGCAAAGTGGCCCATGTAGTGCCCATCATCAGTGGCGTAACCAGAAGCTGATGGGCCCCCGACTATAATGTATGGTTTATAGTAATAGTCTTCTCATATGGGAAAGTGACACCATAAGGGCCCCCCAAACCTCTTGGGCCCTGGTGCGACCGCAACCCATGCACCCCCTCAAGTTATGCCCCTGCCCATCATCCTTCTGTCAGTAAAGATTTGGTTCACAGACTCTGCTGGGGGTCACACACAAGTACAATTCCTCATCAATGTCCGCTTTAATAATCAGACATCTTTCTTCTCCACAACTAGAGGTACATGAAGTCAATTATTTTCCCTCCTGCTGCCACCAGTAACACTATTATTTCACCCTCGTAGGAGATATAGTCTCTGCCAGCAAGGGTGACGGGATTCAGCGGGAAATGTGTAGAAATAATCCTGATAAAGTTTAGTTAAATGATCAATTATACATTCTAGAAAAAAAACTAATTTCCAGTCCTGGGAGAAGGCGATACGGAAAGCTTCCTGCAGCAGGTGTTTCAATTAAAATCAGTAATTTGGAACAAAACGAGCAGCGTGATTCTGTACTAATTTAATTAGCAATGACATGTCTGAAAGTAGGAACTATTCCCATCGCTGGCAACTATTCACACTGCAGAAAGTGAAAATACATATGAAAGGCAGAAGGTAGAGTCACACACCAGAGACGCGAGATGGATCCTAAGATAGTGTAACCCAGCAACCAGTGTTTACTATCCGCCTACAGAGGCCCGGCCCCACATTCCCTACATATTAGAGTCCCAGCGAGAGGCTTATATAGTGACGGCAGTGTTACCTTAGTTATTCTGCCTTATACAAATATCTACGACCTTGTATGAAAGCGACACATAGCGATAGCAGTACAGGAATAGGATCAGGCTATTCAGATTCATGTCTGGCTCATTGTAAATCTGTACATTTTGGCTCTGTCACGTGCTGACGATTCTGACCTTGTTACATTCCTTGCCCATTTGTCACATTGGAAATGAATATTGATCTCTATAATGATGACTTGTCAGATCTCCGGACATGACAGCTTCAGTACATTCTTCCAGTCTCCTAAGTAAATAGGCGGCAAAATAATTTTCTATGAACTCTGTGCTGTTACTGGAATTGTAGGAATAATTTGAGTGTTATCAGTTGTACCATGGTCAGTGCTGAACGTAGAAGGCGATGATATTTTTGAGTAGTGTGAATGTGCAACTTCCCTTATGTATGATGGTACCATCACTAGGACCAGCTTTGAGGCGAATTGAGCCTCTTGTCTCAGGCAGCACCACCAGCTGCCAGATGGGGGGCAGCATCAGGAGTGCAGTTATTGTTTCGTGGTCTACGGCTGGAACCATGTTAACAATTGGCATTTTATGAGAGACCTATGAAGACAGTGAGGGAACATGCTTCTTATCAAAACCCTAGGCCCCCTGAACAGGTAGAATAGGGTTTACCTTATATACTCGAGTATAAGTCTAGTTTTTCAGCACAAAAAATGTGCTGAAAACCCAAACTCGGCTTATACTCGAGTAAAAAATACATAGGTTTTACCAGGTTTTTGTGGTAAAATTGGGGGCCTCGGCTTATACTTGGATCGGCTTATACACGAGTATATACGGGTATGTTTGCCTCCTCCGAAGTGGTGTACATAAGCAGGTTAACACATTGAGCATAATGATAGCTGTGAAGTTAATATTGAGTGAATGTTGACCTGGTTTCTTTAATTAGGATCTAGGAATGAAAACAGGTTGTGACAGTAAAACAAGTACAGGAAACCTGAAGACTTGATTAAAAAGTTTGGTAAAAAAAAAGTTTGGAAAAAAAATTCAGAACAAAACACTGTTTAAACCCAACATGTGGCTAAACCTTCATATGGGTGTCCATCTTCCAAGTTGTAGCTTGTATGTATACACATAATTAACAATTATATTCTATAGTTTAGTTTTTTCTTTTCTTATACAAAGACCACAGAGATAAAAAAGAACACATACTTACCTTGCTCCGGCTCCTGGGTCTCATGTTACTTCCAATGTGTGGCTTCCGTGGACCAGGGGACACAGGAGGTGAGATCCCAAAGAAAACAGATGTGACTCTCCATGTCCAAGGAGTTTGCTCATTGGAAAAAGTGGGTCCTATGTGAGCAGGGGCCCCAAACCAGAAAGTACCAGGAGCAGGGTACCTACCCCTGCCTATATTCATGGAGACACTATATAAACCCATTTTCTTAACTCTCTCTCTCTCTCTCTCTCTCTCTCTCTCTCTCTCTCTCTCTCTCTCTCTCTCTCTATATATATATATATATATATATACACATATACATATACACACACATAAACACCACAAATGCCCTAATTTACTGCATTTCATGAATTCTTCCGCCATGACCTTAGCCAATCCCCTGACCTTGTCTCTACTTGCGGCTGCGCTTTTGACCTTCTCTGAACAGAGACTATTTCCTGGTGGTTCATTGCTGTGAAGTCTCTTTCATTGTATGGGTGTTGAAATGTGAATACCAAGAGAACATCTAGATGAGACCTGGGTGATTCTCATTCTCTAGTAAACTATAACTTAACACAAACTATATCAGGAGGTAGTTGCCTGGTGTTTTTTCAGCAGCACGGTTCAGATTCATGTATGAGAGTTAAAGGGTGAATACCAAGGGGACAACCTTGACAAAACCATAGGAGTAGCCCTATATGAAATCCATTTGGTGACACAGGGTTACAGTACATGCCAGTGGACCCTGCAGCTATGACAGGTTTCTGCGATATGTACATAATATCGTCACCACCAGGGGATTTTTTTTCTTTTTTTGTGTGAATGTGGCCTAACCCGTTTGAGATGACAGAAACTCCTGGCTACACAACAGACTGAAACTATAAAACAAACATACAGTGTGTTCATGGGACATTCCTATCCTATCATAGGTGTATTGCCCGTCCTAGGAAACACATTGCTTATTCAGTAGATCTCATACACTGTTGTCTCATACATTGTTTACAGCCACTCCCCCCCACCTCTATACAAATGACATACCCATTCCGCCAATAATAATAGTAATAATAATAATAATTCTTTATTTATGTAGCGCACACAGATTACGCAGCGCTGCACAAGCATGTCAAATTGGTCCCTGTCCCTAAAGGCTCACAATCTAAACAACCTAACAGTATGTTTTGGAGTGTGGGAGGAAACCGGAGGACCCGGAGAAAACCCACGCAAACACAGAGAGAACATACAAACTCTTTGCAGATGTTGACCTGGGTGGGATTCGAAGCCAGGATCCCAGCACTGCCAAACATGTATAGGGTACCTGTATAATGTCTAGGGTCAGTTTTATATGGCTATATGTCACGCTTGACATATTATCTATTATTCACTGCATTCTTGACTTCCACAGGGAACATTAAGACTGCTATGGCCCCTGGGCTGTATAAATATTATAGCCACTACAAGTCTGGAAATCACTTTACATATGGTACTAGAATCAAACGTCTAGGGAATGGAGGATGTATCCTGCCTGCTTTCAATCTGCGGTTTGAGGACCTTTGGATGTCCTTCAAAAGTCCTGAAATGACTCTTATGTACATTTGTATTGAGAGCATGAACAGATGTGCAAGGATTTCATGGGTGAATGTCCTTGTCAGTATAAAATTTGGTGGGTGGTTTGGGTGGCAATGGGCCCCCTGTAAGGCTTGGGCCCTAGGCTACCGCCCAAACCTCCTATATTATAATTCTCTACTGATCAAATATGAAAGAAACTGCTGATCATCCCATTCAAGTACAAAATATGATTATTAACATTGGATTACATTTGTTGGCAGATATATATGCTATGGACATGTGCTCTTTCATTGCGCTATTTGTCCATGACTCAATGGGGCTCATCAGTTCACCTTCTTTTTCGTGGTGCATGTAAGTGCATTGTCTTGCGACAATTTAAAAGTTAAATACCGCACTCAGTCCGAATCAGTCGGATCATCCAACGGCACGCCCCCTGATTTGTGCCGCATGGAAGCAGTGCAGCTGTGCTAAAAAAAAACAATCGTGTGTCACACAATGCCGGCGCAGACACCTATTATATACCTGTCAAAGCCGCACAATCCCCAAAAATGGTGACCGAACCGACAAAAGTGCCTTTCCATTCACCCTCCAATTTTTGTTTCCGTGGGTGTAATGGAAATCCCAAGCACTCCCCCCAACCTTATGCTTTGCCTTACATGTATCCAAGACTTTAAGCCTACAAGATCCATTATGAGAGGAGCTTAATGGAACTGTTAGGGTATCTGTACATGCTTAGGATTTGATTAGGATTTTACATCAGTATTTTTAGGCCAAAACCCGGAATTGTCCCAATATACCATTTCTCTGTGTATGTTCAACTTCTGAATTTGGCTTAAGGAAACTGACGCAAAATCAAATCCTGACCGTGTGCATGTACCCCTATAGTTCCACTATTGTGCAGAGATAGGATATAGTATCAGCAAATACAATTTGTCACTCTTTTCTTCGCTTGGCTGTCCTGAGCCATTGTTCTTGGGCAGCCATGAATACCACGTGTGCCTGCTGGACAGGTCATGTACTATGGTCTTAGTTATCTCTATAATCCCTGGATTACACTGCACCCTGTTTGCCTTCTAATTCTTTCCTCTAACCTACTTTCTATATCCTAACCTACATATTATTCCATACTGTCATTACATTGGAATTTCTCCTTCACTGTTGATGTGTACAATGAAGAGAAATTATGATGTCAAGACCAAACGATACCTGTGATGTGTCGTACCTTCATGCCGATTCTCAATCATTTCTACCAAGTATACCGTGATCAGCATTAGATTACAGGCAGTCCCCGGGTTACGTACAAGATCGGTTCCATAGGTTTGTTCTTAAGTTGAATTTGCATGTAAGTCTAAACTTTTATTTTATAATTGTAGATCCAGATTAGAGCTTCCCTATCGATCACAGTTGGCAGAGGGGTCCGTCTGTAACTAGGGGTCATCTGTAAGTTGTGTGTCCTTAAGTAGGGGACCGCCTGTATAGCTGTAGGCTCGATTATTGAGCTGAAAACTTTCAGTGTAAACTGTTTGTTTTTGGAGAGTGAACAGCATCACAGGCTATGATCTCTAAGAGATATTTTTGGCAGACGAGATTTGGGAGTTCCTCATTCTTCCCAGCCCCACAACAGATGGAGGGAAGATGGAAATACACTGTGATGCAGAAGAAGCTATTTTTAAGCTTGATAACCCCACAGCTCCACAAAAAGCAAACAAATCCAGACGCAGTGGAAGTGATAATGAGATGTTGTCTTTATGTAATCCGAAAAGATGGAGTCATATATGAAGGGATAACATAGACTGCGTACAGTCAGAATACAATGTTCCCTGGCAAGTGCTATACGTGGCTGGGCTTGTAACACAACACTGCTACACTAGTCATTTGGGACAGTATGTTATCATCCATCACGGGCAGCTTCAGTCTGGAGACGGTCGCTCTGCTGCTACCAAACACAATGCGGGTCATTTACTAAGGGTCCGATTCGCGTTTTCCTGCCATGTTTCTCCAATATTTCCGTTTTGCGCCGATTTTCCCTGTATTGCCGCGGGATTTTGGCGCACGCGATCAGATTGTGGTGCATTGGCGCTGACATGCACGCGACGGAAATCGGGGGGCGTGGCCGAAAGAAAAACCGCCGCATTTAAAAAAAAAAAGGGTTGCGGGACTCGCGCTTACCTTCACCAGGAATAGGCCGGTGAACTTCAGTGCATTCCAACAGGCCGCGGCGGACTTCAGCGCAGCAGCGCCACCTGGTGGACGTCGTAGGAACTACCTTAGTGAATCCCGGCCGACCCGAATCCACCGCAGAGAACGCGCCGCTGCATCGTGAATGGACCGGGTAAGTAAATCTGCCCCAATGAGGTCATCTACAAAACCGAATGGTGGACAGTACTGTCTTGGCTTTGTTCACACTGGGGAATATAGACCAATACTATAGTGCATTTGCCACTTTTGACAGACAACTGGGGTAACCAGGATGGGATGGAGTCCACTTAGGGACAAAAAAATATATATATATCTAATTATCCCAACTGAGTGATATTGATATATTGATATTTCGGTGGTTATTTTTGGGTTTGCTGTAAGGCTTGGACACGGTGTGTGGATTACAGGCTATAGTGCCGTTGTGGGTGCAGGGTGTCCGACCCACACAAATCAGATAACTCAATGGGGAGATTTATCATGGTCTTAAAATTCCCCTCAACGGCGGTCCTGTGCCAATATTCACTTAGAAGATCCGGTCTCTTTGTGAATATGGGCGCAAACTCCACCAGTTCTGACCTATAGACCAGGTCGGAACTGGCGACGTCTTTTGCTTTAGTCTCTGCCTCCGGCCGATCTACGACCCAACACGCCCATAGTTGTGCGCAGGTCATAGAAACACGAAAAGTGGCAGTAAGAGAGAGATTAATATGGTAAAACTGGGCCTATGTGCGACAGAAATTCATGTTATCTGCCCCTCCTCTGCCAGATTTATCAGGAGGCTCCAACATCCTGATAAATCTTAGATAGGGGGGAAGTTCTATGCCAGGTCCGGCATGGTATAGAAATACGTATTGCCTGCTCCTAAATGGGCGCATGCTATAGATTGTGTGCAGGAGCAGGACAAGAACACCAAGCGCCGGCCCACTCCACCAACGGCCATGCCCCTTTCATTCCCCTCCACTTGGTGTACAGTTGAGGTGATGTATGGGGGTGGGGGTAGACAGCCACAAATTGTGCGTATTTCAGGATTTACATGACAGATTCCAGGCTTGCAAGTCCTGATAGATCTGGCCAATGTAAAGCTTTTGAGCTTTACATTATACTCTCATGTCTGTTTCCTATAGACTTCAATAAACCTTCATGCACCTCCTGCTATTGTTAATAGCAGGGAAAAAAGTAGCAAACTGCTGCTGTATTTTTTATGCTATTAAAGGGGACCTGTCACCAGGGATGTCATTTTCACTAAAGACAGGTTACAGAAGCCCATTACAGCTGCCTTGCAAATATGACTTTCTGCTTTCTCTATACGTTCGCATTACAATATAATTGTGTGTTATAACTTACCTTACAGAATCCTCTCTGTAGACCCAGGGGTTGGGCTTTGGTTTGGATGCATTTCAAAAAACAACAAGTTGACTTGTCTGTGCTGCAGACTCCTCAGCTCTCAGCCCCCACCTTTGTCCGCCTGTTCATCTCCTCCCTCCTGCTCCTTCACAGAGCACAGTGTGATGAGCTGACAACAGTGGGAGGGGGATGAGCTGTACAGGAGCACAAAGGTGGGGGCTGAGAGCTGAGCAGTCTGCAGCACAGACAAGTCACATGTTGTTTTTTGATATGCATCCAAACCAAAGCCCAACCTCTGGGACTACACAGAGGATTCTGTCAAGATGCAAGGTAAGTTTTAACACACAATTACATTGTAATATAAATGCTTAGAGAAAACAGAAAGACACGTGCAATGCAGCTGTAATGGGTTTCTTTAACCTGTCTTTAGTGAAAATGAGGTCCATGGTTACAAGTTCCCTTTAATGAACTTAGCCTATCCTGTAAAACCCTTTTAATTGCATTTTTTAATGGAATATTCCTGGCTGTGGAGAGTAGAATGACTATATGTGGCAAAACTAACGTATGGTGCCCTGTGGGTATTACAAAGTCTTTCTTCTGCCAAAAATTATTTGCTGTAGGAATGAGAGGATTATCCATTTAATTAAATATCCAAACAAAAGAGACTGAATAATAATAATAATAAAAAAGGCCAAAATTTTTCACATGGATTAACCAACACTTATCCATAGAAGCGGGACAAAGTGTTATGTAGAGCTACACCTGCTATTTTTTACAAATAAATGTTGGACCTCCATGTGCCGCCATATTTGATCATATCTAATGGTCATTAGTGACGGTGACAAGTAAGAAATTTGTTTGTGGTTCATTTAGAATATAACAATAACTTTATTATCCAGCATAGGGGAAAATACTGCTGTCAATATAAAACCGCTATTTAACAACATACATTTAAATACGGCCACCGATCCATACAAAAACATACACATCACATACACACCCCCAAAATGCTATTTAATGTGAAAGGGAGGGGCTATAAATGGCCCCAAATTGAATTAGAATCTTTTTTTGCGATTTTTTGGAGTCAAAGAATTGCAAGAGCCTTTTCCCACCAATAGGAAATAATGGCTTAAACATAGAACCACGGCTAGTACAACTCCGTGATTTACAAAACCAGATTTATAATTTTCTAAAATAATCGCAAAAAAGGTACAAGGTCACTTCTAGAGAGATTTATTAAAGGGCCAACACCACTTCAATAAATCTGAAAAGCAGTGGAGCTCCAAAGGCAGTCGTAGAATTATCGCAAAGAGACGCCTAATGATAAATCTCCCCCAATGCGTCTATAACCATAAAAATATAAAAATAATACAAGGTGGCTTAGTGGTTAGCATTACAGCCTTGCAGCACTGGGGACCTGGGTTTCAGTTCCAGGGTCAACATCTGCAAAGAGTTTGTATGTTCTCTCCGTGTTTGTGTGGGTTTCCTCCGGTTTCCTCCCACACTCCAAAACATACTGGTAGGTGGATTAGATTGTGAGCCCCACTGGGGGACTGATTTGGCAAAGCTTTGTGCAGCGCTGTGTAATCTGTGAGTGCTATATAAATAAAGGAATTATTATTATTATATATTATCTAAGCCACAAAGTGTGGCTACATTGCCTCCATAAAAAAAATTAAAGGTAATCAAAAAGTTAGCAAAAACTCTGTAAATCAACTGTGAGAATATAGCAACACTAAATGAAACATTTTCTTTTTAAAATACAGTCCCCAATTCTGAACAGTAGGTGCCATTTTCAACGTGTCATTCCAGTCATAGAACAAAAAACTTGCCTTGTACAAAAGTGCCAATTACTGCCGTTTCCATTAGAAACGTTAATGTTTACCAAAGAGATGGATTTCTCAAAGATGTTTACAGAATGATTGAAGAATCTATTGTGCCGGAGGGAAACGGCAAGACATAAAGCGCGGCCGATGGTATTGTCTGCCCGATATATACAAAAGGAAGTAAATGAAATATCTGAGAAGTTGTGTGATGGGGGATTTGTCCTCAGGCCGCACTGTGTAATGTGTTGCATAATTGGACTCCTTTTGTCCTTTTCATAATGGCCTCAGGAGGTGACCCACTTTATGATAAAGAGAACCAAATCCGTTTTGTATGTTTTTGCTCCAGTTTTACTTCTCTCCTCTGCATTGTGCAAGGATTGTAGCGGAGGACACACTGGCCCAGATTTAGTATCCTTTCTCTTTTGTAGATATTGTACACTCTTTAGAGAATCTTAAAAGTCAATGTAGGCCTCCTTCCCTACCTTTGTAAGAGTCGACAGAGATGACCCCAAAATGTGACCTATGGTCAAAAAAGAATTTTTTTTTATTTGTTCATGCTCTCCAAACTTTTGGTTCGTACAATTTTGTTAATAATCTGGTCATTTCTGTCCCAGTCCTTGGGAGAGTGTCTCAGTTCGCGGTCACACCCATGCTCCCCACCGCATCCCAGCGCTCCTGCAGACTAACTTACTCATACTCGTTCCTACTTGGCCTCCACCGGTCTGGCACGCGTGCGCCGGCCCCCCAAGATTTAATGAATGATGCTGCCCATTCCCGGAATCTATGATAAGGGTGATGGCACACGTACCGTCTTGTCCGCGTTTGCAAACGCAGACAAAGCCGCACCCCCCGCGTTTCTACACCTGCGATCGGGAACGAGCCACCGGTGTTTTGCGTTAATTTTATGCCTCATTCCCAGTGGGTGCGGCTTTGTCTGCGTTTGCATTTACAAACGCAACCAAGACGGCACATCTGTGCTGACCGTCTTGACCTCCTGCCTGACGACTCTGTACCTCACCTTGACATCTGTGTCTGATGACTCTGTACTCCACCATGACGTCTGAGCCTGACGACTCTGTTCCTCCGAACTTGGCGGAGCTTCCGTGCCCTGTAAACGAACAGGGGCACGGACTAGCGAGAGGCCGGCGCAGGACCCCGGGAGCGACGGAGGAGGAGAGTACAGCTTTCTTTTTTTTTTTCAAACTTACCTCCCCAGCCCACCTGCTAGTATTTTTTAAAGGGTCAGATACTCCTCTTAAAGGAGTTTTCCACAAATACGGAACCTGTCCCAGGGAAGCAGAGATGTATTTTATTCCTTTTGCTAGCCCTGTGGGGGGGTTTCCACATCATGGAAAACCTCCTTAAGCTCCAACTATCAGTTCCAAAATCGCTTCTGAAGTTCGGGCTGATCACATTTGGATGTCACTTCTGTTTTCATGGGGACATCCCTTCCTGTGTTGTCCCTTGATCTGAGGAGGCCACTCATTGGATGAAGCCGGTTCTGTGATCATCTGGAACTTCAGGAGCGATGTTGGAACTGGAATTAGAAAATAAATACTTAAGATAACTTAACATATTTATAACATAGGTGATACATTACATTAAAGGCGTAAACCAGGCTTTCAAATTTGTTTGGAGGTTTGGGGCACAACAACATACTTCTTGTTGTGGACATACTGTACTTGGTATTGCAGCTCATTAAGGGGTTTTCCCATTTCAACAAGTAATGGATATTGTTTGAACAATGAAAAGTTATACACATTTCCAATATATTTTCTGGATCAATTCCTCACTGTTTTCTAGATCTCTGCTTGCTGTCCTTCTATAGGAAGCTTCTTTGTTTACTTCCAGTGGATAGAAATCTGACCATGGTCACACAGGTGCACGGCTTGTTATATCACACGGCTCTGATTACTCTCTGTAATATAACGAGCTGTGCACCTGTGTGACCATGGTCAGATTTCTATCCACTGGAAATAAACAATGAAGCTTTCTATAGAATGACAGCAAGCAGAGATCTAGAAAACCATGAGGAATTGATACAGAGAGTATATTGGAAAATTGTATAATCTTTCATCATACAAATAATAACATTAGTTTTCTAAAGTAGGAATGCCCCTTTAAGTTAAAGTCAAGGCATACACATCAGTTTCGGAGAGCTCAGCTTTGTAATGCGTCTGTTCGTTTACTGACTCCAAAGGAGCAATGACCTGTTCTACATTCAACTTGTGTATTATAATGAATAATTATACTATAATATTCACTTGGTCAGGCTGGAGAAAAACACAGACACTTTTCTTCAAGCCACATGTAAAGAGATGATCTAATTTAAAGGAATATTCCAGGTTTTTGAAGTTGGTATCTTATCTTTAAAATTGTTGGTCAATATGAGTATTTTGAAGCATTTGCTACACTCTGGTGATTCCAAGGCCTGTGCCATTACGTCAACTCAGTCCTATTTAAGTGAATAAGGCTGAGCTGCAATTAAAGGCACAACCACTGTACATTGCATGGCAGTGTGCTGGGTACGAAGTAAAGAAACCACAGCACATGGATGAGTGTTCTCTTTTCTGTACAAATCCTTGAAAAACTTTGTAAAGACGAGGAAGAGGCGCAGGCCCTAAATTAACCGCAATCACTGTCCCTGCCTACTTTCCAGGCCCTGTTTTAACCCACAGGCAGTAACTGGTCGACTGTCAACTGGTTTTCCTACTCGCGAGTATGTGCTAAGAAAAGGTGACAACAAAGAGACAGTCACAACTGTAGTCAGGATAACCAGAGGCAAGGTACAGAATTTTGAAGCAGAGAATAGTCAAGAACATAGTAAGGGCCAAATGGTTACAGACTACAAATAATCCCTGTGCTACAGTCATAGGGTCCAGCACTATACAGAGCCAGGAGCAGATGCTATTACTGTGGCCAAGTGGACGTGTCCTTAAAGTACTGTACAGACATTATAGAATCTGCTATGTTATAGTCTACATCTCGCATCTTGTACTCTGTATCTGCTTATTACCCTCTCCAGATTATATCCATGTAATTTGTTGGCTATGTGAATTATGCTCTGAACTCCCTGCGGGGACATGAGAATATTCCATTTTTCTTTGACATTAAGCTCCGATATGCTTTGAAAGTCTACCATTACCTGCCTGTGCTGTTCTTATAGGAACAATATCCTCAGCTGGGGATCCCACACAGTCTGTACAGTCCACCATATTCTGACTCAGTGAGGCTTTCTACCTGAACGGGGGAAAAAACAAGTAGGTGCAATATCCTCACAGACATCCCTCACCTCCAGATATATCCATATAATAGGGAACATGAAACAGCCTTTACCACCCACCATGTCCGAGACTGGATAGAAGGGTCATTTTGACATTATTAAAGGAAATCTTCCATTGAAGTCAAGCAAAAACCAAGGACACTTAATCATGGATCCAGGCACCATGACTGGTAATCTTCTAATATATGTTATCCATGGCCTCCTTCCTTCTAAAATCAACTTCTACAATTACGCAAATGAGTCAGAAAGGTTTTGGTGGTAGTGGGGCATTTACCAGAGCCCTTTTGTGCTGTAGCTTCACAGGCTGTTACACTGTGAATGAGCACTTCCCCCCCTTCCTCTGCTTGCTGTAATCGCACATCAGCAGGAAGTTTTAGCACATAGGAGGTAAGAAGTGCTCCTGCACAGTGTCACCGCCTATGAAGCTACAGCATGGATCATTAGCATAATTTTAAATAGTTCATCTAGTATACAGAATCCTCATCACTTGGTCACTACGTACAGCTGGTTATTTAAAATAGAACCTATCAAAACAAAACTTTATAAACCGGTATTCCCAATAGACCTATCTGGGCATGGTCTTTGACTCATACCCCTATTCTTGCCTAGAGAAGAGTCCGAATGGATCCTGTCAACTGTGCCGTGAAGCTTGGGGATCTCTACAGCCAAGTGGGTGGTTCTTGCCTGAACCAGATCAAGGTTAGAAGGACAAGACCTGACAATTCATCCCTAGAAATTTGGTCCATAGGCAATAAGTCCTTTTAGCGATATGAAACCTAATCAGATTAAGAGACCTGTCTGTACCAGATGGAGAGGCATCCCATTAAGTATACACTACATGTTCGGCAGCACTGTACAGATCGTCGGTATACATATACAAACAAAATAAGATACTACAGAGCAATATCATCAGATTTAACAATATCTACCCTATTCATAATTTTTTACATGGATTACGGCACATAATTTGGGTAAAATCACACTGAAGCTTAGTGGTTAGCATTACAGCCTTGTAGCGCTGGGGACCTGGGTTCAAGTCCCAGGGTCAACATCTGTTAAGGGTTTGTAAGTTCTCTCTGTGTTTCTGTGGGTTTTCCTCCAGGTCCTTTGGTTTCATCCAAAACATACTGGTAGGTCGATAAGATTGTGAGCCCCATGGGGACAGGGACTCTGTGCAACCTTAGAATAAAATAATTCAAAAATAAAACACTATTTTATGAGGCCAGAAATTCACCTTGTGTTATTTCCTGCTAAGAATTCCACTGGGAAACGGCATCCCTGATGCTTCTGTATGATGAGTGTCTATGTTGACTACTTATGAGTTGTAGAAAATCACCTACATACACATTAGGGGGTTTTTTTCTAGGCATTTGACGTGTACTAATACTCATTGGACTGAAGTCTTGATTGCTTAGTTTTCTTTTTTCTCAACTTAGAATCTGTTTCCATTTTGTTTGGTCAAATGAATTACTGTATTAGTGGAGGAAATGCTGGAATAGACTTCTATGTGATAACACTGCTCCCCCCTGTGGCCAAAGTGGAATATGAAAAAAATATTTAGTTATAAAAAGAAATCTATCCAATCCATCATGATAAATATACATATGTCACACCTACTTGGCTAATTACTTTGTACTTCTTTTAGGTCTCCTTTTCCCATACTGCCACATACCTGCAGTCATCTGCATGTAGTTACTTTGGATTCCGCTTTTACTTACCGGAGGATTTTTCCTCGCTACGCTATTATTACTACACTTCTATAGTATTGCCACAATACTACAGTATTGAAGATTCAGTAATTCCAAAGATATTTGAATAACTGTGCATATCAACATAAAAAGGTCATTTGTTACGGAAAGGGAACCTGTCACCAGATTGTAACCCACCCAGCTCCCTGTCAGCAGTGTGTAGTGAGTCCCAGGGGAAGGGGGTGGCTCAAATGGCACAAGTCACCTTCTTCTCAATTCTTCCTCCCCTCCTCCTCACAAATTGCTTCCCCCCTCAGCCCCTTCCCTGGTCCCTCCCCCCGTTCACCACCGGATGCAGTTCTCATTTGAACTGCCCCAACCCCCACCCCCTCTCCCAGGACTCAACACGTAAAAATTTTCATGTAAAAATTACCTTCCAGCAGATATTACCTTAATATCTGCTGACAGATTCCCTTTCAATTTACTTACTTTCAGTGCAAGTTCTAAACATTTGGGGTTTTCGGGCTGGTTTCAACACCTCCTTTCCACATTCCCTTGTAGGACTGCTGACGGACCAACCCAATGCTATTCCATGATTGTCCTTGTACAAAGAGTAACCCTGCTCAGAAATGTATAAAACCTCTAAAAATAATTCTTAAAATGAGACAAATTTTGTAATTTTTTTTTTAATCAGTTTTTTAATTCAGCCCATACACGGAGAGACCAACCATTATCTACCGGGTTACATCAGACAGCGTATGACTCCTCTGGTGAGGCCCCATTACATGGATGTACATAGGAAGGCTGTACAATATGCCAAAAAAATCATTTCCAGGCACCACTGCTGCCCCCACAACCAAGGAGACCCCATACCCCATTTTATAAGGGGCTGTTGAGGGAAACATAGGCGGCTTTTGCCTACGGTGCCCATGGTCAATCAGACATTACAGACATACACTTGTAACTGCAATAGACTAGAATAGAAGGTCAAATATAAAAGGTCAAAAACAAGAAAACTAAAAAGGGAAAAAAGACACAATAAAATGTACAAATAAAGAAAGAACAAGAAACTAAGACATGTAATACAGTTAAATAAACAACACTGCAGAATATTAGCTATGTACAAAAATAAAATAGAAAAAGGGATTGGATGAAAATAATTTAATTCCATGGGAAAATAATGAATTACTGGGTCAATGTCTATACAGAATCTCTTGTTTTGTCTCAGCTATTTGCATTTCTATATGTTGTTCATTTCAGATTTAAAAGGGATTCTCCAAAATTTTATTTTTTTTTGTTAATCACATTCAGGATTTATTGACCACTTGAAGAGACTGCAGCATCTTGACGAGCGATGCGGCCTCTCCACCACTCATTAGCGCCACATATTGTTTAGTGGCTGTGCTTGGTATTACAGGTTAGCTCTATTCACTTCAAGGGTTTCTCCAGCTACAAACAAGTTAGCCCCGATCCAGAGGATAGCGGTAAACTTGCTGATTGTTGGGGGTCCCATGATGGGAACCCGGTGGAACACAAGAATGGGGTTCCTTTGCAACTCCGCCATACCCAAAGATGAAAAGAGCAGCCGGTTGGGCATTTGCCGTCTGCTCCATTCTTCTTGATGACACTGACCGAAATTGGCAACTGCCAGACTCACCAATCTCCTTCAGCACCAGATATGAATGGCACAGCCGGCGTTTTCGTGACCGGCTGCTGTCTTGATCTCAAAGTACAAAGAAAATGTTGCCCGAACCAGAAACATAAACAGGACTAGGGCCTGCTCCAAAATGTGCAGCCCAGCCAATAGAAATACATTGGGCCTCTTTCTAGCCATTGAAATAACAAAGCACATGCTCCAAATGTATGTTCATGTGCATGACGTAGGACTGAGCTGCACACAGACCATATGAGAATGGAATATCCATCTCCCCTCCTAAAGATGAGTAAGAAATTAAAAACTCCTGGGGACCCCTAAATGGTAGTTAAAATCTGCATTCTCCATATATATGCAGGTATATATCCAGCTAGAATCTCTTAATGGCAGATGCAGAGGAATAACAAAAAGTTTGGTTTGCTGGATTTTAACATGTCAGAACCATAAGTTTCCCGAAAAGTCTAAAAACGACTCACCCCCCCCCCCTTTCCCAATTGCTGAACACATGTACCTTAGGCTGTGCATGCATGTGTATTGGGTAGAAGGGAAGAGCACCAAGTGATTGATAATTGTCAAATATGTAAAGCCAGCCCAAAACTTACTACCTGCAGACCTGCCGCCCAGAGTATAATTCAAGGAAGTTTCAACAAATTTAGAATTATACGATATTTCTTAATTGTATGTGCTCTAGTTCCTCATGTGACATTTCCATTGTCCAGCCATTTTGGAGCCCAGTCCCCTGTACTAACGTACCCGGGGCGCTCATCTGATCGATCGCCACTGTGCTAACAGCGAAGGACAATGCAGTGTTACTCCCACAGTCACAACCACTATGGGTTTTCGATCCATTTAAAGGTAAAGATGACGGGCGCTCTCCTTTATTTCACCCCCTTCCTTAGATTCCACCTGTAATATAAAACATATACATTTCCAAATAATGTATTGCTAATGCAAAACTTCCATCAAATACTATCACTGTATCACCAGCCATTGGCTCACAGAACCTCCACATAATAATGGAGCTGACGGGTCTCCCCAAACACTATCCAAGCTGTAGGGGAGACACTCGGCTGCTCACACTTATCCATAGGTGGAAAACCCAATCATGGTGACGGATCTATGGATCCTGACTTGGGGAGGAGGGACTGGCGTTGGATTGTGCACAGGTCACGTTGCCAATCCCATATAAAAAACATGATACCAAGTGACTTTGGGGGCTTCCGCTTCTATTTGTAAAGACAGCAGCCAACAAAAAAAATCTTTCCTGTGCGACTTTTGGGTAGCCCTGTCAGTCAATGTCTGACCCATTTGAAAGCCTTGAAACAGGACGTTAGATATCAGCAGAAAACCAAAAAAAAAAAAAAACATTGGTGATTCCATATCAACCACCGACGGAAAACCCAACTATATGGTGTAAAGCTAAATGAAATAATTCTGTATTGTACAAAATTAGGTGTGAATTATTTCCGATTTGACTACAATGGATTTCTACTGGGTAGTAAAGGGTTGAATAATAATTGTAGAAATCTCTTCTTACAGTTACCATAGAATAAAAGTTTAACTTATAAGATGTGACAGAACTGTCCATGATGTGATATATAACGTAACAAAACTAATAAAAGAACCGAAAGAGCAAAATGAAGAACAGGTAACACTTCAGGTCATCAGACCAAGAATGAAGGGAAGGAATGAAATGTTATCAAAACCCAACTCCAGTAAGCGATCAGATGGATCCAGAACTCTAGAACCTGGATTAGCTTCTTCTTCAAGGTTCTTCTGGTTGAGCCCATAGTAGTTATTGTCCATACAAAGAGCAAGCTCTCATAACATGAGGTCTTCCATCAGGATGAAGCAGGCACATCTATACGTCCAATGTCCTTGGATACGGAGACGCCTTCCGAAAAAAATGTCCCATTGTGTAATGAAAATTACTGGGGGGAGACAAAGTGGTTCTGTTCAGAAGTCCAGCACCAACAACCAGCGCTGTACTGAAAAGGATCAAAACGCACAAATCACAAGCAGAGCCTCATCTCTTCCTCTAGTGAACAAGTTCCGGCTGATTTTCCACAAATGGCAGCACCCCGCTGACGTAGTAGGCAATGCCAAGAGAAAGTAGGGCAATGACAATGAGGAGGAGGAGGACCCTCCAAAATCCAAGATCCTCCACAAATTCCTGCCAAGTGGTACGGAAGCTGGAGAGGACGCCTTCTCCCTGCTGAAGGTTGGGATTCAAGAGGGAATGACTTTCCATAGCACTGGAAGAGAAAGTGACAAGTCAGTGCACATCCAATGACACATCTATTAGAAAGTCGGAGCTTGGACACTACCTAGATTTGTCTATACAGAGGCCATACACTTACAGCTACATTGCCCATCCTCTCTATACACATGCATCTTCTGCCAAGCATGCATGTGTTTTCTATATGGAGAGAGGAGCAAGGAGCTTATCTTCCTAGGAGGGGCAGACTTCTGGGGCCCCCTTCCCGCTTAAAAATAACATATTACACTCACATATACATAAACATGCAGTTCTTCACACATACACGTACTGAGCATATACACATCACATATACACACATACAAATGTACAGCATATATACACATATGCAGCATATAATGGTGCTCATCTTCCATTATTTAGTGTGTCAGGTCAGATGACAGGGCCTCTGACACTGCAGGCCCCATAGCGGCTACTACCACTGTAGTTACACCCTTGCATGTTAAAATATATTATGCCCAATTATCTACCTTTAATTCTAAATATATTACGTCCTTCTTATTTACCCTTGTTGAAAGGTCAGAATTCCCTGCAGAATATGGTCTTGTTTTAAACTCTGTTTTATACTTCATTAAGCAAAGCAGATTCTCTGTGCCCTTATTCTGCTCTACTGTAGTGAGTAGTGTATGTGAAAGTCTTCTGGAATTCCTCCACTTCAGACAGATAAGGAGGCTAAGGATTAACTCTTTCCACACCTAGAAAATATTTTTTTGATGATGTATATTTCTGAGATTAGACTATCCAAGGATTGTCTGTAAAGAGTTGAGTCATTAGACACTTTATCAGTCTCTTATCTCTCAGTTGTCTCTGGATACAGAGCAGAAAGCCGATTTACACAAACTTCTTAATTAAGGAAGAAAGGCAAGGGCAAAAGAAGGACAGATTTTTTTTTAATAGTTTCTAACAAAGTTGAGTATTATAATGTGCACTATTCATTTATTATATGTGGTAAAAAGTTTAGCTACACTTTAGATTACTGTCATCCTATGCCATTCTACAAGTATAGTAATACATAATGTTATAAGTCTCCCTTATTAGAACCTGTAGCTCTCAGCAAAGTTTTGCTTAAACCACGTACTGACTCGCCAAAAAACTCTGCTGAGCAGCCTGTCGTCCGAAGGCCGTAAGGACGTTGGCAGCAGGCTGTAAAAAGTGCGGGCAGAACGTAATGTTCCCACAGGCACAGGCTCAGCTATAATGAGGATTTACATTAATGAGACTGTACCCTGTGTGCTACTGAAATCACTCAAGGAAACATGCAAATATGTTTTCCAAGGTGGGAAATAGAAAACCACACCTCCTTTTGCTTCCTTGAAAGCCCCCTCAAAATTAAGCATGACCCACAAGAAGCCTAATAACATGATGTGGGATTAAGCCAAACCAGTATATTCCATAAGGATCAAAGAACCCAACTGTAGACAGCGCTGTCACTCATAGAAGATGGAGATGATGGACGATCATGGTCTAGGTAGGAATACCCCAGTCCACCTCCAGCAGTCCCCACCTTCACACCCTGTTGGCGTAACGGGGATGATGATAATAATAGCAATGCCTGGCGGTTCGCAAAGCATCGCGATTACTTGAGGGATTCTACGCCCGATTTCTGCTGTAGAAGCTCTGATAACCGCTTGCCATCGACTTTTATCTCTTCTGTGCGCCGTACGTTCAATCACCGTTAATCCTGCCGCATGCACCTCAGAAAACATTTCCAAAACTTGCCCTTTCCTTATTTTTAATAGAAACCTAGTAAACCCCAATTGTTGCTCTGATTCATTCTCGTCTTATTTACTGTAACTCTTTATTAAATCAGTCTTCCACTTAGGCTACATTCACACAAACATATGGGGGATGTATATATGAGGGATGTATATACGGTCGCCATATATATGTCCCCCATACACTGCAAGGGCCTCGCGGCCACGTGTGGCACCGTACCGTAGAAAGATAGGACATGCGTGCTCTCCCCCTCCTCCTCTCCCCGGCGCCGATTTATGCCCGCCGTACTACGGTACGGTGGGCATACGTCATGTGAATGTAGCCTTACTTAACAGCTTAAAGGACATCTACCACCAGGATGAAGGACTGTATGCAAATAAGCCTGAGGGGCTCCATCCTCCATTAACACCATTGGAGCCTTGAGCCCCTCAGGCTCATTTGCATACAATCCTTTATCCTGGTGGTAGATGCCCTTTAAAGCAAAACATTTCACCAGGAATGTTGAATACTGATATTGATTTTAAAAATGGGTGTGTGTGGGAGCACTCTATATTTTTGTGCATGTGTCTCCTCAAAAAACCCTAGGCAAAAGCCTCTAACTCAGCTAAACCAGCTCCCTATACTGTGCTGAAGAGATGCAACCAGGTTGAAACAGTGCTGTCTACAGTTGGGAATCTGTTCCTTCTGGAATAGATATACTGGTTTGGCTTTAATCCCGCATCATGTCATTAGGCTTCCTGAAAGTCATGCTTCACAGTAAGGGGGCTGCCAAAAGAGACATAGGTTTTTCTAGATGGAACAAGAAAAACTATTTGCATATTTCCCAGAATCCCCTAGTGGAACAATGGCTAGAAGTCTCCACACGCCTAATTGGCAAACTCTCGTAAGGAGAACTCTTAATCACTGACCCTATGGGGCTCATTTACTAAGGGTTGCGCTGCTCACTTTTGTTGGACCGTTTGCAGTTTTCGGGTTTTTCGTAGCTTTGACAGGTATTTAACAGGGGTTTGCTCTGGGATTGTGGTGCACGTGATCGTATTGTGGCGCAGCTGCGCTGGCTTTCATGTGGCAGAAATGGGGGGGGCGGTACGTCGGACGATCCGACTGATTACGGGATTCAACTTTCAAATTTTGTTGCAAGACAATGCACTTACATGCACCAGGAAGAGGGTGAACTCTGCCGGACCTGAGCGGGGAGTGACACATGCAGGATACCGGGCGCACAATCTCAGTGAATCGCGGCACAGTGCATTATCGTCGGACAATGCACTTTCTGTGAACTCCAAGGAACAGGTAAGTAAATGTGCCTCAATGTCTTCTAATACATTCTTCCTCTCGACCACACCATCCCCCTCCCTGCTCACATGACACATGACAAGAAGGGGGGAGGGAGCTGGATGAGTGTGGAGGAGAGGAGACAGAGACACAGGCACACATGCTGTAGCTGCCCCTCCACATGCTTCACCAGAAGCTCCTGGCAGGTATTCAGGTTATTGAAAATAAACTATTTTAAAGTACTGAACTGATTCAGAATGCTGACAAAGGCACAGCATAGGCCAGCGATGGCGAACCTTTTAGAGGCCGAGTGCCAAAACTGCAACGCAAAACCTTGCTCATTTATTGCGAGGTGCCAACCAAAAATTAAAGCAGTAACTTCTTGCTCCCTGTTCAACAACTTTCAATCATATTGGCCTCCTAAGGACAGCAACACAGTAGAAAGATGGAAAATTTTCATCATTTTAGCTTCTTTCCAGTTACCCTCTGTATACAGAGAATCGTGGGGCCAGCAGGAGGTCCTCCAAAAATAATTCGACCCTGTAGCGAAGTCAGTATCAAAATATGACTGAAAGTAGCATCTTTTAAGTTGCTTGGAACTGCAGGAAGATTCTTTGAGTCCTGTCTGGTGTGCTGGGGCGATGGCCCGGGTGCCCACAGAAAGGGTTCTGAGTGCCGCCTCTGGCACCCGTGCTATAGGTTCGCCACCACTGGTATAGGCTATTGGACCCTGTCACCAGCTAAAAATTACATTCCTGACAATAAGTATACTTTAATGTTGCAGCCCGACTCGTCCTTCAGTCCAGATGCTACACGGATGCCTCCAGTCTGTGCCAATCATCGCACTGGTTGCCCATCTCCTTCCAAATACAGTTTAAACTAATCACCCTCATCCACAAAGCTCTGCACAATGCTGCGCCTCTCTACCTCTCCTCATCACAGCCGATCACCAAAACTGTGCTCTTTGATCAGCCAGTGATCTTAGGTTGTTATGGTTCTATAATCCAAACCTTTCGTTCGCCAATTCTTTGGGATTCCCTACCCCCGGACTAGTGCACAACTACCCAAGCTTCAAAATGGCTCTTAAAACCGGTCTCTCGAGGGAGGCCTATCATCTCTCTACTAACTGCATGTGACTCCCATTACTCTTTCACAAACCTCTGCTGATTTCTCCTCCTGTCTAGGTAATGTCTTTGCAATAGATACCATTAAACAGGTCCATTCACCATGGATTCTGTACATATGGATAGTGGCTCGTGACGGCCCATGCAGCAGAATTGGGCATTTATTTTATCTGTATTATAAAAAAGGCTGGGCCATTGTACAAGTGCATTCACCGCCTGGATCACTGGTTCTTCCTTATAGATTGTAAGCTCTTGTGAGCAGGGCGCTCCTATTGTATCATTGTTATTGCTCTGTAATGTCGTATTTTGTTTGTATATGTTCTTCTATGATCTGTAAATCGCTGTGTAATACCGTATCGCTATAGAAGTGAACAGATTATTATTCCCCTGGGCAAGTGCAATGTGGGTGGGGGAGGGCACTGGACCGTGATGCATTGGGCTTCTCTGAGCTATGGATGGAATGGTTGTAGCACTGATAATTCATATGTCAGGTATAAGAGAGGAGCAGGAGAGGATAGGAGTGGATATCTGTAACTCAGGGCACCAAAAAGGAAGCCCCGATGAGAACTCCTGGTATCTACAGCCACCTACTGGACACTCAGGGGGATGACATGCAAAGAAAAAAAGCTCTTTTCTCTCCTGTTACCAGTGCAGAAGCATCATCCGTGATCCGGTTCAGTGCATAGTAATATATACTACACCCACAGCAGATGGTAAGCGAGTCTGTTACTGATGCCCGAAGCCCCTGGGTACCAGGTGTACGGTGCGGGATCAACGATTTCCATTGTGATGACAAGCACTTTCTATGCGCTGTCACAAGTCAAAAACCCACAAGAGATCAGAGCTCAAACAACAGAGAGTTCATAATGTCAGACAATAGAAATTTCTTGCATTCACGGTCATATCTAGTGGCAAAGATCAAGACAAAAACCGCCAAAATGGTTCCGCTAATTCCGAAGAAAATTAGCAATTTAAATATTTATATGTTCACACCAAAAAGATCTACCATTTATATTTAATAACCCATCAGGTTATGTGAATGCTAGATTGAGGAAATCTTATTGTAATCCTCAATCTACCGGTCATACCGTACCGGCACAGCTGAATTCCTGGCACCACGTTCCGGAAGGTCATAAATCAGAACCTGGGATAAAACGGAAAGGTATAGGAAACAATACAAAGTTTTAGCACCTGAAGGTGCAGCACACGGGCACTTAGGAGCTAATGTGTAACCCAAGTTATACGACAAGCAAAGGTCGTTCTACTGTGAATACTAAGTAAGATTAAGCCTCATGTGATTAAGGATTGTCGTAATGAAAGGAGAGATTGTGGGGAGTAGGAGGACATTGTTATTGTATGTTGTATTAAAAATATGTAAAATATGGTGTATATAGTATATATATGTAATCTAATGTAATATATGGAGTGAAGACCTCTACAACAAAGTGTAAATATGGACACAAAATACCCCGGCGTTTGCTCCCTTCATTTCCCTGTTAACTTCATAGTTTGCCTAATATTACAATTAAAAATAAGAAATATATATTATTTCCCCTCCTCCTCAGCAGGACATGCCAGGCTGTAAGACAACTGGCTTCAGCAGGAGCTTCCCTCTAGAAAATAAGGAGCAAGGACAAAATATTGTTCAGGTGATTATCTGTAGGATAGGGAATAACAAGGTGAAGGTCCAACACTTGGGACCCCCACTCATCACGAGAACAGGGTTTTCACTAATGGATGGCAATTTATGACACTCCTTTACTTTTTCATGTAGCAGCAGGAGGCATACTCATCCTGTAGCTGCATGAAATAGTAAAGGAGTGTCATATATTGCTTAACACAGCGCTCAGCTCTCTCCAACACTCACAATGACAGGTAATTGTAGACTAACAAACGAATACTAACAAATGGATCTAAGTGCTATTTGGTGATCCGCGATTTAGTGAGAACAGGACGCAGGATTGGTGGGGGTTGAACTCCCGACGATCACCTTGTCACCCCCCATCATGAATGAAGGGGATAATTTGAACTTACGACAACCCCTTGAAGCTCACCATCTTGGCTAAGCCTTAATTGATCATCAGGACACACAAGCGAGTGTGATGTGTCCAACTCACATTAAACTTGTGGCTTGTGCTGACTGGAAAGTCCGGCCCAAACGATGGACAACTAGAAATGAACTGACACGCTGAGTTCAGATCTGGTTGTCGGCATTCGGGCCAGAGGTTCCAGCCAGCACAAGTAGTGAGTTTGCGGCGATTTGGATACATCACACTCGCTTGTGTTTATGGGGCCTTATTGTCCTGATAATCAACAAAGGCTTAGCCAAGCGATCCGCTATTGTGATGGAGGGTAACAAGGTGATCGGTAGCGGGTCCAACCCCCAGCAATCCAGCGTCCTTTTTTTGTAGGATTTCTGTTTGTTTCTATGACATTTATAATATGCACTCTCCCCCAACCTTCTCTAGAAATAAAACAGTGAAATTCTTACACTTTTTATGTCTAATAGTTATGTTCCTCCTAAGTAGTAATGGCAGATCTCATTTTCTTTGCTATGTGATCAGTAGGACTGATGTGTGACCATCTCCTTTTATTCATGTCGTTGTGCCATGTCATGTCGTTTAAGGAAAGGATTGGCAAGCTCAATGGTGCTTAATTTATAAGGTGGTGGTGGTGGTGTCTCCTGTTCCCCTGATTTCGATGGTCAGACAAAATTATCTGTGATTGCATATGGCCTGTAATTAGAACTACAGCTATTTCAGGCTCTTCTGATGCTAAGTGAACATCTATACACAAAAGGCATAAAGGAATATAAGCTGTGCCCAACATACCAGTCCTCCTCGGTGGATCCCTCTGACAGAGTGCTGTGCCCCTTCTCCATGAGCAGCTCCGAGCACTGGACATACCGCTCGCTCTCAGCCGTCTGCATGGTCTCCATCTTAGAGTGAGTGCCCCTGTTGAAGCCCTTGACCTCTTGCTCCTCCAAGGATTCTAACATGCGGATCACCTCCTTATTCACCCCCCTGCGTTTCGCCAGAACAAGAGGGGTGGCACCTTGGTGATTGCTGGGAGGACATGAGAATTACAGAAAGTTAGGAAAACCATCACTCAGGGCATAATCTGTTACAGACAATACTGAAATGACGATTCATATGGGACTTTTGCCCTAAATTTTCATGCCAATCGGAAGTGGCAGCAGCAGCACCCCCTCCCATCCACTCAACTAAACTGCTCTAACATGAATTCAGTCCATTTGAATAGTATTCCAGACTATAAGGTCGGGCTCGGTGCTTGATCTGGACATACTGCCAGGTTGCCGACCGAACAGTCAATCCAGCAAATTGACACCCGTGACAACTAGTCATGGATATGATTGGCCAGGGAGTGACCATTGGGTCCGCTCTTCCATATTCCAGACAGTAAATCTGGAAAATGAAGGGATCCATGTTCCTGTATGAATTAAATGGTCAGCCAAACCAAAATCCAGGGTTTAGATGATGTACATTTAACAGGTATGACTTATATGTCCCAAAATCTGCTTAGACCAGGTTTTACCCCACTAAACTAACAGCCCTCTCAGAGAGGGTATGAAATGTCCTTTCTAGAATCGCCTCTCTTACATAAATCTCACCCTTGTAACTACAAAAAAAATCTACTCCAAAGTCATGTGAAAGTGAACAGAGAAGAGTCATATTTGCTTGACACGAGACAAGTTTAAAGGCTGCGGGTGAAAGTGTGGATTATGGGCCCCAATCTTCAGTTCAATAGTACCTAGAAGATGCTGGTGTCATATTAAAGATTAGAATCAGACTTGTAGTTCAGTGATTTAAAGAACTGGAAATGCTAGCTAGAGATAAAAATCCTATATTCCTTTTTTTTTTTTAATAAACCCTTTATAACCCTTTATATGTAGAAGATCTTGTGCATGCAATTTTTTGACTCACCAAATATCAATTTTGAGGCCATTGGAGACAAGGAACTGTATTGTATCCACGTGACCACAGAGGTGCAGCGCCGTGTTCCCCTGATAGTCAGTGGCCAGAAGATCCGCTCCAAACTTGTGCAGTAGCTGACAGATGTCCACGTTCCCTCGGGCCGCAGCCAGGTGAAGCCCCGTACGACCCCGGCTGTCCCGGATATTGGGGTCAAATCCGCTTTCTAGAAGGCGTTTGGAGTAGTTGAAGTCCCCATCGATGCAGGCCTGCAGCAGGGGAACGTTGGTTTGGGATGAGTCGTTCACAAAGATGTAGGACATGATGGTGTATGGGTGCGCTGGAATTTACCAAACAAGGAATCGGGGGATTAGTGATGGACAAACAATAGAGAAGACAATTCCATTCAGAGAGATAATCAACTTCTGCCATCATGTTTATTTGCGAATAATGTTCACATCCATGGCCACATAATTTAATAAAAAATTTAATAAATAAAAGAATTTTATATTGTTCCCTTATAAAGAATGGCTTGAGCATTATACAAGCTCTTTTACCTCTTGTGTCACCCCCTCATCCTCATAGACTGTAAGCTCGTGTCACCCCCTCGTCCTCATAGACTGTAAGCTCTTGTGTCACCCCCTCATCCTCATAGACTGTAAGCTCTTGTGTCACCCCCTCACCCTCATAGACTCTAAGCTCTTGTGTCACCCCCTCACCCTCATAGACTGTAAGCTCTTGTGTCCCCCCCTCATCCTCATAGACTGTAAGCTCTTGTGTCCCCCCCTCATCCTCATAGACTGTAAGCTCTTGTGTCTCCCCTCATCATCATAGACTGTAAGCTCTTGTGTCCCCCCTTATCCTCATAGACGGTAAGCTCTTGTGTCACCCCCTCACCCTCATAGACTGTAAGCTCTTGTGTCCCCCCCTCATCCTCATAGACTGTAAGCTCTTGTGTCCCCCCCTCATCCTCATAGACTGTAAGCTCTTGTGTCACCCCCTCATCCTCATAGACTGTAAGCTCTTGTGTCACCCCCTCATCCTCATAGACTGTAAGCTCTTGTGTCACCCCCTCATCCTCATAGACTGTAAGCTCTTGTGTCACCCCCTCATCCTCATAGACTGTAAGCTCTTGTGTCACCCCCTCATCCTCATAGACTGTAAGCTCTTGTGTCACCCCCTCATCCTCATAGACTGTAAGCTCTTGTGTCACCCCCTCATCCTCATAGACTGTAAGCTCTTGTGTCACCCCCTCATCCTCATAGACTGTAAGCTCTTGTGAGCAGGGCCTTCCCTCCTATTGTTCCATATGACTGTCTGTACTCTGTAATGTAATATTATATTTGTTTATGTCCCCTATGATTTGTAAAGCGCTACGGAATATGATGGCGCTATATAAAGATTGTTATTATTACATACAATAATCATCTGGCAAAAGATGCCAACTGATGCCTGGGTAATCTCCACTGTTCACCAACCCTGATAATACCAGACAAAATTATTTTCATACGAGGACAGCTTTCATCACCTCCTCACACACGTGCAGATGAACACACCTTTCATTAGAGGCTACACAGATATGGGGGCACTTGGAACTTGGCACTTTTCTAGTCTCCAGGGTTGCTAGGATATCAGTCCCAGTTTCTGACTTTTTACTAATCCTCACCACTGTCAGAGAGGAGGTGCTGGGGGAGAGGTGTCAGCATGCTTTATACTAATTTTCTCTGACACCTTCCAATCAGTGATAGCCAGATGACACTGTGCCCACACAGCAGCTTCACCACTGAGACGATTAGAATAACATACACACCCTCCTCTGTTCCAGTACCTCATCTCTGACAATGGAGAGGATTATAATGGTCAGATACTGGGGCTGATATCTCTGCAACTTAGGGGGCTAGAAAGGAAATTCCCCTTAAATCTCTGTATCCTCCCCTAGAGAAAGGTACAAACTCCACATGTGTCACGTGGTTAAAGGTCCTCCTTAAATCTTTATACCGGGCTGAGCAGACGTCACTGGGCACAAGTAGTCTGGTAACTCAGGCGTCTAGCATTTTTCAAAAAAACCTGGTGCTTCACATAAGTTACAGTGTGTACACGTACCATGCACACTGCTAGGATACATATAGGTGATGCCAGGCTGTACAGTTATGTACGTGAAGATTGTCTCTAAACAAGGCATAGTTTGTGCTGTACTGTGTGTGATGCCAGGCTTTACGCAAGGCACAGGAGGGACAACACTGTGATGCCAGGTTACACAGGTGGACTTTTGTGTACTGTATAGTATGTGATGCCAGGCACAGGAGATACAGGACTGTATGTGATGCCAGGCTCTACATGAGGCACAGTGGGTACAGTACTGAATGTGGTGTCAGGCTGTATACCAGGGGCAGTTTGTACAGTACTAAATGTGGTGCCAGGCTGTACACCAGGGGCTGTTTGTACAGTACTATACATAGTGCCAGGCTGTACACCAGGGGCAGTTTGTACAGCACTATACATGGTGCCAGGCTGTACACCAGGGGCAGTTTGTACAGCACTATACATGGTGCCAGGCTGTACACCAGGGGCAGTTTGTACAGCACTATACAAGGTGCCAGGCTGTACACCAGGGGCAGTTTGTACAGCACTATACATGGTGCCAGGCTGTACACCAGGGGCAGTTTGTACAGTACTATACATGGTGCCAGGCTGTACACCAGGGGCAGTTTGTACAGTACTATACATGGTGCCAGGCTGTACACCAGGGGCAGTTTGTACAGTACTATACATGGTGCCAGGCTGTACACCAGGGGCAGTTTGTACAGTACTATACATGGTGCCAGGCTGTATACCAGGGGCAGTTTGTACAGTACTATACATGGTGCCAGGCTGTATACCAGGGGCAGTTTGTACAGTACTATACATGGTGCCAGGCTGTATACCAGGGGCAGTTTGTACAGTACTATACATGGTGCCAGGCTGTATACCAGGGGCAGTTTGTACAGTACTATACATGGTGCCAGGCTGTATACCAGGGGCAGTTTGTACAGTACTAAATGTAGTGCCAGGCTGTACACCAGGGGCAGTTTGTACAGTACTATACATGGTGCCAGGCTGTACACCAGGGGCAGTTTGTACAGCACTATACATGGTGCCAGGCTGTACACCAGGGGCAGTTTGTACAGCACTATACATGGTGCCAGGCTGTACACCAGGGGCAGTTTGTACAGCACTATACATGGTGCCAGGCTGTACACCAGGGGCAGTTTGTACAGCACTATACATGGTGCCAGGCTGTACACCAGGGGCAGTTTGTACAGCACTATACATGGTGCCAGGCTGTACACCAGGGGCAGTTTGTACAGTACTATACATGGTGCCAGGGTGTATACCAGGGGCAGTTTGTACAGTACTATACATGGTGCCAGGCTGTACACCAGGGGCAGTTTGTACAGTACTATACATGGTGCCAGGCTGTACACCAGGGGCAGTTTGTACAGTACTATACATGGTGCCAGGCTGTACACCAGGGGCAGTTTGTACTGTACTATACATGGTGCCAGGCTGTACACCAGGGGCAGTTTGTACTGTACTATACATGGTGCCAGGCTGTACACCAGGGGCAGTTTGTACTGTACTATACATGGTGCCAGGCTGTACACCAGGGGCAGTTTGTACAGTACTATACATGGTGCCAGGCTGTACACCAGGGGCAGTTTGTACAGTACTATACATGGTGCCAGGCTGTACACCAGGGGCAGTTTGTACAGTACTATACATGGTGCCAGGCTGTACACCAGGGGCAGTTTGTACAGTACTATTCATGGTGCCAGGCTGTATACCAGGGGCAGTTTGTACAGTACTATACATGGTGCCAGGGTGTATACCAGGGGCAGTTTGTACAGTACTATACATGGTGCCAGGCTGTACACCAGGGGCAGTTTGTACAGTACTATACATGGTGCCAGGCTGTACACCAGGGGCAGTTTGTACAGTACTATACATGGTGCCAGGCTGTACACCAGGGGCAGTTTGTACTGTACTATACATGGTGCCAGGCTGTATATCAGGGGCAGTTTGCACAGTACTATACATGGTGCCAGGCTGTATACCAGGGGCAGTTTGCACAGTACTATACATGGTGCCAGGCTGTATACCAGGGGCAGTTTGCACAGTACTATACATGGTGCCAGGCCTTAGATGGGGGCACATGGAGTACAGTATTGTATTTGATACCAGGCAGGACATTATTGTACATGAAGCCAGGGTGTATATGGGGTGCAGTGGGTACTGTACTATACTATATGTCATGCCAGGCTGTTACAATAGTATTGTAGGTATAGATGCCATGGGGTACATGAGGGGCTGATGTTACAGTACTGTATTTTTCCATGGGGCCATGTGAGATATTGGAATAGTTTTAGAGAAACTGACTATTATATTTAACTCAATACCTAATGCCCGCTCTCATAACACCCACATGCAAAATGCCACCTTTTATAATGCTCCCTCTAATATGCCCCCATTTATAGTGGCCCCTCTCAGTATGCCTGTATTGTAGGTGCCCCCTTTTATAATGCTCCCTCCATTATGCCTTTATTTATAGTGCCCCCTCTCATTATGCCCCTATTCTATCCTCTTCTTCTTCCCCTTTCCAAATACTTAGCGTCCCTGGTCTACATGTATTGCAGGTGCTGCCAGGCTGCACATTATTGTACATGGGATGTAAATGGGGGTACACTACTGTATGTAATGCCAGGCTGTACATGTGGTACGTGTGATACCAGCCTCTACAGTACTGTAACACAGTGAATGTTGTGCCAGGCTGTACATGTGGCAAAGTGTGAACAGTACCATATGTGATGCCAAGCTGTACATAGGAAAGGGGGTAGAGGGTAGAGTATACTGCAAGATGCCAGGCTGTACATGAGAGACTGTGGGTGTGTATAGGTGATGTCAAACTGTGAATACAGTATTGTATAGCTCATGCTAAGCCGTACATGAAGTGCAGTGGGTACAGTGCTGTATATGGAATGACTGGTAGTTATGTGGGTACAGTACTGCCTATGTGATGCCAGGCTGTACATGGGGTGCAGTGGGTACAGTACTGCCTATGTGATGCCAGGCTGTACATGGGGTGCAGTGGGTACAGTACTGCCTATGTGATGCCAGGCTGTACATGGGGTGCAGTGGGTACAGTACTGCCTATGTGATGCCAGGCTGTACATGGGGTGCAGTGGGTACAGTACTGCCTATGTGATGCCAGGCTGTACATGGGGTGCAGTGGGTACAGTACTGCCTATGTGATGCCAGGCTGTACATGGGGTGCAGTGGGTACAGTACTGCCTATGTGATGCCAGGCTGTACATGGGGTGCAGTGGGTACAGTACTGCCTATGTGATGCCAGGCTGTACATGGGGTGCAGTGGGTACAGTACTGCCTATGTGATGCCAGGCTGTACATGGGGAGCAGTGGGTACAGTACTGCCTATGTGATGCCAGGCTGTACATGGGGAGCAGTGGGTACAGTACTGTCTATGTGATGCCAGGCTGTACATGGGGTGCAGTGGGTACAGTACTGTCTATGTGATGCCAGGCTGTACACGGGGTGCAGTGGGTACAGTACTGTCTATGTGATGCCAGGCTGTACACGGGGTGCAGTGGGTACAGTACTGTCTATGTGATGCCAGGCTGTACACGGGGTGCAGTGGGTACAGTACTGTCTATGTGATGCCAGGCTGTACACGGGGTGCAGTGGGTACAGTACTGTCTATGTGATGCCAGGCTGTACACGGGGTGCAGTGGGTACAGTACTGTCTATGTGATGCCAGGCTGTACACGGGGTGCAGTGGGTACAGTACTGTCTATGTGATGCCAGGCTGTACACGGGGTGCAGTGGGTACAGTACTGTCTATGTGATGCCAGGCTGTACACGGGGTGCAGTGGGTACAGTACTGTCTATGTGATGCCAGGCTGTACACGGGGTGCAGTGGGTACAGTACTGTCTATGTGATGCCAGGCTGTACATGGGGTGCAGTGGGTACAGTACTGTCTATGTGATGCCAGGCTGTACATGGGGTGCAGTGGGTACAGTACTGTCTATGTGATGCCAGGCTGTACATGGGGTGCAGTGGGTACAGTACTGTCTATGTGATGCCAGGCTGTACATGGGGTGCAGTGGGTACAGTACTGTCTATGTGATGCCAGGCTGTACATGGGGTGCAGTGGGTAGAGTACTGTCTATGTGATGTCAGGCTGTACATGGGGTGCAGTGGGTAGAGTACGGTCTATGTCAGTGGTGGCGAACCCATGGCACGGGCAGGGCCGGTTCTAGACAAAGTGGGGCCCTGGGCAAATTAAAAGTGGGAAAAGCTCCCTTTAGTATGGTAAAACAAACAGTAATATGGGAGAATTTTATAGGAGATAGATAGATGATAGGGAAATTGATGGGCAGCACGGTGGCTCAATGGTTAGCACTACAGCCTGGCAGTGCTGGTCAATATCTGCAAAGAATTTGTATGTTCTCAGTGTTTGCGTGGGTTTCCTCTGGGCCCTCCTGTTTCCTCCCACACTCCAAAAAATGACTGGTAGGTTGAATAGATTGTGAGCCCCATCGGGGACAGGGACTGACCTGGCAAGTTCGGTGCAGCGCTGTGTAATCTGTGTGCGCTATATAAATAAAGGAATTATTATTATTATTATGATAGAAAATAAATATGAAAGATGATAGAGATTTCTAGATGTAGAACTATAAAGTAGATGATATATACAGTAGATAGATATGAGAGATAAATACAGTAGAAGAGAAATAGAAGATTGATTAATAAATAGATAGCGAAATAGTGAGATATATAAATGGTCAGATTATATGAGATAGATAATTAGACAGATAGATGATAAGCATCTTCAACCCTTTCACTCCCTGGCATTTTTGGATATTTTGATGCGTTATTGGCCAGAGCAATTTTTACAATTTAGACGCTTAAAAATAAAATCAAAATGACAGCAAAAAGAATTAAACCCAACAAACCATATATTTTCTGAAAGCAGACACTTCCCCCATTTTCAAAATTGCATCAAAGAGTTTATAGACATAGGCGCCTTTATGCAATTTTGATTCAAACTGAAACATTTTATAAAAAATACTTAAAATTGACTTGGATGGCAAAAAATGTGCTCCAAACAGAAAATATTTACCTTCACATCTCCTAAGTGTAATAGATGGACATGTGTAGAGTTCACAAATGCCTCATATTGATATGTTCACATGAATAAATCCACATAATATCACTAAAACTGAAATAACTAGAGATCTGCTTTTCAGCTACAAATTTTAAGACAGTCACAACCTGCAAAATATAGCAATAAAACAGAATAAAAAGTAAAGGCGCCATAAAACCTATAGAATTTAGAAAGCAGACAACCAGGAGATGCATTTGGCAATTAACATTCAAAATTTCAAAATATATTTACAAATCCTGAATACTTATATAAAGAAAATATATTTTCCAAAAACTGTAGGATCATACAGACCCCACATGTGTAAATTTACCAAAATATGAAGCAAAGAGAATGTTAAATCCACAGGGACACCAAACTGTGCGAGCGTCACACAGATCTATCAGTGTATACTCCCTTACACAATGGTAACCCAAATAAATAACTATGTATCCATAAACCAAGCTAATGAGATAATAAAGTCACGTTTAGATGTGCGCCAATGTATTATCCGCACAACAACAGAACCCTCCGCGGATCATAAGAATGAGAGTGAGAATGTCATAACATAGGTGTAAATAATGGAGGATGGTGTGAAATAAAAACTTTATTCCAGAGTGTGAGTGTTTTTGGTGTTACATATAACTTTATGGACATGTTCTGGGTTGCGGTGTTAATATATAAAAGCAACATCAGGCGAAGAGGGTCAATTGTTCATTGTATCAGTCAATTTTCGCAAAAAAAACTATCACGAAATAAAAGTAAATAAGAGGGAAAGTGTGTTCTTAGATAGTTCTGCATAGAGAAGGGTTAAAAACATGAATATTAGTTGATATTATCCCTTCTCAGAATGTAGTAACATATAAAGTGAATATTTCCATTATCTGTGAGGTGCAGCAGCTCCTGTGTGCAGCAAATTCTCCCTGTAGCCCGATGGGGAGGGGCACACTTCATTGGACTGTATCTCTGGCTCTGTGACACATAGAACCTCTTTTCCTATGAAAGAAGAAAGTCTCCTCTTTCCTGGTATACAGAGGCCCAATATTGGTGTCCAACTTTCCCTCACTGCTCCCTCCTCTTGCCGGGAGGTGGGATGATGTTATATCAATGCGTCCGCCGGCCTCCTCTGCACACAGCAGCAGCTTGTGTGATAACCACTGAAACACCGTCTAGCACACATGTCATGTCCATGTGCATGAGCCCTGAGGTCACATAGGATTGGCTACAATGGTGGTGGGCAGCCCAGCAATTCATCATTAGGACTATCCTTTATCCTCATGAAACGCAGAAAGGCTCACACCATGTACCCAAAAGTAAACCCCACAGTGTCAGGAAAAAACTTCTACACGGTCCCTGATAAATCTGCAGCCTTATATAATATTAAAATATACAATATTTTTCCCCACTAAAATTTAATGATTATATGTTCCAATAAATAAGATTAAAAGCCGTGAGTGAGGCGTCACTTATAAATATGTAGATATTAGGGCGTTTCATGCAGTCGCTACCAGTACAATAGACAAGGACATTTTAATTCCCCCTGTAGTCAGACAAATTGTCAGCCATTCAAAGGTTAATCCTTCAGAATCCTGAGTGTGACCTCATAGATGCGCTGATGTCACAATTCCCACTTATGATAAATTGACCTCTGAATCAGAAGGGGCAGGGAATGGGTGATGAGACGTCGGGGCGTGAAGAACCGCGGATCTATGGACCCCTGGACGAATGGACCCCGGACGTGTGCACCCCTGGACGCGTGGACCCCTGGACGCGTGGACCCCTGGACGCGTGGACCCCTGGACGCGTGGACCCCTGGACGCGTGGACCCCGGATACCTGGGTGACAGATATTTATTGGCAGTAACCCTCTAAGCCCAGAGGAAGGGCGATCCTTCAGCCATGGTTTCCCTAGAGGTTTCCTCCACAGGGGGTTTTTCCTCTCCTGAGTGCTGAAGGGTGACTCTTCGTGAGTCGAGGGTCTGCCATGGGATGGGATTATAAATAAATATTTGGTTATTTAGTTCCCAATTATTTGTCTTTTGTCTATTTATTGGATCTTTTTTGGTTAAATTCATTTTTCTTGGTGGTTTCTTTGGCCGGTGAATACAAGGTCTGTGCACATCACATCTCACAGGGTCATCAGGGAACATAGTGCAGTAACTGCCCCTATAGATGTATCTGCCCCAGTGGTTGCCCCTTATGTACTGTACAGGTATCACATGTACACACACCCCCAGGGTAACATAACATATGCCAGAACTGTCCTGGTTACCCATACCAACCAATCACAGCACAGCTTCCATTCCTGACCATCCTCTCTTACACTTAAAGCACTTAAAGCTGCTCTGTGATTGGTTGCCAATTGATATACATTAAAAATTATTTCCTCAAGAAGCAAAGAAGGTAAAAACTAAACACTTCATTAACCTATTGCTGCTCAGAGAAGGAAATATCAGTCACCGGAGCTGAGCCGGTATCAGGAAGCCGGGTTTCATCTGCTACTAACAGCTGACACCCCAGTGTAGCACCCGCACTGAGTGTGAGCTCTGATTGCAGGAGTATGACCGGTTAGATGCCGTGGTCTGCTTACTTCAAATGCCTCCTGGGGGATTGTCCCCCCCATGATCAGCCCCCCATTCCGCTGTTGATGGGTGACAGTAGTTGCTATGGCAACTTTGAGGTCCGATCAGGACCCCAGGACTGTCCATAGTCAGAACCCACATAGATGGATCTTACAGTCTCTGTATCAGCTTCTGCACAGGGTGACAGTGATAACACCCTGCAATACATCAGTACTACAGGGAATTATAATGGACAAGGAATCACCTGATGTTAATGTCCCATAGTGGGACTAATAAAAAAAGTCTACAGACATGTGGGTATATAGGTCTCCGTATGACCCCCCTGAACTGATATGCAGGTGCAGAAGACCCTCCAGCCTCCCCTATACCCCCCTGAGCAGTGTGAGCTTTTAACCATACAGAAAGTCCCTTCAGGCTTGCTGTTTACTAATCCTATGACAACTGACCCGCTCCTTCACATACATACACATTTCTGACACATGCCCTACATACACACACATTACTGACACATGCTCTACATACACACACATTACTGACACATGCTCTACATACACACACATTACTGACACATGCTCTACATACACACACATTACTGACACATGCTCTACATACACACATTACTGACACACTCTACATACACACATTACTGACACACTCTACATACACACATTACTGACACACTCTACATACACACATTACTGACACATGCTCTACATATACACACATTACTGACACACTCTACATACACACATTACTGACACACTCTACATACACACATTACTGACACACTCTACATACACACATTACTGACACACTCTACATACACACATTACTGACACATGCTCTACATATACACACATTACTGACACATGCTCTACATATACACACATTACTGACACACTCTACATACACACATTACTGACACATGCTCTACGTGCACACACATTACAATAGATGGACATCTATTGTGAGTTCACAAATGCCTCATATTGATATGTTCACATAAATAAATCCACATAATATCACTAAAACTGTAATAACTAGATATCTGCTTTTCAGCTAGAAATTTTAAGACAGTCACAACCTGCAAAATATAGCAATAAAACAGAATAAAAAGTAAAGGCGCCATAAAACCTATAGAATTTTGAAAGCAGACAACCAGGCGATGCATTTGGCAATTAACATTCAAAATTTCCTCTAAAATATGTACAAGTCCAGATACTTATATAAAGAAAATATACTTTCCTAAACCAGTAAGATATGATGGAGATCATACAGACCCCACATGTGTATATTCACCAACATATGCAGCAAAGGGAACGTTAAATCCACAGGGGACAATAAACAATTTTTGCAGAAAATTTCACTAAGCATCACACAGATCTATCATTGTATTCATTGTATTGTATTAAAAGGCAATAAGAGAGAAAGTGTGTTCTTAGATAGTTCTGCATAAAGAAGGGTTAAAAACATGAATATTAGTTGATATTATCCCTTCTCAAAATGTACTAACTTATAGAGTGAATATTTCCATTATCTGTGAGGAGCAGCAGCTCCTGTGTGCAGCAAATTCTCCCTGTAGCCTGATGGAGGAGGGGGGGGGGGGATGGAGCACACTTCAGAGGGCTGTATCTCTGGCTCTGTGACACCTAGAACGTCACTTCTTTTTTCCTAAGCAAGAAGAATCTAGTGAAGTGATAAAAAATGATATTCTAACTTTAAACCTGAATATCTTTGGATCCCTGGCACCTAGAGACAAAATTCAAGATTCATTTGAAAGAAGAGATTCCCCCCTTTAAGGGGGCCCTGGGCAATTGCCCACTTTGCCTACCCATAGCGCCGGCCCTGGGCACGGGTGCCAGAGGCGGCACTCAGAGCCCTTTCTGTGGGTACCCGAGCCATCGCCCTAGCACATCAGACGGGACATAAAGAATCTTCCTGCAGTTCCAAACAACTTAAAAGATGCTGCTTTCAGTCATACTTTGATACTTACTTCGCTACTTGGGACTGTAGGAAGAGGGAGAATGTATAGAAAGGGCCGAATTATTTTTGGAGGAACACCTGCTGGCCCCACGATTCTCTGTGTACAGAGAGACACTGAAAAAAAGCTACAATGATGCAAATTTTTCATCTTTCTACTATGTTGCTGCCCTCAGGAGGCCAATATGATTGAAAGCTGTTGAAGTGCAGGGAGCAATAAGTTACTGCTTTAATTTTTGTTTGGTACCTCACGATAAATAAGCAGGGTTTTTGGGCACTCGGCCGCTAAAAGGTTCGCCATCACTGGTCTATGTGATGCCAGGCTGTACATGGGGTGCAGTGGGTACAGTATTATAGGTGATGCCAGGCTGTACATGGGGTGCAGTGGGTACAGTACTGTCTATGTGATGCCAGGCTGTACATGGGGTGCAGTGGGTAGAGTACTGTCTATGTGATGCCAGGCTGTACATGGGGTGCAGTGGGTACAGTACTGTCTATGTGATGCCAGGCTGTACATGGGGTGCAGTGGGTAGAGTACTGTCTATGTGATGCCAGGCTGTACATGGGGTGCAGTGGGTACAGTACTGTCTATGTGATGCCAGGCTGTACATGGGGAGCAGTGGGTACAGTACTGTCTATGTGATGCCAGGCTGTACATGGGGTGCAGTGGGTACAGTATTATAGGTGATGTCAGGCTGTGGGTGCAGTATTATAGGTGATACCAGGCTGTGGGTGCAGTATTACAGGTGATGCCAGGCTGTGGGTGCAGTATTACAGCTGATGCCAGGCTGTGGGTGCAGTATTATAGCTGATGCCATTCTATGGGTGAGGTATTATAGCTGATGCCAGGCTGTGGGTGAAGTATTACAGCTGATGCCAGGCTGTGGGTGCAGTATTATAGGTGATGCCAGGCTGTGGGTGCAGTATTTTAGCTGATGCCAGGCTGTGGGTGCAGTATTATAGCTGATGCCAGGCTGTGGGTGCAGTATTATAGGTGATACCAGGCTGTGGGTGCAGTATTATAGGTGATACCAGGCTGTGGGTGCAGTATTATAGCTGATGCCAGGCTGTGGGTGCAGTATTATAGCTGATGCCAGGCTGTGGGTGAAGTATTACAGCTGATGCCAGGCTGTGGGTGCAGTATTATAGGTGATGCCAGGCTGTGGGTGCAATATTATTACTGATGCCAGGCTGTGGGTGCAGTATTATAGGTGATACCAGGCTGTGGGTGCAGTATTATAGCTGATGCTAGGCTGGGGGTGCAGTATTATACGTGATGCCAGGCTGTGGGTGCAGTATTATATGTGATGCCAGGCTGTGGGTACAGTATTATTACTGATGCCAGGCTGTGGGTGCAGTATTATTACTGATGCCAGGCTGTGGGTGCAGTATTATAGGTGATACTAGGCTGTGGGTGCAGTATTATAGCTGATGCTAGGCTGGGGGTGCAGTATTATACGTGATGCCAGGCTGTGGGTGCAATATTATTACTGATACCAGGCTGTGGGTGCAATATTATTACTGATGCCAGGCTGTGGGTGCAATATTATTACTGATGCCAGGCTGTGGGTGCAATATTATTACTGATGCCAGGCTGTGGGTGCAGTATTATAGGTGATGCCAGGCTGTGGGTGCAGTATTATAGCTGATACCAGGCTGTGGGTACTGTACATACATCAGCCCTCTCCCCTGCACGGAGGAGCTCTAGCCCACACCTCAGGCCCAGGCAGGCCAGTCTCCGCTGTTGCTCTCTGATCCGGGTCTTAGATCCCCCATCCCAGCACTACAGCAGAGGCTTAGGCTTGAACCCTGCAGGTAGATCCTAGACGAGCACTTACCTGCCTCCTATGCACTGCACGAGCCGCCGGTAGGTAATGTTATTGTGATAATACAGGAGGCTGGAGGAGCGGCCGCTGTAAGTGTATGTGTGTGTGCACCGGAGCAGCGGCACCCAGCGGCAGCTGCCTATTACTACACCATCACATCACAGGGGCACATTACATGCCGAGCCTACTGAGGGCAGAGGATGTCATGTGACCAGTCACGTGCAGGGGGAGGAGTCAGGGACAGCAATGCATTACATCCACAGCCCTGCACATAGACAGCAATGCATTACATACACAGCCCTGCACATAGACAGCAATGCATTACATACACAGCCCTGCACATAGACAGCAATGCATTACATACACAGCCCTGCACATAGACAGCAATGCATTACATCCACAGCCCTGCACATAGATAGCAATGCATTACATCCACTGCCTTGCACATAGACAGCAATGCATTACATACACAGCCCTGCACATAGACAGCAATGCATTACATACACAGCCCTGCACATACATAGCAATGCATTACATACACAGCCCTGCACATAGATAGCAATGCATTACATCCACTGCCTTGCACATAGACAGCAATGCATTACATACACAGCCCTGCACATACATAGCAATGCATTACATACACAGCCCTGCACATAGACAGCAATGCATTACATACACAGCCCTGCACATAGACAGCAATGCATTACATACACAGCCCTGCACATAGACAGCAATGCATTACATACACAGCCCTGCACATAGACAGCAATGCATTACATCCACAGCTCATAAAACTCCGCATTACATCCACAGCCCTGCTCATAGATAGCAATGCATTACATACACAGCCCTGCACATAGATAGCAATGCATTACATCCACAGCCCTGCACATAGACAGCAATGCATTACATCCACAGCCCTGCACGTAGACAGCAATGCATTACATACACAGCCCTGCACGTAGACAGCAATGCATTACATACACAGCCCTGCACGTAGATAGCAATGCATTACATACACAGCCCTGCACATAGACAGCAATGCATTACATACACAGCCCTGCACATAGACAGCAATGCATTACATACACAGCCCTGCACATAGACAGCAATGCATTACATACACAGCCCTGCACATAGACAGCAATGCATTACATACACAGCCCTGCACATAGACAGCAATGCATTACATCCACAGCTCATATAGACAGCAATGCATTACATACACAGCCCTGAAATTCAACATCCAGACACAGAACCCCTTTTTACGGGTGTAGACAGGGCACCCAACCATATTACTGTATGTGACAGAAGGAAATACAAATGTGAGAATTTATTGTGTCGAATACACTAGGAAAGCGCACCTGGATCCTGCCTGGAGAAGAATTGCGCTATAACCTGCGCCCACCACAGGCTAGAAGAGGCAGGCGCAGGCTATAAATAATGCACCAAGCCAGGGTTTCCCCTGCCTACTCCACTACCTGGTGGGGGGACGCAATTGAATTGCGGCTTTTGCATGGCATACAAGCTACACATGTGGACAGAATTGTTGACACCCCCTGTTTAATAAAAGAAAAACCCACAATGGTCATAGAAATAACTTGAATCTAAAAAAAAGTAATTTCTAAGAAAGTGAACAAATGAAAGGCAGGACATTGCTTTGGCAGAATTTTTTTAGAATAAAACTTATGAAACAGGCCTGGACAGAAATGATGGTTCCCTTAAGTTAATATTTTGTTGCACAACCTTTTGAGGCAATCATTAAACCATTTCTGTAACTGTCACTGAGACTTCTGCACCTCTAGTCAGCAGAGCCGGGACGAGGAATTTTGATATATATGAAAAAACTAAATGTAGTTCAGCTCACCAAACTCCTAAGGCCGTGGTCACACGTACCGCTAGGCGTCCGTTCATAACGCGAAGCTAGCGCACAGGGGGAGGTGCTCGGCTCGAACGCACATGCGTTTCCAGGGAAATGCATGCGATTGATAAGCCGATCGCATGCGTTTCTCTGGAAACGCATGTGCGTTCGGGCTAAGGACCTCCCCCTGTGCGCTAGCGTCGCGTTATGAACGGATGCCTAGTGGTACGTGTGACTGCGGCCTAAATGCTCACAGTCCCATTATGGTATCGCATACACGGACAGAGGCGGACAAATTAGGGCCGATCCTAATGGCACAAATAAAATATCTCCCCATTAAAAATAATAAAGAAATCTAAGTGGCCAACTGCTATGGAAATATGTACAATATTTTATAGATACATATAAAATATTTTTTGTTAACCCCTTCTATTTTGTTGCAGCTAAGAGCAGTTATTTACTATCCCGGGCAACGCCGGGAGCTACAGGTAGTTTATATATATTTTTCCTTTGGACTTGCACGTTCTTTTAGGTGCAAACTGCTTGCACATTTATTTAAGACGTGTTCATGCCACATATGTGTTGCACGTGGCCTGTTTGTGGCGTAGCTGCACTAGTCTTCATGCAACAGAAATTTGGGGGCATTCCGATCCTCAGTGAGACCGTGCGCCACATCTATCATGCAAAATCCGATAGAATTGTGTCACAAGCCCTGTGTTAAAGGTGCACCGAAAAAAAAGTTGCTGCAGTCTGTCGGGGCAGTGCAGGAGGCTCCAGATTCATGCAGAACGTGCGCCTGAATCTGGCGCCCCTGCACACTACACAGGCAAACTGCATTGGTGAAAAGCTAGTAAGTCTGTTCAGACAGTCAGCCTGTAGCTGCTGTCTCTCTTCAGAGGGATACCATCTGCCAGACTAGCGGTTCTGTGTGCCCAATTCCACAGAGACTGCATCAGGATTACCCCTAACTACTGCACCAGGGCTGAGATTCTCTCCCATAACAAGCTACACATCTGCAACACCCCTGCCAATGCAAGGCAGAGGAGTTGTTGCGAATAAGCCCCTAATATGTGTGTTCCCCTAGTAGAGAGTCTGATCAGCTCCTCTGCAGGACACAATACATGTAAAGAGGTAATAATGTAGCTATAGATACTGCCTGGATAGGCAAGGGTTAAACATTATAAACATTGTCATTATCCAATTATATGCCTGTTAAAGATATTATACTGGACTCAGACGCCATCTTACATACTGTCAGACATTTTAAAGCATTCATTTCATATAACTTTGTGTAGTGATAACTAAGTTTGGGTGTTTCCCTAAGCACACAAAGACTTAGTGCTCACTAGCACTACCTAGTGGAAGGTATCCAGGCGAACACCTGGGAAGTTTCAGTATTTGCATGTAGCCAATAGTATTAGACTCCTTTGTGTGCTTACATCCAATAGTGTTACATTTCCTGGGTGAGAACACCCAATTATAGTTGCTGCTTTTCTAATTACACGCCTTATGTAAAGTGCCTTATGGTTTCCTATAAATGTCGGTCCCTCAATAAACTTATCAGTCTTGTTTGCTAACTTCCTGCAAGGACAGGTCTTGTCTTTTCTTTCAAGTTAGTCAAATTCCAGCGCTGGACACAGACTCATTTAATTTGAAAGTCACCTTACAATGATTAGGGGTTTGAGCCCCAGATATAAATCTATAAGATGCCTCAATGCACTTAATTGTGAACTGGAGTGTGATTGGGGAGTGAGCCACCTCCTGACCGGGGATTAACTAAACCCTTAGTCAGGGAAGGTGTTAGCTCTCTTAGGCCCAGCTCTTCTAGTGAGCAGACCTATGTCTTGGAACCCAGCTCTCCTAGAGAACAGATCTCTTAGGCCCAGCTCTCACCACATGAGGAGCTCCTAGGCCTCAGCAACTACACACAGACTGACACAGGGCAAACAGGACAAAGCTGCAGCTTCCTGCATTGGACACAGCTACATCCCAGCCTGCCCCTGCATCCAGGCTGGTGACACAACTCCTGAGGTTCCCTCTCCAAGATCACTCCAGTATTGCCTTTATACAGAATCGTTTGGCTTGTTGCTGCAGTTGGTTCGAATAAAGAACTGTAAGTTACTTTTATGCACAACATTGCCTCCGTCTGGTCCCTGCTACGGCTGTATCACCATCAAGGGCGCCCCATCCATCTACCAGGGCACATAATACAGACTCTGCCCCAGGGAGAACCAGTACATCAGCCTCTCCCTCTATATCATTTCGTGCATACATCACCTGCTGGAGACCTGCCAGGCTGTAGGACAGCCCTCCGGTCCCCATACCAAGCACCGTGACACTAGTGTGCCTAGGCCGCAACCGCCAGCCACTCTGGTATTCTGGGCCCCGGCTGCCTCCAGGCCCCAAGAAAAGTCTAGGCCCCGGTGGGGGATGTTGCACATCCAACCAATCTACTGCCTGGTGGAAGTCTGCAGAGAGGAACATCTACAGCCTGTTACCTGCTGCTGCCTTGGACTGTGTGCCAATAAAGAGATTTAACCGCTAACACCACGGGCCTCCCCTTTTACCACATGCCCTGGGATCCATCACTACACATACACCAGGTGAAACCCTCCATTACATTGCAGCCTCCCCCTCTTTTTGCATCCCCTTGCTGGCCCTGACGGACGTGAATGAGGCCTGTTCACCTGGACCAAACCACCTGTGACATATCTCTGGCCCTAGGCAGCCGCTCAGTTACCAGGGAATCCAGCCGCCCCCACACTGCGGTCAGGCCCTGTTAGGTGGACGTTGCAGCCACGCACCAGCCCTCTGTGACTGGTTTAACGCTACGCAACGCATCGTGTGATTGTGCCCAAAGATACATGGTTATTACAATAGTTTTTTTTGTTTTGTTGCCTGAACACAATTTTTTTTCTCATTACTATCAATACTATTTGACTCACAATCCTGTTGTTTCAAATGTTTTTGTATTGTTTTTGTATTTCATAAGTTGGTCCCATTCATATTCATATCATCTACGTTTTTTCTATATCCTTCTGCCATTCCTGGTCCTGTGTGACTAACCGGTTTGTGTCTTCCCTGTGGCACACTTGTCTCTCGCTGATCCCTTCAATTTGTTGCTTTATACAAAAACAGTTTGTGAACAGGGCCAATTCCAAAACACGCTATCAGGTTATTTGGAATACAATGATTGTGATTATCCATCTTGCCGCTAGAGGGCGCCAACCTGAAAAATAATCTGTAGTGTTTTTACAAATTCAAAGTTGATAATCCAGAATTAGACAGATAGGAATAGAGGATATCATTAATATAGGAGAAAAAACAAGTATATTGACACGCTGCCTCCAATGAAGGATGCTTCAGGATAGATTTATGGGATTTTTAGCAATTTCAATAAGTACCTGTGATTGACTACAGAGGGCAGTCCTGAGGGAAGGTGGTGTTATCACTGTGTGCTGCCATCTATCAAACAACGGCAAAACAAATTGCAGACTGATTGATTGGTTAGTTTTGATTTGGCAGCCATTTGAGTAAGACGTGTTTCGTGATTTTCGCTAAGATGGAAAAACAGCAGTATCGTTCGGTAATTCGCTTTTTGTTTTTGGATGGGAAAAAAATGTGAGGAGATAAAAGCAGAGTTGGATGCTGTTTATGGGGACACTTCACCATCTATGACCACAGTTAGATATTGGTTCAACAAATTTAAAAATGGGCGAACATCCGTTTTGGATGAGGTGCGACCAGGCCGCCCGGCAGACGTGGAAATCATTCAAAAAGTCCAGGACATGATACTCGCTGATCAAGAACGAAAGTGTGTGAAGTAGCAGAGGCCGGAGGTGTGTCAACCGGAACGGCAATAAATATTGTACATGATAAGTTGACGATGAAAAAATTGTTGGCCCGATGGGTGCCGCGATTGTTCCCGGTGGACCACAAGTGGATGCGGCTATTAACTTCAAAGCAGTGTTTGGGTACGGTCACATGGTCCGTTTTTGATGTCCAAACCAGGAGTGGAGTTAAAAAAAGAGGAGAAGCAGCTTCTCTCAATGATATCGTCTCACCCCTTGTAATCCACACCTGATTTTGGCTTCAAAAACTGTATCTGAAAAACTGAATGTGTGAACGCACCCTTTGGAGTAATTTAAGCGAGTTAAATTGCGACGTTTTTGCGTCGAGTTGTCACCGTTAACGAAACCTGGATTCATCATTACACAACAGAAACTAAGCAACAATCAAAACAATGGATTTTTCCTGGTGAATCTGCTCCAAAGAAGGCGACGACTGTCCCATCAACCGGAAAGGTCATGGCGATGATTTTTTGGGATGCGAACGGCATCATCCTCATGCATTTTTTTTAGAAAAAGGAAGAACGATCACTAGACAATACTGCAGTGAGTTATTGGATCGCTTCACCAAAAAATTGAAGGAGACATGGCCCCATTTGGTGAAAAAGAAGGTGCTGTTTCACCACGATAACGCACCAGCACATTCATCTGGAGTTGTCGCCGCCAAACTGCATTAATTGCGTTATGAATTGTTGCCGCACCCCCCGTATTCACCTGATCTGGCTCCCTGCGACTTCTTCTTGTTCCCTAACATGATGAAACGGCTCGCGTGAATTTTTTTTTAGCTCAAACGAGGAAGTCAACGCTGAGACAGGTGTATTTTGGAGAGTACGACAAATCCTATTTTTTTTGGAGGGGTTAAAAAAATGGCAGGAACGTTGGGAGAAGTGTATCTTTTTAAAAGGGGACTGTGTTGAAAAATAAAACATTTTTTTTTTTTAAATGGCATCTTCATTTCTAACACGGGTACTTATTGAACCGCCCTCGTATATGGCTAATGTAGAGGTGCACAGCAAGGCTCAGAAGGGAAGGAGCGCCATGCAACAAGTAAGTACCTGGGAGAAATTGAAAAACAAATTTTAAGATGGGTTTTCTCTTTTTAGCTTTTGTGAACATGTACATTTTAGAAATTACAAAATCGGACCATTCAAAAATTCACCTCCATTTTTATTTAATTACTATGAAGATTTCAGGGGGTTATTCATTTTCCTAAAGGCTGTTTCTAGGGAGCACACAGGAAATTTTGCGTATAATGGTGCTGCGTCTTGACGAGAAGACAACTTTATTTCTTTAAAAGTTGATGGTTTATTATATTCACAACGCGTTTCAGCTCCGAAAGAGTCCCTTCATCAGGTGTACAGTCATGGCCAAAAGTTTTGAGAATGATACAAATGTTAAAACTGGACACTTTAAAAGGAGGCTGGTGCTTGGCATCAAGGTTACTCTGGATAATAACGAGCCACGCTCCTGTGTGACCATGGTCAGATTCTGTCTACATGTAAATATAGGACCTTTCTATAGAATGATGGCAAGCAGTGATGTAGAAAACAGTGAGGATTTGAAACAGAAAGTATATTGGAAAACTGTATAAGTTGCTGAAATGAGAACACCCCTTTAAGGCAATTCACTATAGAAATTTATCCTGCGTTGTTCTTTTATCTCGATCGCCACATCCATGTTTTGGTTAAATATATGCTACCTGGGTTGGCTTTTGGCCCAATATAATCCCATTTCAAACTGGGCTTATATCTAGCAAGAGCTGGAGGCAGAAACTACCGTGCATGACAGGGCTCTGTTTCACTTAGGCAAGTGAAAGGGGACTCTCATGTGTCCTCACTAAACTAAAATGACATGTCTGAAATTTTTTTTGCAGTAGTTATGCATTTCCCCTTTTGCACATTTACGTCAAGCCAGAAGCAAAAAACACACATTACTTTTCTAAGAATATCTTTTTCCATTCATAAGGCAGGTGTGTAGCAAAAAGCTTTGGGTTTGTGCAGGAATTTTAGAGAATTACTTGCGAGTAATTAATAGTAACTAATAGTAGTAAATTAAAAAGAAAGCCATTATTTACCTGATATCATCGGTGGCTCCTGATAATTCCAGCGGCCGGTTGCAGGGCTGGATAATTCTACACCAGACATTGCCTGACATAGACAGGGCCACCACTAGGAATTTTGGGGCCCCTGACTGGAAGATTTTTGTGGGCCCCTCTCGCTTTTGTCCATTTCCACATTGATTTACAAAACTATTTACATAACCCATATCCGGGCAGAGAGGAATATAAATAAAACTTCACTTTCATTAATTGAATTAAGAGATTATTTAGACGCAGTGTAGATTAAATCACAGTTAATGCCAGCTGAACTATATGTGATATACGGGACATTAGACAGAGTAGGGTCATATACGTAGAGGTCAAATCCCTCCACCACGCTTTGGCAATAGGGCCAGAGGCACTACATTATATTAGCAATATCTTCAAGTAATTGAGATTGTCATATGCCCAATGGGCCGTCTATGGCAGTTTTGTAAATAGATGTGACAGTATCCCTGCTGTGACAGTAGGTCCGCCTTTGTGTTAAAAATTGTTCATTCCCACATTGATACATAACATTATACACAATTTTTTTTTTGACCAAAACATTTTTGAGCCATGACAAGCTAGACTCTGCACTTGCCCAGCAAATGTCCCCTCAGTATATAGATAGCCCCACCAGTCCACAGTCAGCCCCCCAGTTTACAGCAGATACCCCCTTTAATGAAATGTCACCCCAGATGCCCCCCTTTAATGAAATGTCCACCACAGATGCCCCCCTTTAACGAAATGTCCTGCCAGACGACCCCATTAATGAAACGTCCACCCCAGATGCCCCCCCTTCATGAAATGTCCTGCCAGATGCCCCCTTTAATGAAATGTCCTGCCAGATGCCCCCTTTAATGAAATGTCCTGCCAGATGCCCCCCCCCCTTAATGAAATGTCTTGCCAAATGCCACCCCCTCCTCTTGAAAAATTAAAATAAAATCTATACTCCCCTTTCGGCTTCTTCTCTCTAGCCCCGTAGCTGCGTCATCTGCACTTCCGGCCCGGGCTGCCTGTCCCCGTCCCCCGGCCTGCACTTACCTCTTCTGGCTCCTGCAAGGGCGCGCGCTCACTTCCCTGAACTCAAAAGGCCAGCGTCCTTCCCATTGGCACTGGTCACTCACGGGTTTCCTATATAACCCGGCGGCTCCCTTCACTCCCTGCGGGATCTTCCCAACTGAAGTGAAAGCCTCCTGTGTGTTCCCGGGCTCCCGTTCCCGTGTGTAATCAGAGGTCCCATTTCCTGTGCGTTTTCTAGACGCCTCCATGTTCCTGTGCGTTTCCAGACAGCTCCGGTGGTCCGTGTCCGGTGGTCCGTGTCCGGTGGTCCGTGTCCGGTGGTCCGTGTCCGGTGGTCCATATCCGGTGGTCCATATCCTGTGGTCCATATCCTGTGGTCCGTATCCTGTGGTCCATATCCTGTGGTCCGTATCCTGTGGTCCGTGTCCTGTGGTCCGTATCCTGTGGTCCGTATCCTGTGGTCCGTATCCGTACGACTTTGCTCCTGCTGCGCCGTCCAGGGTTCTAGTCCGGTGGTGACCTCCTGTCTTCCTGTGCTTCTGCCGTGCCTTCCAGGGTTCCAGCCCAGCGGTGTCTTCACTCCGTTCCAGCGTTACCCAAGCTCCACTGCGTTCCTGCTGTCTTCTCAAGTTGTGACTGTTTCCTGCATCTGTTGTCTTGGCTGCCACCATGGGTCCCATACAAACCCCGGCGGTGGTCCAGAGACTCTTCCTTCAGAAACTCTCCCTGTACCCTAGTGCGTGACAGCATCACTATAACCCAGCCATGTCGCTGCCATGGACGAATATGCCGTGACACCGCCGCGTCATAGTGTTGCACCCGGGCCGCAAGAGCAGAAGACAGAGCTGTGGGGCTGGGGGAAAAAAGTCGAAAGGTAAAGATTTTTTTTTACTCATATAGGACCCAAGAATGGGGGGTTTAGTGGTGCTTTGAGTCCCTAGGGTCACCCTTTTGATAGTAAAACGGGGGGCCCTTTGACACAGTCCCACTACACCCCTCATGATGGCTGCCTTGGATGTAGAATTGTGCTTTAACCTGCCCCTGAATGAATACATGCTATAGCTAATATGCCGGAGTTGGGCAGGAACCCCCGCCCAATTGGTACTAAGGTGAAAAATTGTCAAAATTCTTGCCTATGTGCAAGAAAATTGTTGTATAAGCTCTGACAAAGATACTATAAATTATAGTTTATACGTGGCAGCACCAAGCGTGCTTGGAAACACAATTCAAATGCCAGGTGTGGCCTAAGGGAAAGCGTTCCACCGATGATGCAATAACTCATGCACCAGTGCCTGATGTTAACACTGCCCTGCAGGTCACGCCGGACATACGAAGATGCTCTGGATGGTGCAGGAGAATAATTCTATGCAAGTCAGCGTATTCCCCGGCCCTGCCCATTCACACCCACTTATCGTGGAGGTGGAATAAGAGGGGAAAGGTTGCCATGCAAGCCTTCATAAATCCTCCCTACTGAATTCTACGTGACTATGATGTTGAATGTCCAGTCTCCAGTCTGAGAAATACAGCCAACATGTCGTCGTTAATTCACACCCTGAACACTGTTAGGTCTGCATTCAGACTTGTTTTTAGAAAAAAAGGCTTTAAAAATTATGTAAGTGAACCTGAGGTGCTCCAAGCTCCATCAACACCCATGGAGCTCAGAGCCCCTTAGGCTTATTTGTAGAATTTTAAAAGCATTTAAAAAAAAAAACAAGGGCATAAGAAGCTAATAGAAAAGCGGATCCTGCAGGGGGGCACACACCAGGATGTCAGTGTGCTTGGTTTACAATCCTTCATCCTGGTGGTAGATGTCCTTTAACTTACCAAAGTGATTTTGAAAGCGTTTTTTCTACACATGTTGTACTTTACGTCCAGGGCCGGATTAAGGGTGGTGGGGGCCCCTGGGCGCAAACTGGTGGGGGCCCTTCTAACAATGTTTTTGGAAGTATATAACCTGCCAGCCCCCTGTAGTATATAGCCTGCCAGCTTCCTGTAGTATGTAGCCTGCCAGACCCCTGTAGTATATAGCCTGCCAGACCCTGTAGTATATAGCCTGCAATCCCCTGTAGAATACAGCCACCAGCACCCTGTAGAATTTAGCTGCCAATCCCCTGTAGAAAATGGCCACAAAATAAAAAACTTCATACTTCCCTCACCTTCCCTTCCAGTGATCCCACGACGCTGCAGGTACTTCCTAGCTCTTCAGGCAGCCACCGGCCACTCAAGACACACCTGCCATTGCTGGGAAAGATCGCTGATGCACTGTTTTGGCAGCAGCATGTAGTGATCAGACACCAACAGCGTGACATCATCACGCCGGCGTACCATCACAACCTGCTGCTGCCAAAACATCGGTGATCTCCCCCAGTGATGGCAGCTTTGTCTCACTGACACAGCTGAAATCCTAGACCCATTTGTGCGATGCGGGAGGCCACGGGCCGCTGCGCATTGCACACAGAGATAGTCAGCGAGTCGCTGACTGTCATAAACTAGTGGGGGGGGGGGCCTTAAAAAGTGAAAGTGGGGGCGTTTATTTCTAAAAGAATAATTTGGCATTTTCAAAATTATCTTTTTTTTTTCAGACAGATAATTTTACAACCCATATGTCTGCATTATGTTTTCATAATTTTTAAAGTGTATGGATACTTTATTCTGATGTCAAGTGGCTTACAAATCAAAAAAGGTTTTTCCGTATTCCGAGATTTTAGGGCCATGCATTAGCCAGTTTTTCCCTGTAGGATATACCGTATATACTCGAGTATAAGCCGACCCGAGTATAAGCCGAGACCCCTAATTTCAACACAAAAAAATGGGAAAACCTATTGACTCGAGTATAAGCCGAGGGTGGGAAATGCATTGGTTACAGCCACCCAGTATATAGTCTGCCAGCCCCTGTAGCATACAGCCTACCCAACCCCTGTAGCATACAGCCTACCCAGCCCCTGTAGAAGAAAAAAAAATAACACTGTACTCATCTTTCCGACGTCCTCCATAGGTCCTCTTCTGTCTCAGACTGTCTCAGACAGAAGAGGACCTATGGGTGACGTCAGAAAGGTGAGTTTTGTCTTTATGTTTTTAGTTGACTCGAGTATAAGCCGAGTTAGGATTTTTGAGCACAAATTTTGTGCAGAAAAACTAGGCTTATACTCTAGTATATAAGGTAATAGTTTAAGCTGCTTCATTTTGAGCTATAAAACATTTGTTTCTCTGTAAATGTTGCAATGTAAGGGCTTATTTTTTGTGGGATGAGATGCATTTTCTCAGCGATACCATTCTGGTGGGGGGTTATACCCAATTGATAAAGATGTATTAACTTTTCTTTTAGAGGGTTGTAGAAAAAAAACAATCAATCCTGTAATTAATTTTTAAATTTTTTTTTCGCGTCCAACGCATTTCTTAAAGAGGACCTGTAACCCAAAATTTCGGCACTAGGAGCTGCCTACTAAAGTAAGCAGCTCCTAGTGCTTGAACAAACGCTGCAGTGTTAGAGTGTTAGCGTTACCGGAAACCTCCGATAACGCTATCAAACACTGCGGCGGAGTACTATGTAATCATCGGACCACTCACAAAGCGGTCCGATGTATTCATGAGGGGGCGGTCGGAGGCGCTGCCTCTTCCCCGGACCGCCCCGCTTGGTCCTTAGGCCGACAGTGACTGCAACGCGTCATGCGGCAGTCACCGCCCCTAACCCCGCCCCCTCATGAATACGTCTGACAGCTTTGCGAGCTGTCCGACAATTACACTGTACCCCGCCGCAGTGTTAGATAGCGTTACCACTACCGGTAACGCTATCACTCTAACACTGCGGCTTTTGTTCAGTACGGGCCATTATGGACGCTACAATACTATATATGTGGAGTTTGTAGGTGATTTTCCCTTTTTTTAATTTTATGTGTAAATTTTATATGTAACAGGCTTTTGGGGCATTTTTATTCATTTATTAGTTAATTTTTATTTAAAAACATTTTTGTAAACTTTTTTTTACTTTTTTTTTATATGTCACACTATGGCACATGACCAAGCAATCATTGAATTTTTTGTTCATTATAATACCCTGATGCGATCGCATAGATTGACATACTTCTTAGATTAGGCACGGTGCTGCCATAGCAATGATCGACTCCCCGAAAATGCTTCGGGGAGCTCCGATCAGACAGGGAATCTCCCTGCAGGCATGTAAATTAACCCCTTAAGGACACGGGTTTTTTTGCTCATTTCTCACTCTCCACCTTCAAAAATCCATAACTTTTAATTTTTCCGTGTACAGAGCTGTGTGACGGCTTATTTTGTGCATAACAAATTTTACTTCTCTGTCACATTATTTATTATTTCATGCCGTGTACTAGGAAGCTGGAAAATTGGAAAAAAAAACATGTTCACACCGCGTTCTTATGGTCTCAGTTTTTACGACTTTAATCATGCGCTCTAAATATCACCTCGACTTTATTATTTGGTTCGGTGCGATCGCAGTGATACCAAATTTACGAAAAAGAAAACATTTTTTTGCCATTTTCTGACGCCAATAACTTTTTCATACTTCGGTGTACGGAGCTGTGTGAGGTGTCATTTTTTCTAAAGGAGCCGACGTTTTCGTTGCTACCATTTTGAGGTCTGTGCAACATTTTGTTCACTTTTTATTCCATTTTTTATGTGATGTAAAATGGTGTAAAAGTTGCGTTTCAGACATTTTCCATCATGTGGTTCACTGCTGGCAATAACCTTTTTCATATATTGATAGATCGGGCATTTTTGGACGTGGTGATACCTAAGGCCGCGGTCACACCTACCGCTAGACCGGTAGTCTAGTCATAACGCGGCACTAGCGCACAGGGGCAGGTCCTCGGCCCGAACGCCCATGCGTTTCCAGGGAAACGCCAGCGATTGTTAAGCCGATCGCATGCGTTTCTCTGGAAATGCATGTGCGTTTGGGCCGAGGACCTCCCACTGTGCGCTAGCGTCGCGTTATGAACGGACGTCTAGCGGTACGTGTGACCGCGGCCTAATGTGTTTGTGATTTTTACTGTTTATTATATTTTTATCAGTTCTTTTAGTTTTTTAATGTTTTTTATCAGTTTTGAAACCTTTTAGAAACTTTTTTTTTACTGCTTTTTAGACCCTAACCCCAGATGGTCTGATCGTTCCTACCATATACGCAACGCATCATGTGAATGCGCACTCAGAGCTGTATTTAGAAAAACCCATTGTAAAAACTATTACCGGACTTTGATTTGTGATTCCACTCCTAATATATAATGTATATACCTTGCTCCAATATACAAGAGCAGAACACGGACTTTCCCTCCTCCTCCAGGCGTCTCGTGCCAAGTAGGGCAACACCATGAGTAATAGGCCATTTTTTTCCAAATTCGAGAGGAAACATTTTTTAGGAAAAACCTGATGCTGATAAGGGGCCTGCCATACAGGTGTATGTCTGGTATGTCAGGTCACAGGTGTCTCCGCCTCTGAATGAGCACATAACACGCCCGCACAGCACTCACACTACAACACTGCGCAGAGCTCTGCTGTGCCACCTCTCCTGATACCTGCCGCGCACCATGCACATCAGCATCCCCGTCACCCAGGACCTGGTGGACAATCTAGGTGGACGTTATGTGGTTAAGTATTAGTTTTTGTTTTACTAACTTTTTAAAGTCTGTCTAGAGTGAATGTCTGAACAGGTGATTGTTTGATATCATGTATTAGACTTTTTTTTTATGGGGATTGCACCCTCCGGTGATTACCCTATGAATTCATCTAGAATGGCGCAGTAAAAATGACCGCCCTGTAAATTGTACGTGTAATACCTGATGCTGTATTTTGCTTTCTTACATACACTACGTATCTCTGCTTGAGGGGTATCTGAGATCTGCACGACAGCTGTCGGACGAGCACCGCGGTCTCCTGACTTTCTACTGCCACACACTGTGGAGAGGCTGTACTTGGTATTGCAGCTTAACCCTATTCATTTACACTTTATATAGTGCCTTACTATTGTGGCAATCCATCGCATAATCATTAGGTTTCCTTTCAAATGAACATGTGCTGTTTAAAGCCGCAAACAACGGATCCGTTTCTGCGGACTGGCTGTAATTCTTTGCTAAGCAATAAGTCAACAATAATGGTTCATATGTCATCCATCTTGAAGGGTCACGTGATTGTGTTACCTGACAAGTGACCTGCAAATATGAAGTGCAGGTGTCATCCTTAAGGCGTCCATAGTTTTTACGCTCCCCGTGGGAAGGCGCCAGACGCAAACATGGCAAGAATAGAATCTGCTCTGAGTTTTCTACAGCATCCAAATGCATCCATGTAAAATATGTTCATATTCAAGCAGGAATAATTATGGTCAGGCTGTTTCTACATGGCTGTGTTGGGTTTATAAAACCTGGATCATTTTGGGTGATGACACACAAAGCGCTATGTCTTCATTTGAAAACGCAAACGCAGACAACGCCTGCGCCCACCGGAAAGGCCTGCGATCTGGAACAAGCCGCCGGTGTTCTGCATTAAATTAACGGAAAACATCGACGGCTCGTTCCCGATCGCAGGCGTTTCCATAGAAACGCCGATGTGATCGGGCCGCAGCCTGCCCCGGTAGGCGCGGCTTTGTCTGCGTTTAAGTTTTCAAACGCAGACAAAGGCCGGCGCCACATGTGGCGCTTTGTCTGCGCTTGCAAACGCAGACAAAGTCTCGCCCACCGGGACGGGCCTCGGCCCGACCGCATCGGCGTTTCTATGGAAACGCCTGCAATCAGGAACGAGCCGCCGGTGTTTTGCGTTAATTTCATGCGAAACACCGGCGGCTCGTTCCCGATCACAGGCGTTTCCATAGAAACGCCGATGCGATCGGGCCGAGGCCCACCCCGGTGGGAGTGACTTTGTCTGCGTTTGCAAGCGCAGACAAGGCGCCACGTGTGGCGTTTTTGGGCCGTTTTTAATTAGTGCGTTTTCACATCGTTAAAAACGCATCCGTTTTTGTCCGTTTTTTAATTGCGCAATTTCGGAAAAACTGACAAACGCATGCATTTTCAAAAAACGGATGCGTTTTTTTAACGCATTCGTTTTTAACGATGTGAAAACGCACTAACTAAAAACGGACCAAAAACGTTGTGTTGTGGGACACTGTCCCCCTGCGGGACAGATTTGGGATTGGATCCCAGCAGTTTCCACTTACATTTGGGAGCTATACAGTTTTTCAGTTTGGTTATACATATTTCATAATCACTATAGGTGCGGTCACACGTTGCGTTTACCGCATGCGTTTAAAAACGCATTGGAATAGTGATTTGCCTAATTAAACAGCTGTTAACACTTGCGCTTACAAAACGCAAATATTAACCCATGCGTTAACGCATGTGTTAACCGTGATGTTAACACTTGTCTTAACAATTAATTAACGGTTGCGTTTTGTAAACACACGTGTTAACAGCTGTTTAATTGGGCAAATCACTCTTCAGCTATTGCAATGCGTTTTTAAACGTGTGCGTTAAATGCGATGTGTGACTGTACCCTATGATCGCATCGGATCACTGCAATAATAAAAAAAATAGGGCGTTCTAAATAATTACATAGATCTGACACAAAAATTAAAAGTAACTTTTGTTTACAACAGGAAATGTATCTATCAGGACAGAGGGTATTGAGTAACAAAACAAGTTGTCTTGTTGTAGTGGTAGGACAGGATCCACCAGTACCGCAGTGTTTTATCAGCGCTGTGTTCTGGAGAGCAGGAATGAGGAAACCTCGTGGCTCTTGTGTCTGGGGCTGCGCAGCCTCCCTGCAGTGACCTCATTCCTCACATCAGTTATTTCACAGGTTTTACATTTTGATGTTATTTGTGACACACTGACAGCCTGAAAATGGACTGAAGGAAATTTGACATTTACACAAACATGGGGGAGCTGGGTTTTTAAATATTGACTCTGTCACTATACGCCCTGGAAGAAGGCCGGGGGGCTAAAACTTAAATTGGGCGACACACTACCTGGCAATTTGCTTCTGGCTAAGGGAGATGGCACACGGGGCGTTTTGAACACGTTTTTTGCCCGTTTTTAAGCAGTCCGTCAAAACGCATGCGTTTTTGAAAACTCATCAGTTTTTGACAGGTTTGACCAATTATCTTAATTGAAACTGGTCAAAAACGTATGCGTTTTTTTTTTGACGCACTGCTTAAAAACGGGCCAAAAACATGTTCAAAACGTCACATGTGCCATCACCCTAAGGCCGCGGTCACTCATACCGCTAGGCGTCCGTTCATAACGCGACACTAGCGCACAAGGGGAGTTCCTCGACTCAAACGCACATGCGTTTCCAGAGAAACGCATGCGATCGGCTTATCAAACGCATGTGCGTTCAGGCCGAGAACCTCCCCTTGTGCGCTAGCGTCGCGTTATGAACGGCCGCCTAGTGGTACGTGTGACCGCGGCCTAAGGGTGAAGACACACGTTTTCAGATCGTAAAAAACGCATGCATTTTTGTCCGTTTTTAATTGCGCAAATTTGCAAAACTGGACAAAAACGGATGCATTTTTTAGAGCATGCTTTTTTAAGATCTGAAAACGCACTTAGTAAAAACGGCCTAAAAACGCCACGTGTGTCTTCACCCTTAGGCCGTAAGTTTGGAGCTACCAGTCATCCTGACTATAGGCGACTGTGATATCAGTGATGAGGTAATTTGCTAACACATGCGTTAACAAAATGCATGTGTTAACGTGTTGTTAACATTCCCGTTAACAAACACATTGTAAACATTAGGCAAATCCCTTCTCCTCAGCTGTTGAGGAAAATGCGGGCCAAAATGCAAAGTGTGAACGCGCCCTCAGGCTGCATTTAGACTTTGTAATGCGTTTCAAAATGCAATGTAAACGCAAAAAGAATGCAACAGCTGAAGCGAGATGATCTGCCTAATCACATTACTGTTAACGCTTGTGTTTACAAAACGCAATGTCAATTTGATGTTAACACATGTTTTGTTAATGCAAGCATTCACAATAATGTAATTGGGGAAAATCGCCTCCCCTTATCTATTGTAATGCATTCCAAAACGCATATATATGTGTGTACGCAAACAAAACTCAACGTGTGAACAGGGCCTTGGCCTGTTTAAAGGGGTTGTCCGAGAGATACAAAAAAAACCGAGCTATGTGGCTGGAGGGCTGCTTTAAAAATTACCTGCTTACCCCCTCAGTCCATCGGGGTGTCCCGCGCCGCAGTCTTTTCGTACTGTGTGTTGTAAAGGCGCGTGGAAGCTGCGCTAAGACCAGCTTTCGGCTGACCACGACCGCCCGTAACCGGTTGGGCGGGGCCAGATGGAAGTTGGTCTAAGCACCTGTTTGTTTCCAGAGGCACGGCATGGAGAGGCCGCAGCATGGAGGTAAGTACATGTAAGTACGGAGGTAAGTACATGTTTATTTACTTTTTTTTTTTTTTTTTTTAGCAGCCTTCAGATATATAATTTTTTATTTTATTTTTTTTGCTAACCGTTTTACAAAAATTACTGCTTTACTTGCATTACCATATAAAATGATTGCCCGTTCAGGGTGGACATTGTTGGAATTTTCCCATGTATATTGTGATGTACATGTATAGTTTTTGTTTTTTTTTATTTTTTTATTTTTCCCCTTTTAAAAGTTTTGTTCATTGACTTTATTGGTGAGTGGAAGCTCTATTACCCCCCTTCCCCTTCAGATTTTTCTATATATATTACATAGGGCATTGCCACTTACAGTGCCTTGCAATATTATTCAGTCCCCTTAAACCTACCATTTAATGCATTATGAAGCAAACATACCGTGAGACTGCTGTAGCTACACTGATGCAGGATCATATCTTGGTTATTCCCTGAGCTAAATGGTTTTAATAATAAAAACAATTATAAAATTATGATAATGAAGCAGTCTGGCTGTTGTGCCTGGTCTCAGCGCTTCTCCTAGCACATTAGTTATGCACCGCTTCACATGATGATGTAGTCCCTGGGTTGTACCTGGAGGCAGAACAATCAATTGCTGCACCATCCCTCGGCTGCTGTGCATGCGTGATTGAGCTTAGGTTGATTAGTCATGTCTTGACTAAGCTCTGTGTGTTATAACATTCAGGACCTTGGGAAAGCTGGGTGAGGCTGGTTGCCTACATAAACACATTACACATGGAACTTGTCATAATAGTTTTTTCAGAAAAACCACTCAGCTCAGGGATTAAACAAGATATGTTTCTGCATCAGTGTAGCTACAGCATACAGCAAGGTATGTTTCCTTCATAATGCATCAAATCAAATGGTAGTTTTCCTTTAAGTTAAACCCTTCGGATTCATCACAAGCCAATCGGTGACCGGCAGGCTTATGTGATATCACACAGCCCTATAACAACGGGCGGCCATTTGCAATCTTGGCATTTCACACTGCATGTGCTGTCTGTAACGTCTAGCTGCTTGTACTGTACTATGCTGTAGCAATTTCTGCTCCTATCCCAGGGTGTCCGTTTTGGGCTAGTAGTATACCCTAAATAGCAGTTCTTTTTTGTTTCTGAAGTGAATAGGAAGAATCTGTGTAAAATCCACATAGTTTCAGTAGTGATTTTCGCTCCAATTACAGGGTGTCCATTTTTGGGGATCTGTATACCCCAAATTTCAGTTTTTTTTTTGTTGCTGAAGTTAATAGCAAGAAATCAGTGTAAACTCCACATAGGCTGCGGTCACACGTACCGCTAGGCGTCCGTTCATAATGGGACGCTAGCGCACAGGGAGCGGTCCTCGCCCTGAACGCACATGCGTTTCCAGAGAAACGCATGCTATCGGCTTATCAATCGCATGCGTTTCCCTGGAAACGCATGTGCATTCGGGCCGAGGACCTCCCCCTGTTCGCTAACGTCGCGTTATGATGGACACCTAGCGGTACGTGTGACCACAGCCTGAGGTGCTGCTACTCCACTTTTTTTCACTGCATCTGAAAAACTGACCGCTTGAATGAACCCTGAAAGTAATGGTGTCCTAATAATTTTGCACGCCCCACTTTTCAATAATTTTTTATTTTCAAAAGTCTAAAATCTCCAATAAATTTTGGCCCACTTCACAATTGTGTCCCACTTCTTCACCAAAAAAATGACAATTTTATATCTTTGTTTAAAGCCTTATTAGGCTGGTGCCACACGTAATGCTTTGTCAGCGTTTGCAAACGCAGACAAAGCCGCGCCTACCAGGGCAGGCCGTGGCCCGATCGCATTGGCGGTTAAATGGAAACGCCTGCGATCGGGAAGGAGCAGCCGGTGTTTTGCATTAATTTTTCCCGATCGCAGGTGTTTCCATAGAAACGCCGGTGCGATCGGGCCGCCCCAGTCGGTGCGGCTTTGTTTGCGTTTTGAAACGCAGACAAAGTATTACGTGTGGCAGCAGCCTGAAATGTGGAAAAGCTCAAGTGGGCCGAATACTTTTCCATGCTCTTGCTGGACCAGTGTAGTGTCCTGACCCCTGTGAAGCAACAGAACTACAAGTTAAAGAGAATGTGTTACTATTATTTTTTTTATTTTCAATATCTTTACTATATCCTGCAATTTTTTTTACTCTGAACATTCGGCTGAATAATGGACTGACCTTTGCTTATTCTGTAGGGGATTTTCTGTGCAGCAATCCCCTCATTTACATCACAAAAGAGCCAGACAGTGTTATGATAAAGGAAAACATGTCTATTGAAAACTCCATTTCCTCTTCTTCTTACAATAGATGATGTCATAGACTATTTACATCTCCAGTCTACACAGAGCATGCAAGGACAACTCGCCTTACATGAGCCGGCTGTAAAGCGTATCACTGAATGCTGTTACCAAAGCTCAGCCAAAATGGCAGCCCCTATAATTATGGACAGACCAATGGATTTGCCCTACCACTCATGAAGTCATTGTAGCTGCAGCCTGGATGTCTCCATACAATGGTTTAATTGCTAGGACAATGCATAGACAAAGGAACTGGCTTGGCTATTCTAAAGCTCAGCTGTCTAATCTATACAGCTGAGGCTCCATGCTCATGGCTTCCATAGACATGCATTGTATCATGCTGGTTAGGTGAATGCATCTTTGTCTCACCTGTTAGAGATTTTTTTTTATCTAGGACTTAAAAAGCCCTTATCAGTTGTGAAGGAGACTTTCAAATTAACCCTTTTCTTGGCTGCCCGGTACCGGGAGGAGAGAACAAAAACTAAGACACATCTGTCTCTTAGTGTATGTAAAAGTTTATTAGTCTCAGCTGCATAATATCACAGACAGAAAATCCTCAAAATGGCGTGAATAGAATACTGCAATGCTATTGGCCATAATGAATTTTACCAGGACATTCTCCGAAGAGGTTAATAAATTATAAACTATTTCTTCTCAGAGGTTTGTTCATACTAATTGCCCTTGTGTTAGCTCTGTTAAGTCATAATATGGCCTTCACACAGAGGAGCTTCAGACAGATCAGAGCTAAAAATGAAGACATAGGCATTTCTAAACACTTTCACACTGGATGAAGTTTGAATCATGACATTAGCTGGACAGTGGTCAGCATGACCCCCACCCAGGTCAGACCTAAAATGGCTGCTGTTTGGTTCTCTTGGTCCAAGATGGCCGCTGTAGAGGAATATCTCATTTACACACCGCACTGTGCCTGAGCCGAGTGGCTGCGCCGCAAAACATGAAGCAGGTACTGTACTTGCCAGCGCACCCACTCCGCTTCCCTATGGAGAGGGTAAGGGCACCCCCTTCTTCTCCAGCCGGCTTGCAGCTCAGGGAACACATGCTGCTGCGAATCTGTGCATGAGGCTTGAGAGTGTATGACGTGGTGTTTTGAACCTGTTTTTGGGCCGTTCTTAAGCAGTCCGTTAAACGCATGCGTTTTTGAAAATTGCATGAGGTTTTTTTTAAACACATTCGTTTTTGACCCGTTTTGATTAAGATAATTGGTAAAACCGGTCAAAAACTCATGCATTTTTTTAAAAAAATGGGCTGCTTTAAAAACAGCCCAAAAACGGGTTCAAAACGCCACATGTGCCGCCGGCCTATGTCTGCTCTCTTAAGGAATTTGCCAAAAAAAACATGATGTTTGCTTTGTGTTATTCTGTAGACACAGCTATGGTTGAAACTTGTGAATCCTAGATCCGCTTTTAGACAAAGTGAGGCCCTGGGCAAAACTAAAAGTGAAACTATTTTATGAACCATCCCGGTATCGGGTGAAATAAGCTGCAATGTTCAAGTATGAAAAAGGCTACTTGGCTGAAACATTACAGGTTGGAAAAAAGTGTCACCTGATACCTGGATTGCTATTTTTGATTACCATATTTTTCAGACTAGAAGGCGCACAAAAAATCCTTTGATTTTCTCAGAAATCAAAGGTGCGCCTTATATTCCAGTGCGCCTCATATATGAACGGTACTTACAGACAACAGCTGCCTTTAACAGTGCACAGGTCTGCCACCTGCTGGTCATTCATCCTTATAAGGTGCGCCTTATATATGAACCTATATGTTTTAGCAGGCATTTATTGATGGTGCGCCTTATAATGCGGTGCGCCTTATAGTCCGAAAAATACGGTAGATGGATTTACAGCCCCTTGATCCCCCTGCTTTATTCTTCTCACTGAATTCACAGATAAATCTTTAAAAAGCATCAACACCCTAATCCTAAAAAGATAACAACATTACTAATAGATGATGCGGTCTCGCGCACTACGGGTCAGTCACTGAAGGAGACGTTGGTGTCATCTAGTACCTTTAAAGGATACGATCTGCTCCATCAGGAAAACTTCATTAATACTTCAACCGGCCATGACTTTACTGCTGGATTCGCGGCCAGGTGTCTTCAGCTCATTTCCACACTGCGTCCCTAAAAATATTACAGTCGCTTACAATATGTCACCAAGATACATACAGGAACTTAATAATATTATTGCACTAGTTACAATTGTATAAGTAACACCGTTTTAACAATATTTAATAAGGATTAACAATGTAAAACACTAAAAGCAATGTACTGATATAACGCGCATGGGTTTGATGATGCATTTCAAAACACAATTGAAATGCATCATATGACCACAGCCTATGTACAGCCCCGCTACCCCCAGTCTATATGCAGACCCTCAGTCTACTTATAGCAGCTCCCTCATGTACAAACAGCCCCACTTGCAATGTATATACAGAATAGCAACCCACAGGAATACAAGACCTGTCTGTCTACCCCACTCTGTACATCAATGGCACCTGCGTCTTAACACAGGAGCTGTTGATATGTTTGGTAAGTGAGATCTGAACTCGTGATGGGTGATTCAGGCGGCTGTCGGTGTCACCCACCCAGAAGGCCAATGGCTGAAGGCTCTGGGCACTTGCCCTCTTGCCTGCCCATTTCGCTGCCCCTGTGCTGGGCTCAGATCGGACTCTCTTGCATACATGGTGAGGTAACTTTGGGAACAGAATGTGAAAATCTACAGGCATGAGGATGAAAAATTTTGGGATGGTTGCACTGTTTTCTAATAGTAGTTTTAAAAATGTTTGTTTAGGGGGGAATTAAAATTGGTGACAAGTTCCCCTTTAAGTGTACACTAATTCTGTGGGGCTTTATATACAGTCAATTGCAGACAATACCCTATTCTATTTTGTTATAGCTAAGTGATTGGAGCAGAACGGACATGTGCAGAGATTTGCTCTACTCGTCTCGGGGAGCGACAAGGGGTCCAATGGAGGTACCACAGACCCCCCCCCCCCTCCTTTTGCGTGATCTGTGGGGGGTCTTATCACAGAGACCCCGACCGATCAGCAAGTTGGGCCCTGTGTTGGTATCACCTAACTTGTTTTGTGGGAAGACCCCTTTAACAACGGATGCTTCCATAAAATCGGGATAAATGGCAACCCAAACTATTTGATGGTATTGATACAAATTCAGATACAGGATTCTGATCTAGAAACATGGAGTGGGGACGGGGTTTTGCTGACCATCTCCTATACTAACAGTATAATTCTCTAATTGCAGCTATATTCTGTGTATCTTGAGGGATTCCTACTCTTCAAAGTGCGATACAAAGATCTTCATTTCTGGAATGAACAGGTAGGTAGTTATATGTAGCACCTGACAATAACAATGTTGGTGTCTATTTGCCAATAGGATTAAAAAAGAATGAAAACTTGAACATTCATTCATTCACCCTTGACGGCCAATCAGATTCCATTGACATTTCTTTGGATGTCACGGAAAACTTTAATTTCTTTGCTCCAATTTTGATAGATTTCTCCCCTGTATCCCTGCATTCAGTTTTAAGTCGACTGTCTGTACAGCTTTCCAGGGGCATATGTTTGCTATGAATAGACTTGACTTCCATCTCAGGTTTTTAATACCTTCACGATTCACTGGTCCATCGGGCTGTTTTTTTGTTTGTTTTGTCTAGCCATACTTGCCACTAAATTATTTTAATTAATTTAAAGGGACACTTCACAAATTTTGCATATCATCCTTACCAATTTTAATATTTGTGCTGCCGAAGAGGGCACAAACTATTGCTAAATTATTCAACTTTATGTAACTTGGGCATAAATAAAGGTGTCCTGTTAAGTAAAATATGGTGTCCTATCTGCAGGCAGCATGTTATAGAGCAGGAGGAGCTGATCAGATTATACAAAGTGTTATATATTAAGGCAGAGTGTTATAGAGCACATACATGAATGTCCATTTGTCAAATAGTGAAAAAACGTGATTGAAAAGCCTTAAATGACAAAAAATTGGACAAATGAAAACTACGCTAGGCAAAAAAAAAAACCTCACACAGCTCTGTTCATGAAAATAAAAACCATGCTATGGACCTGGGAAGGAAATCGGACACATGCAGGAATAATATTTTTTTTTTTAAACTGGTATTATTCAGCAAAACCCGGGAACAAATTATATCCAGGGCCGGTTTTGGACAAAGTGGGGCCCCAAATAAATCTATTTTATGAGCAGTCAGTCAGTAAGAGGCTCCTTTATACCTGCACAATAATAAAAAGCAAGATATATAAATGGTTAGATAAACAGATTGATTATAGGAGATAAGCATCTTCACCGGACATTCAACCAAGAGGTATTAACTAGAGATGAGCGAACATACTCGTCCGAGCTTGATGCTCGTTCGAGCATTAGCGTACTCGAAACTGCTCGTTGCTCGGACGAATACTTCGCCCGCTCGAGAAAATGGCAGCTCCCGCCGTTTTGCTTTTTGGCGGCCAGAAACAGAGCCAATCACAAGCCAGGAGACTCTGCACTCCACCCAGCATGACGTGGTACCCTTACACGTCGAAAGCAGTGGTTGGCTGGCCAGATCAGGTGACCCTGGGATAGACTAGCCGCTGCCCGCGCTGTTCGCGTCATTCTGTGTCTGGATGCCGCTCGGGAGAGAGCTGCTGCTGGTCAGGGACAGCATTAGGGTGTTCTATTAGCTTACTGTTAGGAGTAATTCTACAACAACCCAACAGCCCTTCTTAGGGCTACAATAACGTTATACTTTTTTTTTTTTGTTTGCTTGTGGCTGGGCTTGCTGGCACTAGTAGTGCAGCTAGTACCATATTGTGAGGAATTTGCAGGGGGACTTGCTACCGTTGTGTTTAGCTCTTAGTGACACACATATCCACCTCAAACACCAAAGTGGGAAAATTTATTAGGGGTTTGATTTCAATTAGGCACAGTCTGCCAGTTTCTTTTTATTTTACGTTTATTTTTTCATAACTCAGCGTCATCTCATCAGTGTGCTTTCATACTTGGCTAGAAAATAGCCAAAGGAGAATCCAAACGGCTTACTTACGCCTACAATAGCGTTATATATATTTTATTTCTGGTTGATCTGCTGGTGGCTGTCCTTGCTGCAGTGCATCTACTAGCCAATTGTGAGCAATTTGTAGTGAGACTTGCGACCGCTGTGTTTAGCGCTTAGTGACGCACATATCCATCGCAAAGACCGAAGTGGGATAATTTATTAGGGGTTGGATTTCAATTAGGCACAGTCTGCCATTTCCTTTTTATTTTACGTTTATTTTTTCATAACTCAGCGTCATCTCATCTGGCATAGCAGTGTGCTTTCATACTTGGCTAGAAAATAGCCATAGCAATAGGATAGCATTGTTTGGTTTTAAAAACTAAAAAACACAAAAAAACAAGTTAAAAAAAAATTTCATTTTCAAAATGTTTAACCCGAGGGCTAGGGGTAGAGGACGAGGACGGGGACGTGGGCGTCCATCTACTGCAGGGGTCAGAGGCCGTGGTCCTGGGTGGGGTGAGACACCACCTGCTGATGAGGGAGCAGGGGAACGCCGCAGAGCTACACTCCCTAGGTTCATCATGTCTCAAGTTACTGGGACTCGTGGTAGAGCACTGTTGAGACCAGAACAGTGCGAACAGGTGATGTCGTGGATTGCCGACAATGCTTCGAGCAATTTGTCCACCAGTCAGTCTTCCACGCAGTCCACCCATGTCACCGAAATCGGCACTCCTCCAGCTCCTGCACCTCAGCCTCCTCCCCCCCAGTCTGCCCCCTCCCAGGAAAATTTGGCATTTGAACCGGCATACTCTGAGGAACTGTTTTCTGGACCCTTCCCACAGTCACAAACCACTTGTCCGGTTGCTGCTGAGCAATTTTCCGATGCCCAGGTTTTCCACCAGTCGCAGTCTGTGGGTGATGATGACCTTCTTGACGTAGTGGAAGAAGTGTGTAAAGAGGTGTCCGACGATGAGGAGACACGGTTGTCAGACAGTGGTGAAGTTGTTGTCAGGGCATGAAGTCCGAGGGGGGAGCAGACTGAGGGATCGGAGGATGATGAGGTGACAGACCCAAGCTGGGTTGAGAGGCCGGGTGAACACAGTGCTTCTGAGACGGAGGAGAGTCCTATAGCAGAACAGGTTGGAAGAGGCAGTGGTGGGGCCAGACGGAGAGGCAGGGCCCGAGCAGGTGCATCAGCGCCAAATGTGTCACGTAGTGAAGCTCCCGTGGCGAGGGCTCCCGCGGCGAGGGCTAGATTTTCAGAAGTCTGGAGGTTCTTTAAGGAAACACCAGATGACCGACGGACTGTGGTGTGCAACCTTTGCCAAACCAGGATGAGCAGGGGTTCCACCACTACTAGCTTAACTACCACCAGTATGCGCAGGCATATGAATGCTAAACACCCCACTCAGTGGCAACAAGCCCGTTCACCTCCGGCCGTGCACACCACTGCTCCTTCCCCTGTGTCAGCTGATAGTCAGCCCCCTGCCCAGGACCCTGGCACAAAAACCCCATCGTCGCCTCCACGATCCTCCACAGCATCCACCAGCGTTCAGCTCTCCATACCCCAGACGCTGGAGCGGAAAAGAAAATATAGTGCAACCCACCCGCACGCCCAAGCCCTTAATGTCCACATCTCCAGATTGCTTAGCCTGGAGATGCTGCCCTATAGGCTAGTAGAGACCGAGGCCTTTCGCAACCTCATGGCGGCGGCCGCCCCTCGGTATTCGGTCCCCAGCCGCCACTACTTTTCCCGATGTGCCGTCCCAGCCCTGCACCAGCACGTGTCAGACAACATCATCCGTGCCCTGACCAACGCCGTTTCTGACAAGGTCCACCTGACCACGGACACGTGGACGAGTGCTGCCGGGCAGGGCCACTATATATCGCTGACGGCACATTGGGTTAACTTGGTGGAGGCTGGGACCGAGTCTGACCCTGGGGCTGGTCATATACTGCCGACGCCGAGGATTGCGGGGCCTACCTCGGTCCAGGTCTCAAAGGCCTACTATGCCTCCTCCTCCGAATTACCATCCGTGGCCATGGCGCCATCAGTCGGTAGCTCTAGGCACAGCAGGCGGTGCTCAAACTGCTGAGCCTAGGCGATAAAAGGCACACCGCCCAAGAGCTATTACAGGGCATTCCACATCAAACTTGTTAACTTTGTCGCCACCCTGCTGTGTAATCCCCAAAATATACTGGCAAACTTTTATCATTTACCGATATTATTTCAGCGCTTCTTGCGCATCTGTTTACATTCCCCTCACCCGCCATATCCCAAACTTATAAGAACGCTACTACACTTGATCTTATACAAAAGGTTCTTAGAAGTGCTGTTTGGGGAGTAGCCTAGAGACAGGGGCTTGGATTGGCGAAAGCTCGCCTGGCAGCGGAGCGCCAGCTCCATGCCAAGATCCAACTAACATAGTTTTAACTGCAGCACCTTTAATCTACTACTAGTTCACTGCCTCCATACATGGTCCCCTTATCAAACGAGCTGTGTCAGGCAGAATTTTGGGTTGTTTTCATGGCTTCCATGTTAACTTTGTCGCCACCCCGCTGTGTAATCCACAAAATATACTGGCAAACTTTTATCATGTACCGATATTATTTGAGCGCTTCTTGCTCACCTCCTTTGGTTCCTCTCTGCCACCCATTGGTTTGAAGCCTGAGTCCATTTAGGGTATGTCGCCATGACACTCTCTAGCCTGCTGCCGCTGCCTCTGCATGCCGTCCCCTATAGTGTCAGGGTCAATTATTGGATGTTTTACATGCTATCTAGCTTCATTCTGTCACTCTGTCATGGCCATGCTGTTGCCCATAATTTTGGCATAATGGTGCGATTATGCAGCCTCAGAGGCATCCATGCATGCTGCCCCTGCTGTTTCCTGTCCATTTCCGTGGTGTTTCCATCCTTTTCTGAGGTTCCCAGGTGTTTGGCCAAGCTTCCCTGTGCAGAGCCTTGGTCCCCTTGAAAAATGCTCGAGTCTCCCATTGACTTCAATGGGGTTCGTTATTCGAGACGAGCACTCGAGCATCGGGAAAAGTTCGTCTTGAATAACGTGTACCCGAGCATTTTAGTGCTCGCTCATCTCTAGTATTAACCCTTTCACCGCCCGGCATTTCTGGAAATGTTGTTGGTTATTGGCCAGAGCAATTTTAACAATTTTGATGTTTACAAATAAAACCAAAATGACAGCAAAAAGAATTATAGTAAAGCGCAGCAAACCCCATATTTTCTGAAAGCAGACACTTGCCCCATTTTCAAAATTGCATTACAGTCTATAGACAAAGGCGCCTTCATGCAATTTTGATTCAAACTGAAACTTGTTATAAAAGATGCATAAAATTTTGGTAAAAAATTTGCACTAAACTGAAAATATTTACCTTCCCATCTCCTAAATGTAATAGATGGACATGTGAAGACTTCACATATACCTCATAGTCCTATGTTCACATGAATATATAAATCCTAATATCACTAATACTGGAATGACTAAATATTTGCTTTCCAGACAGAAATTTTAAGTTGCAACCTGCAAAATATAGCGATAAAACAGATTAAAAAGTACACGCATCCCTAAACCCTATATATTTTTTGAAAGCAGACAACAAGGCGATTGCATCTGCTTTGATTTACAGTTGACAGTCTGTACCACCCTCATATAAATTTGTGACAAACGCAAATTATTAAACAAAAAGTGCATTGAAAATGTCATGAAAACATAAAACTCACATCAAAGCGGAGGTTTTACGCACAATAAGGGATTTAAAAATAACACGGTGAGAAGATTTATATATATATATATACCACAATACACAACATCAAGAATTTGCACTACCAAAAATGCTTCAAAAAACGCATGTCCTATTTGGTTGCTATCCACAAATGTGTTTAAAAAAAAAAAACCACACAAAATAAAAAGCTCCTATACTGTGAAAATCTATTCCCCCCCCCCCCCACAAATCACCATGGAAACGAGAATAACTTTTTAATTCATACACACTACCACCTTCATGCAACTTTGCAACAAACCGAAATAAAATGCAAAAATTGCATGAAAATTCCTCTAAAATATGTACAAATCCAGAATGCTTATATAAAACGGTAACATGTAAATAATTCCTACATACCACACGTGTATATTAACCAAAATATGCAGCAAAGGGAACTTTAAATCCACAGGTGGCGCCAAACAATTTTTGCAGAAAATTGCACTGCTCTTCACACACATATTATTGAATGCTCCCTTACACAATGGTAACCCAAATAAATAACTATATATCTATAAACCAAGCTAATGGTATAAATTGCTTTGAGATGTGCGCCATTGTATTAGCCGCCCAATAACAGAACCTTTCGGGGTTCATGAGAAATTGAGTGAGAGCGTCATAACATCGGTGAAAATAATGGAGAAAATTGTGTAATAAAAATTTTTATTCTGAAACATGTGTTTTTGGCGTTACGTATAACTTTATGGACATGTCCTGGGTCACGGTTTTAATTTGTAGGAGAGGGTTAAAAACATGAGCATTAGTGGATATTTTCCCTTATCAAAATTTAGTTACATATAAAGTGAATATTTCCATTATCTGTGAGGTGTCAGCAGCTCCTGTGTGCTGTAAATTCTCCCTGTAGCCTGATGGCTGAATATCTCCAGTTCCCTGACACCTAGAAACACAATTTTAGATTAATTTGAAAGAGATTCTCCTCTTTCAGGGGGCCCTGGTCAAATGCCCAATTTGCCACCCCATAACGCCGACCCTGATTTATATCAATAATTGATATCTATGTATTGACCCAGAGAATAAAGTTATTATGATGTTTATGGAACACATTGGGGGTCATTTACTAAGGGCCCGATTCGCATTTTCCCTTCCCGACGTGTTACCCGAATATTTCCGATTTGCGCCTTTTTTTTTTTTTTTCCTGTATTGCCCCGGGATTTTGGCGCACGCGATAGGATTGTGGCGCATCGGCGCCGGCATGCACGCGACGGAAATCGGGGGGGCGTGGCCGAGCGAAAACCCGACGGATTCGGAAAAACCGCCGCATTTAAAACCATAAAAGTGTCTCTTGGGACGCGCTTACCTTCACTTGGTCCGGCTCGGTGAACTTGAGTGCGTTCAGGTGCTTTTCAGCGCAGCAGCGCCACCTGGTGGACGGCGGAGGAACTACCTTGATGAATCCCGTCCGGACCCGAATCCACCGCAGAGAACGCGCCGCTGGATCGTGAAAGGACCGGGTAAGTAAATCTGCCCCATTGTACGTTGCAAACATTCTTCCAGTAATAGCCCCTCCTATGGCTAAATAGTAAATGGTTGGTGATCCTGGGACATGTCCAGGAGGAGAAAAAAAAACATTCTGTGTCATAAAGGACCAAAACACAAGATCAGTCACTAAAGTGAGCTCTTTTCAAAACGGCTTTACATGCATTTTAAAGCTTTGTTTTGAGAACATGATATGATCTAGGTGACATAACCAGGTTTTGTTACACTATGATGAACTGATAAGACAGGTTTTTGTTTTTATTTTACAAGAATTCTGAACCTTTTTTTGCTACATGAACACAATGTTCTGGAATGTAGGACAGTGCAGAAATTTAGATACAAAGTTGTATGGGGTATGTTCCCAATAAACTTGTAGCTGAAAGTGAAAATCTACTAGATTTTTGGTGGGAATTTAAGAAAAATCTCCCGGTCTGATGGAGTAGTTTTAAAAATGCAGGTGAAATCAGCAATTGAGTATCATTCCTTGTAAGGCGCGCTATATATATATTTATTGAATAACCTCAAAAATCCCTTAAAGGAAATATATAATCAAATCTATAGTCCCTGCCTGTGGGTGATGGTCATCTTATCAAGTCTAGCCCCGGACCTGACAACTTCTTCCTCTCTCTCTCTGGACACGAAGACCTTTCCAGATAGTAGGAAAAGGACTAAAGGATTCTAGGGTCTGGTGTACTTGATAGGTAACAACCAGAGCAGGTCCACAAAATATTCACTATTAATTAAACGCTGACAAAGGGAAACAGACTGGGAAGTGGTGAGTGAATACAAGAGAACAGACAAACTTCACAGAATCTTCCACTACAGTCAAAGAAACCAGCTACTTGGTAAGTATAGCTATTCCTACAGAACAAGGGATAAGCTGCAGATATACAAATACCGAATACAGAATGACAAAACCAGCATTAAATTGAGCCCGGTCACTCGTGAGAGGATAATACAAATTAGCGGAGGCCTAAAAACACCAGCAGGTAATGCAGAAATGCCAGCGACAAGAAAACCGGTATAAAACAATCATTCTATATAGTACAGTGGTAGTGAACTGACTAGGAAGGCCACAGGACGCCAGTTCAAATCGCTAGTTACCGTGTCTGTGGTAATCTTCTTATATTTGTTATCCATGGCTTCCTTACTTCTAATATCAACCACAAAAATCAACCCCCACCACCGCTCCCTCAGCACTTGTGCAGTGAGCACTTCCTTTTGTTATTTCGCAGCCGAGGAAGCATGGGGGAGGTGGAGACAATGTAGCAGCCTGGACAGCTACAGTACGGAGGGGCTCTTGTATCTCCCCCAGAGCCACTTGGGCTCATAAGCATAATTTTAAAAGTTGATTTTAAAGGGAAGGAGGCCATGGATCTATGCGTAAGTGCCCCTGGTTTATTATGATGGATTTTGATAGATTTTCTTGTATGTGCTACAATTTTTATTTTTCTTTTTAATATCCTATAAACCTAGGCTACTTATTTTCCCACAAAATTTTGGGAAAACTTATTGACTCAAACTAAACTTTAGAGTGGGAAATACATTGATTACAGCTATCCCCAGTAAAGAAATGCCCCATGCAGCAGCCCCCGTCACAATTTTCTTTACATTTAAAAAAAAAAAAAAAAAAAAAAAAATTGTGTTGCTAAACTTGGCTTATACACAAGTTTATACGGTAAATCGAAAATGTTACCCTTTTTTAGATGTGTGCCTATATATGTTAATGATGTGGTTGGTATTACAGATGTATGATATATTTGGAAAGAGGCTGCCAAAATTTCCACCTAAATATTATCTGGCAATGACTGAATCTATGGCTGAGGAAAGGCGAGTAACACTGGAGCAGTACCTGCAAGGAGGTAATGTCCGTTAGTTTTCTGCTTAACTCCATATCTTTGGGGGGTTGTCGCCCCCAAAAGCACTTGGGGACCCCCCTTCCCAGATCCCTAGCTATGCCCTACTTCCAAAATCTTTCAGAAGAAGTGAATATGAGATCTGTTTTGCCACTGGATTTCGACAGACAGCCGGAGGGAGCAAGATGGCGGTTCCCAAGTGCTTCAGGAGGAGACTTTAAAGGACCTCTACTAGCAGGATGAAAGACTGTAGGTGTTTATAAAGCCTGGAGCCCCTCAGGCTCATTTGCATACATAGCCTGGAGCCAATCGGGCTCATTTGCATACAGTCCTTCATCCTGGTGGTAGATGCCCTTTAACAGTTAGAGACCCCGATGGGGCACGAGCACTTCTCATCAAGTCTAGTTCTAAGCGTTAATAAAGGGAAAATTTTACTGGTAGATTTCCTTTTTAAATATGTCCAATTATCATTCATAGAGAATGCTGCTTCCTTGGGGCACATAAAATCCCCAAATGTAGGATGCTCAGCCTTCATTCACTGTGCCGAGGATGTGCTTTAACTTTATCCCTATTGATTCTGAATCTTTTGAATTCCAAGAACAAAAAACAAGTGTTTTACTTCTGTTATTTTCCAGTTGTTTCAGATTCTGTTATTTCCGGCAGCGACGTTTTCATCACGGGTCTTAAGAAATTCCAGCTGGTATGTATGTGCCATTGGGAGGGTATAGGATTGTTTTTAGTCTGACCTATTTAGTGGTCAGAATCTCTACCCTCATGTCTCATAATATAGTAATAAGGTAGTCCTAGAAAAAGTTGTTAAAGTGGTAATGACTTCAAATTTATTCAAGACTAAGGGGGGGGGGGGGCGGTTTACAGTGGAGGAGGGGGAAAGTATATACTCGAGTATATTGAGGGGAAATGCCTAAATGCATTGGTCACAGCCTCCAAGTATATAGCCAGCAAGCCCCCAGTAGTATATAGCCTACCCAGCCCCCTGCAGTATACAGCCTGCCCAGCCTCCCCGCAATATAATACCTGTAGGAAAAAAAACGCTGTACTCGCCTTCCGACGCGGCCAGGTCTTCTTCTATACCGCAATGCTCCTGCACCGGCTCCGTGTCCATTCGCTGACATCATAGTGTGTGCCGAGCGGCTGACGTCAGTAGAAAAGCCTCAATCAACATGTAGCCTAATAATCAAGTTATCTTTATTCTATGGGTAGATACGATTACGGGGATACCATACCTGAATATTTTTTTTATATATATATATAGCGTTCATTGTATGGGTTAAATATTTACTTATTCTACGGGTTGTTACGAATGCGTTGATACTATATATGTGGGGTTTGTGTTATGATTTAAGCCTTTTTTTTTGTGCATTATGTCTCTTTTTGTTTTGGGGATTATGGTCATTTTTTATTGATTTTATTTTTTTTATTGCTTGTTTATGATAATACCCAGTAATACTGATGTATTAGCAGTGTCAGCCTATGCATAGGCTGACCCTGTGCCTTTTAAGATGAAGTCATAGACGCTATCTAAATGTCACTGCCTTCAGGCAGCCCTGGGGTCCTGATCGGTTGCGCTGACCGTGGCATTTTAAGGGGTTAAATACCTGCGATCGGAGTGCACTATGATCGCAGGTGTTACTCTGGGATGTCAGCGGTAGATAACTACTGACACCCCGCGACTCCCGATGCTGGCTCGGATATGATGAAGACGAACCGGCATTGGCTCAGGGCTGTACTAGTACTGAACCAATAGCGGGGGGCGCTAAAGGGTTAAATAAAACGTTTTGTCTCTGTCATTGCCAACAAAGGATATAAAACAACATATTGAGATTAACTTTGGTTATTGACCAAATGCCTATTTTCCATCATGCTAATAAAATCATAGAATCTTTAAAAATCAGATGTGATTTTCTGGATTTTTTTTTTTCTTCATTTTGTCTCTCATAGTTGAGGTTCTACCTATGATGTACAGGCCTCTCATCTTAAGTGGGAGGACTTGCACAATTGGTGGCTGACTAATATATATATATATATATATATATATATATATATTTATATTTATTATTTTTTTTTTTTTTTTTTTTTTTCCCACTGCATCATCCATCAAGCAGTGGGCGGTGGGGCTTACTGAAACTTGGAGCTGGCCCTGTCTGTGAAGATCCTGTAAGGGCACATTCACACAATGCGTTGCGCCGCGTTGTGCGTTGCGTTTTTGACGCATTCCACTAGCTTCAGCCTTGATTACATGCTAAGGTTACATTGCGTTTTAGAAGATGCAGTGGAAACACAATGTAACCTTGGCATGTAATCAAGGCTGAAGCCATTGGAATGCGTCAAAAACGCAACGAACAGCGCAACGCATCACATCGTGTGAATGCGCACCAATGGGAACTGATTATATACATCTAATAATAATTCTTTATAATACATGTTTTCCAGGAAACCTTTAAGTTGCCATGTATAAAAGTGGTTCTTAAAGTTTACTTGCCCGACGGCAGACAGGTGAATGTAGACTCCAAGACTTCTGACTCTGCGGAGAGAGTGCTGGAGGTAATTAACTTATTACTTTCATGTACATTCCAACTTTTCTGACTATTTTGTCCAACCACAATAATTTTTAGTGGATACAAGGAATGGGATTTTGTAACAAATTATAGGAAATCCTGTGGTCGGATACTTTTAGGGTAGAGGCATTTGGCTGCTTGTGTTCCTCAGCTTGTTTTAGATGAGGAATAGAGAGGAGCTGATTGAACTGGACAAAATGGAATTCAATTGTAATTAAAATTTATTTTTAAATTTCCTAGCAATCCAAGACTGGGAGATTTTGGACTAACCAACTGGAGCCCTTTCCGGCATAGATTGTCACATACATAACACATATGTATGTGTAATATATATATATATATATATATATATATATATATATATATATAATTATTTTATTCGGAATTGGTAATAGTCCCCAGGTTACGTGCAAGATAGATTCTATAGATTTGGTATGAAGTTGAATTGTGTATGTAGATCGGAACAGATATATTTGTAAGGGTAACAGAAGCCAAAATAGTTTTGGTCTCAGGACAACTCAACATTTTTAAAACTCAATTGTCACAAAGAATAACAAAGTTTAAATACAGACTCCTTTAATAACTTGTACAGTGGATCATTACAGCTTAGGGCTATTGTAAAGTAACTGACCAACATCCAGAGGTCTGTCTGTAACTAGAGGCCGTCTGTAATTCTTGTGTTATGTAGGGGACTGCTTGTAGTTTAGAGATTGGTAAATAATCTCCCATTCTTCTTTGTTCACAGGCTGCGTTGTATACATTAAATGTATCCAGAGAACTTGTGGAATATTTCGGCTTGTTCATAACACATAAAGACTCTGAAGGCGCTTACTCAGGTAGGTTCCTGGGTTTGTCTTTACAAAGTATTCAATCTGACAGAGCTGAAGAGATTTTTTTTTTATTATATTCATTATATTATATCGGTATATTGAAATAAAATTAGACAATAAAGCGGGAGAAATGCTGAGGGAGAGGGGCGAGGATCAGACTGTGAATCTACAGCATGGAGGGGCCTCCCCTGAGCCCTCAGGCCCATTGGCATAAAGTTGATTTTAGAAGGAAGGAGGCCATGGATAACAAATACAAGAAGGTTACCACAGACACGGTGCCTGGATCTATGAGTTATGTTTATTCTGCTCGATTTTTAATGGTGGATTCCTTTTTAAATAGAGGATTATACTGTGCATCTCAATAATAAACCACAGTACTAGATGCAAAGATACAGTTAAAATATTTTACAAAAAAATTATTTCATCAGTCACTAGGGGGAGCTTATTGCATGTGGTTTTATTATTTAGTTCAATGGGAGATAAGAGTGTAATGAGCTCCCCCTAGTGACTGATGAAATCATTTTTGTAAAATATATATTTGTATTTTACATGCCGGTATCTTTGTCTAGTACTAATTGGACTTTGCATATTAACAGTATAGACCATAGTTATCTAATGGATGCTTTACATTTTTTTTTACTTTTATGGGAACTAAAAATTTGCCTATGGATATTACAATGTACATATGCCTCCACATTTGTTCTCTAGTTGTGGTCAGTGGTTACTCTTTGCCCTATGAAATGGAAGAGGTGCAGGGGACCCCTATTCTGCAGATCGGTGCAGGGTCCAGATGTGGAATATCCACAGACCCATTGAACACAAAGGTCATTGGTTGGATATATTAATCCAATCAGAAAGTATATAGGGGTCTTCTGTAAGGATTGTATATCATTACACTGATATCCATTCCCCCCATTATTAGGCTATTTAACTTTTTTTCCGCTATGAACCATTGACAAAAAAGTTTGGAAAGCTGGACTTTTTTGTTCAATAAAATAACAGGTACCGCAATGGGCACCCAACAAACCCCATTTTAGTTGCTGGAGGTCCAGGAAACTGTTCTCCATCATTTAGAAGGATTATAAGGTAGCTTTGCATCAATTCTACATTTGGTAATGTATAGAATTAATGTGCACGCTCTTCATTTCCATATTCTTATGGCTAATCCTCTACTCTCTCTAGTGGTGAAGAAGATTGCACCTTTTGAAATCCCGTTTATAACCATATGGCACATCAATGATGATTCATATCAGATTGACATCAGGAAGTGGTGAGGAGCCAGAAATTAATGCATATAAAATAAATTAATGCATACATTTCCCTACCTCAGATCCTAATGGTGATGGGTTAGCAACATTGGAATGTATTACAACTATTAAATTCAGTGCATGAATTACACCAATAACGCACAAACTAAATTGGGTCTTGCCACTTTTCCTAGGCTAAAATGAACAAACCTGCAGGACCAGTGAATCCCAGTGTAGTGACCCTTTAAGAGGGGCAGATATCTGGCTAATTACTAAAGACGACACAATTACTTGGTCAAAACTCATTTAAAGGGGTTGCACTGGTAATGTAAACTACATTGGGGACAAAGTTCATTAATATGAAGTAAATGGTTCTAGATTATGCAGATTTTATTTGGATCTTTTATTGTTCTGCTATTCCTGTGTCTCCAGGTACACGACTCCCACGACTGATGCTATGCTAATGGGTTGTGGGGGCGCAATTGACTTGCTTTATGCCCAGGTATGATGTAAGGTGATTTTTGTTATAGAAATGTTGTACACCTAGACAGACAGGTGTACATTCAGACAGACAGTTGCCTACCCAGACCAGAACCAGGGCGAGCACAGGATCGGGAGGTGTTAGTGCTTTTAACCCCACCTCCTTTCGTAGGCAGACAAGTGGCTCACTCGGTGACGGCGCGGTCACATACCATGTGCTCACTGCACTGTAACCGGAAGCCATAGAGTCTATGGGGGGGTCATTATCTGTTCATGCGACCAAATCACAGCCCCCGTAATGTCCATCTGAAAGAGCCCTAAGGTCCAGCTCCATTAGACCTTTTTAGTTATCACCAAAACCAGTAGTGATCACGCCTGGTTTTGGCAAACAAGAACTGATGTAAATAACTGCAGACTTAACAGAGATGTGAACTGGGCCTTAATCATTTCACTTTTTGCACATTGTGTTGTGTATATATTATAATTTATTTATTTTTTTACTTTTTATTTTGGTAGAAAATACTTCCCCCGGGTTTCTTTTATTTTCCTTTTCTACCCAGTTAAGGATCCGATAGTTGGTTTTCCAGAGAATTTTAAGACTTGTATATCTTTAGTCCATATTTAATTGTAAAAGGAAGTTACTTGTGTATGGAGAATATATGAACCGAGACAAATCATGGCATCTGTTCTACTTGTGTTGATTCACAGGCTGTTCAAGAACTGGAGATGAACTGGTCAAGACCGACAGAACAGCAGACGGAGATGTTGAAAGAACTAATAAAAGCAGAAAACAAAGTTAAGGTAATGGACCTGCCATAGTCTTGTCCAGTCGTAAACACCACATACACATTGGATGAATCTCGGCTCAAACAGTTGATTTTTGGAGGGATTGCCAGGACATCTGATGTGTATGGTGTTCACTACCTTTACTCCAATGGCAGATATGGAGGGGGGAGTGATAAGATATTTGGCAAACTGACATTTCACTGCCTGATCCTTTTGGAAGGAAAGTAAATACCAAGAATAAAGTTTTTTCTAACGTCCCACTTCTACATGACTTAAAGTAACCACAAAATTAGGTATTTTACCAACATATATCTATTACGAGTTCTGCTTTGGTTTCTTGAAATGTCTTTACCTCATCAGGGCAGAGATTCCTGACCATAAAATGGTCGCAGATGGAGGGTCATGTGATCTCTATCTGTCCATGACCAATTGTCCTACCAGGACCTTAATTTTGTATTCTTGATTACTATCATAAGGTCCAGAAATAGAGAGATTGCTCATCGGTAGAGATCCCATGACTCTCAATCTGCGGCCATTTTATGGTCCGAAATCTCTGGCTGATGAGTTAAAATGAGGGGCATTACGTTACATATCAAGAAAGCGGAGCAGAACTTTTCATATCTGTATATTGGAAATTCATCTAATATCCTTCATCCCGTACATTACAGAAAACGTGAACTAAAGTGACAAAAGTGATCACGTGCATATTTTTCCAAAGTAAAAATCCACAATGGATTCTAAAGGGAAAATGCACTGGTCAGTAGTAAAAAAAACAAAAAACAAACAAACTCGGACTTTTTAAGAATGTGGGTAACATTACTTTGTACGGCTCTCACTGGCCAGAGTTTGTCCTAAGATTCTTTACGATTATTTCACAGTTCTTGGAAACTATGCAACAAGTGGAGCACTACAGCTACCAGAAGCTGAACCCTGGTGTCACAGATTATCCAAATTGCAACACTGTGGCCACTGTGTCTGTGGGGAATAATGAGATGTACTGCAGCCTTCAGACCTCCGACAACAGGACCGAGATTATCAGTGTCCATGTTAGCAAAATTACTCGCTGCCATGTCCCGCTCCATGTAAGTAGCGTATTCTCAGTGCAGTAGGCTCAATGTATTGTTAGTGGACTAGGGTCCATAAGTGCTGATTGACTTTTTTTTTTTTTCTCAACCATTGAAGCTACTATTGGGCCTAATTTGGTCATGTAAAAGAACCTGCCCAAATAAAATTTAACCCAGACCACTTAGAACACAGGCCCTTTTATCCTCAAACCAAAAGTTAACTTGTGGGTTAACATGAGGGTCCACCACATCTTTATTATAAATTGATAATTAAATTCTTAAAAATATTACATATTTCAAATATATTTAACGTATATACTCGTGTATAAGCCGAAAAAAAAAAAAGTGCTGAAAAACCTCACCTCGGCTTATACACGAATAAAAGCATACTCTTCTTCTGGCGCCCCCAATGCTCAGCACGGCTCCTCTTCTGTCTTCTACACGATGCTCCGGTCCCCGCGGCTTGTCTTCTGTCTGCTGTAACAGCTGGCAGAGACGCGCATACTATGATGTCAGGGGACCGGAGCCGTGCCGAGCATCGGAACCACCCGAACTAGAGCCAGGGGATGGGCTGGCTGTATATTATTGGGGGCTGGCTATATACTGGGAGGCTGTGACCAATGCATTTCCTACCCTCGGCTTATACTTGAGTCAATAGGTTTTCACAGTTTTTGGTAAAAGTTGGGGCCTCGGCTTATACTCAGGTCGGCTTATATTCGAGTATATACAGTAAGTTATTAATTAACCCTCTAAGCAGCCATTATGTAGCTAAAGGCACAGGCACTTATCAAAGCGATAATGAGATTAACTTTTTTCCTCACATGTTGTATTTCATTTTAGTGGTACATTTTGGCTGATAATTCTTGCGTTTATTTAAAAAAAATTATTTTTTGAAAAATTTGCCATTTTCAAAATAATCAGGTTTTTTGGCAGATTATTTTGCCACCTAAATTGCTGAATAACATTTCCCATATGTCTACTTTACACTTTTTTTCATAATTTTTGAAACTTCTGGATAATTTATTTTGATGTCGTACAGCTTACAGTACAAATCGAATATCATTTTTTTTTTTTTTTTTCATAATTGACCATTTTGGGGATAAATACAGTTTTATTAAAAACTTTAAATGTATAACCTTTTAAAAAACCCCTATGTATCAACCCATTTTTAAATCTTGTATTTGATTTGTATTTTTCAATGGGTTTATTTTTTATGGTTAAAAAAAGCATGATGATTCAAATATATTAACTCTTTCCTGCTCTATCCTTTCCTCTTAAATGGGAAGTGTTTTAAATTTTGTTTATTATTGTATTTTTTTTTACTGTCACACACTGCACTTCTGTTTTGAAATGTATTGTGTTTGTCTGTGTTTTGCTGACATTTTGCCTGTTAGATCCAGTCTTGCACTGGATCTCCTAGGCCACCGTACATGACAGACACGGAGGTCTTTGTCAGACCCTGTCCCTGCTGCGTTCGTACTCCTTCGTGGCAGTTATGGCGTTAAACTGCCCGGTGTGGAGCGATCTCCATGTCGGGCATAAGCAGCAGGGACCAGGCTGAATGTAACTGTATGTATCCCAAAGACTATATAAATCGTCCTCACTCGGCAACGGCCTGCTGATAAGGACGATTTATAACGACTTGCGTCCTTAAGGGGTTAAATCTACGGGCCAATACAGATGCGGTAATACTGTCTATGTTGGGTTTGTGTTTATGCTTTTGATTTGTGTTTTTACTTTTTAATTAGTTCCACTGATGTATTGCACATGCATAGGCTGACACTGCATTTTAGATGCCGTCACAGACTCAGATCTTACAGGCACTGCCTGCGGACAGCCCTGGGGTCCTGATCGAAACTCAGGGCTGCAATGACAGAAATTGGCGTAGCAGGCACGTTAAATGCAGCGGTCGTGTCAACCACGGCATTTAACGGATAAACACCCATGATCGGAGCCCACTCCGACTGCGGGTGTTACTCTGGGATGTCAGCTGTTAGTTACCCATCAAACAAAGGGAGGGAGGGTAGGAAAACGTGATCCAGAAGAGAGGGTAGGAGAAGACTGCAGCCTGTATTTAAATACACTCTCATCCTGTACCACCCACAATCCTAGCCCAGCTCCTAGTCATACATTTTCAAAGTGAATGAGTATCCTTGAAGGCTAAGCTTAAAATGCTGATAACGAGATATATAATATTATTATTATTATCCCAGCAACCAGAAAAGACCATGGATCAACAGGAGTGCAAATTGTGTTTGATAGATGGACAAGTTCCGAAATTGATTTCTATACTGACAAAACAGGTTAGTCCTGATAAAGCACTGATAGAATAGTGTTAGATTGTATACTGACCGCCCTTACTTCATGTTGTAAAGGTGATTTTCAAATTAACTCTTTTATGGCCAAAAATGCCTCCCGGGTACCAAGATGAGAACAAACCTAGACACATCAGTCACTAGTGTATGTAGAAAATCTTCTCCCAATTTATTAGTCTCAGCTGCATAATAGAAGAGGCTTACAAATCGAATAGCGATTTTCTGTATTTTCAGAATTGACCATTTTGGGGATAAATACTGTTTTGAATGAAATTTTACATATACCCCCTATAAAACCAACCCATTTTTAAATCTGCACCCCTCAAACTATCAGAAACAGATTTTTAGGAAGATTGTTAACCTCTTGAGATCTTCATTGTAATTTGAATCAAAATGGCGGTGAAATTTAGAATGGTAAAATTTTGTCGGTTATATGTTCATTTAGCCCTAAAATTTACACATTTCCAAAAGATAAAAAAAAGAACCCACCATACAATTTGTTCTGCAATTTCTCCCAAGTACAGAGACCCCCCCACATGTGGTCGTAACTTGTTTTATGGGTGCACAGCGAGGGGCAGAAGGGAAGAAGCGCCCTGCAACTGCCAGGATTCTAGTTTTGTTGTTGCCTGTTTTGAAGGCTATAAAATTTTCGGTTTTTCGTTATTTGGGCCATGTGACGGCATTTTTTTTGCGGGATGAGATGTTTTTTCCAGTGTTGCCATTTTGGGGTTGGTATCACCTATTGTTGAAAATTTAGGAACTCGTTTTTGAGGGAAGGAGTAGAAAAGCATCAATTCTATACTGGATTTTTTTACTTTTTTTGTTTTTTTTTCCGTGTTCACTGTTTAGCCTAATAATCATGTTATCTTTATCCTATGAGTCGATACGATTATGGGGACACCAGACATGAATATTTTTTTCTTACATTTTACTAAATTTGTCAAATAAAACCCTAATGTGGGAAAAATCTATCATTTTTGCATTGCCGTCTTCCAAGTGGCATAACATTTTTACTATTTTGGCTACGGAGCTGGTTTATGGCTTGTTTTTTTGCGGGACATGTACTTTGCACCAATTTCATTCTGGAGTACATATGTTTTTTGATCACTTTTTATTGCACTTTTTGTAAGATTGAATAGGTAAAAAGAATTTTTGGTCGGTTTTTAATTTTTTTTTTTTTTAAGGCGTTACGGTTCAATAGTGATTTACTTTTATTCTATGGGTTTGTATGGACGCGCTGATACTATATATGTGGGGTTTGTGTTATGATCTAGACGTTTTTTGGGTTATATGTCTCTTTATATGTTATGGGGGTTATGGGCATTTTTATTGATTTGTTACTCTATTTTTTTATTGAATAACGTTGTTGTTGTTTTTTTTTTTTTCTTTTTCACTTTTTCAACCACGGGACATGAACAAGCATTCATCTGATTGCTTGTTCATGATAATACTCTGCAATACTAATGCATTGCAGAGTATTAGCAGTGTCTGCCTATGCACATGCATAGGCTGGCACTGTGCCAGTAAGATGACGTCACATTCTCCATCTTAGCGGCAGTTCTTGCAGGCTTAATGGGTTACACACCTGCGATCGGAGCCCACTACTACCGCGGGTGTTGCACTGGGGTGCCGGCTATTAGTTACAGCCGGCACCCCGTGTCTCCCGATGCCGGTTTGGCTCTGATCCAGAGCTGAGTCGGCATCATCTCAGCGGCGGATAAGTCTCTGGGAAGAGGTTGAATGTCAAGGGAATTAGCTGGCAGGCGAGCATAAAAGTTAAGTTTGAATCATGACCTTAGCTGGACAGTGCTTGACCCCCGGCTAATGCTTAAAATGGCTTCTGTTTGGTTCTCTTGCTCCAAGATGGCTGCCGTAGAGGAATATATCATTAAAGGGGTATTACCATCAGGGCATTCACATTTAATTAAATTCAATGTAAACATTTCTTCAATTGGATGTTATTAAAAAAAATGTGCCTGTGTGAAGATAATGTCTCATAAATGTAGTCATGTTGTCCCTTTGAAATGAGATCAGCTTCCTCGGATATGACCACCTAACATTTTGGCAGCGGTGGCCAGACATGTGCTATTGAGTCCTGCCTGACCCCCTGGCTTCAGTGATCATTACCACAGTACGGATGTGAGACATGCAGTAACTCCTGGACATTTAATATTCAGAAACTTTTTGTGTCTTTATGCAATCCCTCCAGCAGAGGTGGTCGTATCCAAGGGCACAGTCTTTTTTCTAAGGGACCATATGACTACATTGATGAGAAATTATCTTCACACAGGAACATTTTTTTTAATAACATCTAATTGAAGAAATGTTTATGTATGGCAGATTAATGAAACTGAATCTGAATGCCCAGACAAAAATACCCCTTTACCTACCTGTGTGTGTGTGTATATATATATATATATATATATATATATATATATATATATATATATATATATAATATTATTATTATTATTATTTTTTTTTTTTTTTCCAGCAACCAGAAAATACCATGGATCAACAGGAGTGCAAATTGTGTTTCATAGATGGACAAGTTCCAAAATTGATTTCAATACGGACAAAACAGGTTAGTCGTGATAAAGCACTGATCAAATAGTGCATCTAATATTGGGTTTTCTGGCCACAGATGACTGAATATAAATTCTGCTTCTTCCTGGAACACCCCTTGATACAAATGGGTCATTACAATATAAGGCCCCTTTTACACTGGCATTGTGGGGAAGTATATACAGCCAGCGAACACCATGTGCCACCCTATTGTACCATGCACAGGAAAAAGAGAGCATGCTTTATCTTTTCCCGTGTTTACGGCCGGGCACCATGATTCTCTATGGAGAGGGGAGGGGTAAGCAGGTCATGTGATCATCACTCTGTCTGGCTGTTTGTCAATTGCTTGCAGTACCCCGTGTGGCCTGTGTTGTGCTCAGACCCGTCTCAGTGCAGTGATGGCAGTTACACATCATTACTATAGTAACAGAGCAGGAAAGACTGTTAGATCATCACTGGGAGCAAAGCATAAGGGGGAGCTTTTACTAAGAAGTGAGAGAACATGGGAGTTGTAGTATCCTGTGTTGGCCATCACAGCCTACTTTAGAAGCGGCAATTGGTCGCCATGAAAGCCTCGGGTCTTCCAAAGACCCGAGGCTGTTATGTTTAAACCATTTCATTACAATGTGCGATTTTTGCACATTGTAATGAATTCGGAGAAAAATCCCCATATACTGCCATACTGAAATATGGGCGTATATGGTAGGATCAATCAGACAACCTAGGGTTAAAGTACCCTAGGGCAGTCATGGTGAACCTCTTGGAGACAGAGTGCCCAAGCTACAACCAAAACCCACTTATATGTCACAAAGTGCCAACATGATCAATGAACTTGATCCTGCTGTATCACAGGTTTTAATCGTATTGGCGTCCTGAGTTCACCAATACGAAAGATCATTGAGAAATTTGGATTGTAGCTTCCCTCCAGGGTCCCCTGAAGAGGAAGAATCAGGGGACCCAGAGCAGGAGCTCCAATGACAATCCATCTCAATCCACACCTTCTTGCTCCTCCTGTAGTCCTGGCAGCCAAGGATGTCGCTTTAAAACAACGCTGAGTTTGGCACATTCTGGGCTGTATTGTATCATAGGAGAAAGCCTTGTTCCTAGCTGGCAAACTCTGTGTTGAGGTGAAGGCCTGGGTGCCCACAGAAAGGGCTCCGAGTGCCACCTCTGGCACCAGTGCCATAGGTTCGCCACCACTGCCCTAGGGGGTCTGAAAAACAGTAAAAAGTAAAGATAAAAAAATAAAATAAAAAAAAATTATAATAAAAAAACCTAAAAATTCAAATCACCCCCCTTTCCCTAGAACTGATATAAACATAAATAAAAAAATCCTAAACAATTAGGTATCTCCACGTCCAAAACATAATAACGGTTTTTCACTGCATTTAAACCTGTAACGGAAAATGGCACCCAAAGTCAAAAATGGCACTTTTTTTTGCCATTTTGAAAAATAAAAAAAATCTATAAAAAGTGATCAAACGGTCGTACAGTCCTAAAAATGGTAGCATTGAAAATGTCATCAAAAGTCACACAAAAATACACCACCCACAGCTCCGTACATCGAAGTATGAAAGTTATTAGCGCCAGAAGAAGGCATAATCAAAAAAATATAATCGTACCGACCCAAAGAAGTAGACACGTAATTTGGGACGCACGGTGAAAGCCGTAAAATCCAAGCCCACAAGAAAACGGCGCAATTATTTTTTTCACCATTTTGACTGCATTTGGAATTTTTTTTCCTGCTTCCCAGTACACAGTGATGGTATTGCATATTCCATGCCATGAAGTGCAATTTGTTACACAGAAAACAAGCTGTCACAAAGCTCTTCGAGTAAAAATAGTTGTAGATTTCTGAAGGTGGGGAGTAAAAAATGGAAATGAAAAAACAAAGGGCCAGGTTGTTAAGGGGTTAAAGGTATTGCACCGCTTTATTTGTGTAAAGTATGGCCTCCTATCTATCACCCAGTTATTCCTGACTATAAAATGGCTGCAGATGGAGGATCACAGGATCCTCCAATTTGCCTATGAGCAATCACTCTGCCAGGACCTTAATCTCTTATTCATGAATAAAATCATAAGGTCCTGGCAGGGCAATTGCTCATGGGCAGATAGAGATCACATGACCCTCCATCTGCAGCCGTTTTATGGTCAGGAATCTCTGGCTGATGGTTTAAAAGACAGGAGGCTTCACTTTTCATTTTAAGAAAGCAGAGCAGAACTACTAATAGATGTATATTGGTAAATTACCTAATATCCTGCCCCTCACACTTGTGCACACACATTACACAACCCCTTTAATGTAGATAGATCCTATATGAACTGTATGTACAATGCAAACCTATGTATCTCCATGGTTATACATTAAAAACCCCATTTATAGTCGGATCCTTCAGATTTGTTTTGGAGGAGTCAAAACAGAATGGAGTAGAACGACTGCTGACTCAGACTACATGAAATGTATTTGTAGTCTGTTACCAAGGAAACTGCAGCATATGAACTTACTCTTCAGTTAAAGAAGTTCTGAGCTGGACATGTTTTAACCAGGGAAAGAAAAATCTAGATAATTCCTACATCAAAAATAAAATCCTTAGTTTCTTGGTAGTATTCTAATCCTGATGATAAAATTCCCTGTCACTTTCAGGCGTTCCTGCTAAGTACGTGGATAAAAAAGATGCTGAGTGAGCAACCACTGCCTTGTGTGAAGGAGAACCTGGAGATTGTAAGTGACCATTTTTCATGTTCATCATTTTCTATGATTTTCTATTTTATACATATTTTTTTTATTTTTTTTTTGTTTTTCAGCAAGATAACATCACCTCATCAAATATTCTGAGCAGAAATCCCAAAAAGGTACATCTACTAAATGAATGTAAATTCACTATCCTAAACAACTTCTCTAAAGCTTAACTTCATATTAGACACCATTTTCATACAGTACAGATAATAGAAAACTTTGTAATATACTTTATTACAGAAAAATGTTCCTTCTTTTCCCCCTGCCGTACTTCCTAATTTATAGAGGTAGTCCAGGAATAAATATAATTCATATTCAAATGGGACCTTAAAATCTTTTAAAAGCTTTTATGTCATTAGTTGCTGAGCCCTCTTCATACACAGGTGGGGTTTGTTGCATATTGCGTAAAAAAATTTCCTGGCAGCAATTAGAGGAAGGTAACGCATGGGCGGCGCCATCTTGGATTGGATCATTGCTCCCCCGGGGGGGGGGGGGGCGGATTGGTTGCCATGACAGCCTGGTGTCTTCAGCAGACCCATGCTGTCTGGTTTATGCAGATTCATTACAATGAGTCAGTGGCTCGTTGTAATGTATACTGTACAGAAATGCTGTGTACTGCAGTAGTGGAGCAGTATATGGTAGGAACGATCAGACCATCTAGTTTCAACAAAGTTTCAAAAATAATTAAAAAAAAAAGTAAAAATCCTAAAAGTTCTTCCCCTTTCCCCAGAACTGATATAAAACGTAATCAACAGTAAAAATCGCAAGCAACTATCAAAATATAAAACTGGTAATTGGCGGCGGTGACCCCCCATAATGGAAAATAGCGCCCAAATGTCCGAATCCCGACTTTTAAACCATTTTCCATCACTTAAAAAATGGAATAAAAAGTGACCAAAATGTCACACAAACCTGAAAATGGTAGCAATGAAAACGTTGGCTGATTTTGCAAAAAATGACACCTATGCCCTTAAGGGGTTAATAAGAAGGCTTTCAAAACGGTGCTCCCTACAAGAGAAAGAAGGAACAAAAACATGGGACAGATTGTGTACATAATAATTATATATATATATATATATATATATATATTATATATATATATATTAATTTTTTCTTAGATGTAAACTTTGGAATGTACCCCATTATCACCTGTTCTATTCATTTTATAAAATTTTATATTTATCCTGTTTGGATCAGCAATAATTAACATCTGTGGCTAGGGGTGTAGTTGGGGGTGTTCAGGGAACATACTAAGAGATGAGGTACTGCACTTTGTCTAGTAGTAGTGTTTTGTGTGTATGTATATATGTGTGTGTGTATATAATATATATGTGTGTTTATATGTTATAATATTTTTATTTTTTTATTTTTTTATTTTTTTTTTTTTACAGACCTGATAAACACTTAAAAATCACTGATGCCGTTCCGGTGAATACTAAATGCCTGTATTATCTCTGCAGATAGATGTTGCTTGTGGAATAAAGGATCCCATTTATACAAGCTTAAGAGAATGTGATTCATCAGATCTGTATGACGACAATCAGTAGTTTTCCTTTGTTCTCACTATGAGCAATTATTGTCTTAAGATCCTCTGGTTCCCAATAGATCCAGAATGAATAGTCAGAATACTTGGTTCTCTTATTTTTAATCTTGCTGGTGCAGTTCCCAGTCTATCGAATTCCATAATAGACTGCTGCACATCCATGAAAAAAAGAACTGCCAAAAAAAATAGCATAAAAACATTAAAAACGCCCTTCTGAATGGGCCCTAACGGATACCTGATTTAGTTTTTACTTTTTTCTTCACCTTTTTTCCAGTAAAGCCGATGAAATGGAACCAACTATTGGCTGCCAAACTGCAACAAAGAGATCAAAGAGCATGAGAAACAATAGTATAAAGAATATGCAGCCGGTTTGGTTTCTCTTAGTATGTAGAAGGCCCTGTTCACGTGTCGCCTTATTGTTATAGTTCTATGGTTCTATGGCAATGGAGAACAATGCTAGTCCTTAGTAAAGATGTTGATCAGACACAATGAACAAAAATGCTGCATCAAAGCGGTGCCGAATCCATGATAGGTTTTGTCATGGACCCCGCCCCCCCCCCCCCCACCTCATTACAAATTCTATTTGTGCATAATGTAAGTTGTAAATAAAGTTTTGATACATTTTATCAGGTTCAAAATAATGTAAATCCAGTAAAACCAATTACTCATATGTACACATGTGTATATTTTTAATATCTACTGTATAATAAATATTGCTGATTGTAAACTTTATCTGAAATTATTGCATGGTAACTTTTGTGACTTCACATAAGGATCTTTACCGAAAAGTTTGCAGTGTTTTGTAGCGTATCCTACAACTCGTAATAACACTTTTATGTTAAAGGACACCTGTCATCAGGTCACTAGTCCTGTCACCACTACCTGTTGGAGAAGCTCACAAGGATCCATCCCAGCCTTTTAGTCAATTCATATATTAATGATTCTAAAATCCTCTTTTCTTTATTGTATAAATGAGGCTGGTCGCATTGAAAAATTGATGTCACCCTGTTACTCCTCTCCTCCCCCTGCTCATTGCTCATGTCCATTTGTAATGTATAGTAGGTGCTTGTGCTTTATCTGCTGACATGCTGTGTTCTGCTATACACATGAGAGACACCGACATCAGCTACACAAGTACCTGACATGTTCTGCTATACACATGTGTGAGACACAGACATCAGCTACACAAGTACCTGACATGTTCTGCTATACACATGTGTGAGACACAGATATCACTATGATGCGTGGACTCTGTTCAGTCAGTGAAATCCGTCCGTTAAGAAGGTTGTGTTTTTTTTTTGGTGGGGGTGTATTTTAAACTTTGGAAGTTCACTATCCGTGTGATGCAGTCTAGCATAATACTGAGAATTGGTGCAGCTCGTGAATTGAAGTTTTGGAATATAGAATATAATAATCATAGATAAATGTCAAATTTAGGAGTATGGGTTGTGGCAATAGAATGAAATATATTACACTCACCGGCCACTTTATTAGGTACACCATGCTAGTAACGGGTTGGACCCCCTTTTGCCTTCAGAACTGCCTCAATTCTTCGTGGCATAGATTCATCCATTTGAGTACAGTCAACTCATTGTCATGTTCAAGAAACCAGTCTGAGATGATTCCAGCTTTATGACATGGCGCATTATCCTGCTGAAAGTAGCCATCAGATGTTGGGTACATTGTGGTCATAAAGGGATGGACATGGTCAGCAACAATACTCAGGTAGGCTGTGGCATTGCAACGATGCTCAATTGGTACCAAGGGGCCCAAAGAGTGCCAAGAAAATATTCCCCACACCATGACACCACCACCACCACCACCAGCCTGAACCGTTGATGCAAGGCAGGATGGATCCATGCTTTCATGTTGTTGACGCCAAATTCTGACCTTACCATCCCAATGTCGCAGCAGAAATCGAGACTCCTCAGACCAGGCAACGTTTTTCCAATCATCTACTGTCCAATTTCGATGAGCTTGTGCAAATTGCAGCCTCAGTTTCCTGTTCTTAGCACCCGGTGTGGTCTTCTGCTGCTGTAGCCCATCTGCCTCAAAGTTTGACGTACTGTGCGTTCAGAGATGCTCTTCTGCCTACCTTGGTTGTAACGGGTGGCGATTTGAGTCACTGTTGCCTTTCTATCAGCTCGAACCAGTATGCCCATTCTCCTCTGGCATCAATAAGACAGAACTGCCGCTCACTGGATGTTTTTTCTTTTTCGGACCATTCTCTGTAAACCCTAGAGATGGTTGTGCGTGAAAATCCCAGTAGATCAGCAGTTTCTGAAATACTCAGACCAGCCCTTCTGGCACCAACAACCATGCCACGTTCAAAGGCACTCAAATCACCTTTCTTCCCCATACTGATGCTCGGTTTGAACTGCAAGAGATTGTCTTGACCATGTCTACATGCCAACATGCACTGAGTTGCCGCCATGTGATTGGCTGATTAGAAATTAAGTGTTAACGAGCAGTTGGACAGGTGTACCTAATAAAGTGGCCGGTGAGTATATATATTATTGGATGCCTCCAGTCTGTGGCAATCACTGCACTGGTTGCCTGTCTCGTCCCGAATACAGTTTAAAATAAACACCCTCATCCACAAAGCTCTGCATAATTCTGCACCACCTGATCTCTTATCTCAAGCTGTCGCCCAACCCGTGATCTTTGATTTGCCAGTGATATAAATAAACTCTACCTGAATTCAAACCTCTCAAGCACGACTCAATCAGCCTAATACCCAACCTCCAAAGTTTCAAACCCATATTGTTATCTCACTCACTAACTGCATGAAATGTCAACTCTATCTTTACTAACCCATTCTATGTCCTCCTTCCGGTCTGTTATCTATCAAACTCCAGATATATACCAAGCTCCAGGCTTCTCTGCAGTCACATTCATTTTGGACTCTGTATATAAGATGGTGGCTGAAGGCCGGTTCAAGCCGCAGCATCTTTATTATTAAATTATTTTATCACATTCCCTTATACAGAATGGCTGGACCATTATACAAGCTCTTACACCTCTGGTGTCACCCCCTCATTCTCATAGACTGGAAGCTCTTGTGTCACCCCCTCATTCTCAGACTGGAAGCTCTTGTGTCACCCCCTCATCCTCTTAGACTGGAAGCTCTTGTGTCACCCCCTCATCCTCATAGACTGGAAGCTCTTGTGTCACCTCCTCATCCTCATAGACTGGAAGCTCTTGTGTCACCCACTCATCCTCATAGACTGGAAGCTCTTGTGTCACCACCTCATCCTCATAGACTGTAAGCTCTTGTGTCACCACCTCATCCTCATAGACTGTAAGCTCTTGTGTCACCCCCTCATCCTCATAGACTGTAAGCTCTTGTGTCACCCCCTCATCCTCATAGACTGTAAGCTCTTGTGTCACCCCCTCATCCTCATAGACTGTAAGCTCTTGTGTCACCCCCTCATCCTCATAGACTGGAAGTTCTTGTAATGTAATATTATATCTGAGCATAGTCTCACTTTGAGAATAATATACAGCTCTGGTTACTTCTAGCAAATAGAATGATAAGTAAATATATATCCAATTTTGTCTTTCCCTGTGACCAGTGTCGGAATCTGGCATAAGAATCTCCAGTGTTTTGCTGTCTCCGAGGTTCTCCCATCCCCCTGGATACACAAACATCCGAATAATCTGGTTTTACTAGAACAGTCCTAGTTTGTTCAGGCCTGTAGAACAGAACAAACAGGAAAGGAAGCGCTGTGTGCGCCCAGAATATCCTACCACTTGTGTAATCGGAGAAGGTTTCCCTGGATCCTCCCTCCCACCAGCCTGTAACTTTTCGGCTATGACTGTGAAAACCATGCGGAAGGTGACAGGTGAGCAACGCCTGGGAATGGTGTGGACTCTACCAGCTGCTTACTACGGAGAAAAATATTCCAAGCGTAACCTATAAAGTCATTTATTACCAATGACTATACACCTCCACGTCCTGACCCACAATTATAATTACTAATATGGCAGGTTTCACGCCGGATTGAGAAAAGCTGATATCAAAACCTATATCCGCAGTCAAATATGACTATAACTATAAGAAGCTGTGGCTTCCAGGAGCATTTAGATCATGTGGAGTCTCAATTTGTGCACTGCTGTAATATTAAAGGGGTATTTCATGTTTTGTAAATAGATTGTAAGCTCTTGGGAACAGGCCCCACATTCCTATCATTCCATCTCACCATGTTATTACTCTGTAATGTAATATTGTGTCTCTGTAGGTAACCCATGAACTATAAAGCTATGCAGAATATAATGGCGTTATAGGAATTAGTCATTTTTTTAATTAAAAAAACTATTTTTATTCTTATCCCCTAATTCATAGGATAGATGATCCATATCAGATTAGTGGGGGGCAACAGCTAGCACTTCTTCTGATCAGCTGTTACTCTTAGGGTTGGATGATTACTTTACTAAATTTACCAAATACAGTGCCACACACTGAATAGTGGCTGTACTTGGTATTGCAGCTAAGCTCTATTAACTTTAATAGCTCACTTATAATAATGATAATAAGAATAACTTTATATAGCGCACACAGATTACGCAGCGCTGCACAGAGCTTACCAAGTCAGTCCCTGCCCCCATGGGGCTCACAATCTAATCAACCTACCTGTATATTTTGGAGTGTGGGAGGAAACTGGAGGACCCGGAGGAAACCAACGCAAACACGGAGAGAACATACAAACTCTTGATGAACAGATGCAACATCAATGGGTGGTAAAGCACAAAAAAGACAAAGCATAAAATTGTATAAATCTGCATGTGTGTGTGTGTGTAATATATAAGAATAAAGTCCACAGCAGCACAGTGTCCCTTCACAAAAAAACAAAAAAGTTTACCCCATTGCAAAAAGGCCCATGACTGCCCAAATGTAAAATGCAAAAATACTATAAGGCTCACAAAAAATCCTTTGATTTTCTCAGAAAACAAAGGTGCGCCTTATAGTCCAGTGCGCCTTATATATGAACGGTACTTACAGACAACAACTGCCTTGAACTGTGCACAGGTCTGCCACCTGCTGGTCATTCATCCTTATAATCAGGTACGCCTTATAATCCCGTGCGCCTTATGTATGAACCTAGACGTTTTAGCAGGCATTTATTGATGGTGCGCCTTATAATCTGGTGCGCCTGAGGGTGATGCCACACATGGCATTTTGAAACCGTTTTTGGTCTGTTTTTAAGCAGTCCGTTAAAAAACGCATGCGTTTTTTGAAAACGGATGCATTTTTTTACGCATTTGGGTGCCAATATGCAGCGCGACCATTGAGCGCCTGGGATGTGGCCCAGTTATAATGTGACTGGACGCATCAAATTAAGAAATTTTGCCAATAAATCATTACAGAATTATTATTTTGTGACTGTATCATGTTAACAGTACACGAGGCAGTCACTAAATAATAATTCCTTCACTAGAAGCAGCTGGCGACATCCCAGCCGCATCGTATATTTCCACCCTTTGGCCACACACGGCCATATGGTCTTTTCTGCTCTCTGTATATGGCTGTATTCTGGCCATTAATATGGGACGTATTGCACCGTGTCCGTATAAAATACGGTGGGCTGGTAAATGATGGAGGACTATTGGCTGACAGCATGCACCTCCCACTGGTTCTGGATACCGCATGTATATACGGCAGCATACGGTGCAGCGTATATTTAGCCCGTATTTTATAATTACTTTAATTATTACTTTACTTTTTATTTACTAAATTATTATTAACTATAATTATTTTAATAATTATTATTATATTATTTATTTATTATAATTAATATAATAATTTACTAGTAATTACTTTTATAAGTACTTTAGCCCGTATTTTATAATTCTTCATTGACTTCTATGACCGTACGTAGCAGAAATACAGTGGCGAGGGTTACACAGCTGGCACACAGCATTTGCTGCCAAGTACGGTGCCATATAAAGTGTATGAGGTGAATAAACTCCTCTGATATTCATCACCTGCAGGTCACTTCCCATCTGTGTTCAGGCTTTAGTTTTAGGGCGCGTTCACACATTGCGTTTTGACCAGCGTTTTCATTGCGTTTGAAACGCATATACAACAGCTGGGGAGGGGTGATTTGCCTAATTACATCACTGTTAACATTTCCGTTTACAAAACGCATTGTAAACACGATGTTAACACACACATTGTGTTAACACATGCGTTAACATTGCGTTTACAAACGTAAATGGTAATGTAATTAGGAAAATCACCTCTCATTAGCTGTTGTATATGCGTTTCAAACGCAATCAAAACGCATAGTGCGAACGCGCCCTTAGGGTGCGGTCACACGTTGCGTTTACCGCATGTGTTTAACATTGCAACAGCTATACATTAAACAGCTATTAACTTGCGTTTACAAAACGTGAATGTTAATGCTTGCATGAATGCATATGTTAACATTGTGTTAACAAACACATGCGTTAACAATGCGTTTACGGTTGCGTTTTGTAAACCCACGTGTTAACAGCTGTATAATTAGGCAAATCACTCTTCAGCTATTGCAATGCGTTTTTAAATGCATGCGGTAAATGCGACGTGTGACCGCACCCTTACTGGTTCAGTTTAAGAACTGCGGAATAAAAGATTATTCCCCCCCCCATTTATTTCAATGGACTTGTAAATAATTGGACAGTACCCTACAGCATTGCATCTCCCATTACACTTTCTGTTATTTGAGCAGATAATAGGAATAAAAAAAAACAATGGTTTTATATGAATGAAAAACAGAAACTACCTGATGCTAACAAAAAGTTTTTTTTTAACAGATCAGTTAAAGGTAAACATACTTTGCTGTTGTAATACCTTAACAACTTGGCCCTTTTTTGTTTTTGTGTTTCCATTTTTCATTCCCCACCTTCAAAATTCTATAAGTTTTTTTTATTTTTCTGCCTGCAGAGGGTATGTCTTTTCTGCATAATAAACTGTAACAAAGTGGCAAAAAAATCCATATGCGGAGAAATCGTTTAAAAAAAATTCTGTGTGCTTGTGTGTCATAAATGATGTGTCCAAATTTATTAAGGTTTTATTGTGTTTTCATACATTTTTAAAAAAATTTTAACCATCTGTGTGGAAAAAACATTCTTCTTTCAGCCATCTTCTGATACCAATAACTTTTTCATACTGTGATTGTAATGCCAATTTCGGAACTGTATGACCTTTTGATCACTTAAAATTTTTCAATTCTGGGAATTCTTTGATATATTGGAATTTTTTGGCAGCAACAATACCTAACATGTTTATGATAGTATTTTTTTTAATTTTTATGTAGTTTCTAAAGGGGGAGATTTTTTTTTTTAATTATTTAAGTTTGTTTTTAATTTTTGCTACTTTTTTAACCCCCTTTTTTGAACCCTGCTCCTACCATATACTGCTCTACTACTGCATAGCGGTATATGGAGAATTTGCTACAGATCTGTAAGAGTGTGCCACTGGCACACTGTTAGAGATCTGTAGCAATGACGGGACCTGGAGTCTTATAAAGACTCCAGGCTGTCATAGTAACTGTTTATCGATCCCCGATGACGAACAAATCCAGTAGTGCGTCAAAAGTTATTAAGGGGTTATTATAACTATTCGGACATCTATTTAAATTACAATCCGTTTAAAAAAAAAAAATGAAACCGCAGAATGGAACCCAAAACTCAGATGGGAACTGGTCCCAAGGATGGTGATCAATAAATATTGGAGTATTGTATCCCGTAGTATTGGACATAAAAATAATACAATGTTAACGCAATGTTAACACAACGTATGAATGCAGCCAGAGCAGGTCCCATTCCTGCCCAAAGTCGCAAAGCTTGGGAAGTCTTTTCTCCGGTCATCACCTAGATCTCATATGCGGATGATACATGGGCGGCAAACAACTGACCACGGGTCCATTGTTTGCAGCCTGTTTGTGTGCAGGTAGCCAAATACAGAGAAAACACACAAACTACTAGAAAAGTTTGTAGTTGTAAACGGGGACAAAGTTGACCTCGGCTTTACAAATGCATATGACACCCTTGAGCTCCCGTAACGTGATACTACTCCAATGCCCATGCAAAACAATGAGAACAATCCCAGGCACTTACATCATGCAAATACTGTGAGTGTGAATGGGCTCTTATTGTTGCTACACTGAGATGAAAGTTGCTGAGAAAGCGTATTTCCCAGCCAGGACAGCAGAACCAGGGAAAACGTTAACTGTGTGTGGTGCTGCTAAAATTAGTTATGGTGGAACAAAGTGACCATGGTCTCTGCACTATACAGGCCAAAAAGAAGCTTCACAAAGATGTTCACATGCTAAAGGAGGATTCAATGCAAATGATGTGCAAATAAAATACAGCCCATAGAGGGGAGGCAGGGGAATACTGCATTGAAGTGCTAATACGTGCAGCCAGAAGTCTGGAGAGGGAGTACATTTCAATATAGTCCCACACCCAGAGTCTACAGGCATGTGATAATTGGGAGCGGGCCTCCTGCTGTGCATTGATAAACTAAAGGTCTTGTCTTGTAAACCACTTAGCAAGTCAATGGTGACTGTACAAGGAGAATAGGAAATATTTACATGTATTGTAGGGGCTGTGGAAAACTTTTTGAAGGCGGACATTGTTGTCTTTTAACCCTTTTTATGGAGAACTAATGTCTCATTCCTGCTAAAAAAAAAATTGCCGGGTAAAGCTAACTACACACTAAGGCCGCGGTCACACGTACCGCTAGGCGTCCGTCATAAAGTTCGTCATAATGCATGTGCGTTCGGGCCGAGGACCTCCCCCTGTGCGCTAGCATTGCGTTATGACGGACACCTAGCAGTATGTGTGACCGCGGCCTAATCACAGGTAGGAATAGGACCTGTGTTGTGACCCAGGCAGCCAGAGAATGACTAAAGGACATCTACCATAAGGCCGCGGTCACACGTACCGCTAGGCGTCCGCTCATAACGAGACGCTAGCGCACAGGGGTGTCACACGTGTGACCGCGGCCTAAGTTTGACTATTTAAAAAAAATTAAATAAACCACTATACTTGCCTAGTGATGGGTTTGATGAGGCACTTTGGACCCATCTTTGGTGCTCCCAGCGCCTGCACTGCAATGCAATGAAGCCAGTGACTTTTCAAAAACTCAGAAATTTAGGCACAAATTTAGTGAAGTTTCCTCCTGGTGTAGCAAATACTTAGGGCGCTGTCACACGGGACGTTTTGGTTGTGTTTGGGTGATGCCACACATGGCGATTTTAGGGCGCTGTCCCACGTTGCGTTCGCAAACGCAGACGCAGACCAAACCGCGCCCACTGGGGCAGTCCGCGGCCTGATCACATCGGTGTTTTTCTATGGAAACGCCAGCGCGGCTCGTTCCCGATCGCAGGCGTTTCCATAGAAAAACACTGATGCGATCGGACCGCGGACCGCCCCAGTGGGCGCGGTTTGGTCTGCGTCTGCGTTTGCGAACGCAACGTGGGACAGCGCCCTTAATCTGTTTTTCCCAATTATCTTAATAGATAAACAGGTTGTAAGCAGCCAAATGCATGGTAAACTGCCAAAAACGGACCAAAACGCCATGTGTGACATCACCCTTTGCAAACGCAGACCAAAACGTCCTGTGTGACTGCGCCCTTAGGAATAACTACACAAAAATGTGACTTTTCATCTACGGATATCTATACACATTGCGGATTATCATGCAGAAAATCCTCATGCAAATCTGCAAGTTTTTTTAATAAAGTTTTTTTTAAACCTGCATGTTTTTACTTGCGCTTTTGAATCGGATTTGCGTATTTTGTAGTAGGTTTTTAATGCGGATTTACATGTGTTTTTTTCCCATATTTCTTTTTTTTCCTGCTTTTTCTTTTTTTGTTTCACCTAATCTGATTTCAAGCAAGAATCTGCAGATTTGAAAATAAAATGCTTGTACAAATCCACAAGAAGGCACAAGAAAAGTGTCACGATCATAACTTTATTTTTTGAGCAACAATTTTTTTGGTCTGCATTATTTTTATTTTTCCAAATCACTTTGAATCAATGAAATCACAATCAATTCACTTTATAGCTACTGTATTACGCTGCGGATCTTCCGCAACAAAATTTGCACATAAAAATCAGCACACAATCCGTTTCAAATACAATAAAGACTTTTTTGAGACCTCACAGGCCATATTTATCAAGCTTTCTAAACCACTATGATTAATGGAACCTGGACAGTACCTGGGTGTTTTTCACTGTTCTTTGGATCCCCTCTAATCTAGGGTGTTTTGACTCAACTACATCTGAATTGGACATGGTTCAACATCCCCTCTTAGTATTATTATGGCAGAGGTACTTATTTCCTTCTCACTATTCCAAACACATGCACACTCAGTCGAGCATAAGATGAGCTGTGAGCAAAATGTGATTTCAGGCGAAAGCCATTAGAGGTGTATGGGCAGTGGCAGGGAGCATTCACACGATGCGTTGGGTTGTGCGTTGCGTTTTTGATGCATTCCACTGGCTTCAGCCTTGATTACATGCTAAGGTTACATTGCATTTCCACTGCATCTGCTAAAACGCAATGTAACCTTAGCATGTACTTAAAGCTGAAGCCAATGGAAAGCGTCAAAAACGCAACACACAACGCAACACATCGTGTGAATGCGCCCTGAGTCTTTATCTGGACATATTAGTCATGACGTGAACTCTTACTAGCCAGTAATCTCTGGCCCACAGGGATTTTGTGATTGTCAAATATACAAGAAGTCAAAGGCAATAAGTACAGGCAGTCCCCTACTTAAGAACACTAGACTTACATACGACCCGTAGTTACAAACGAACCTCTGGATATTGGTAATTTACTGTAGTTTAGCCCTAGGCTACAATAACCAGCTATAACAGTTATCACAGGTGCCTGTAATGAAGCTTTAGTGTTACTCCTGGTTCTTATGACAATCCAACATTTATAAAATCCAATTGTCACAGAGACCAAAAAAGTTCTGGCTGGGATTACAATGATAAAATATACAGTTCCGACTTACATACAAATTCAACTTAAGAACAAACCTACAGACCCTATCTTGTATGTAACCCGGGGACTGCCTGTAAAGTGAATTTTAACATCAATACGTTTGTGAAATGTTGTGAGAAAATAAGGATTACATAACAGTAAATCTCTACGTATCACACCAAGAAAACAGGCAAAATGTATTTGTATAACACAAATGAATATATTACCATAGCTTTCAAAACACATAAAAAATGGAAATCTTCCACTGTGAATAAAGGAGCTAATCATTTTAGCACTGCTGGGAGGTGAAAATGATGTGAGCGGGTCTGTCACCTCCAGGAGGTGTTCTTCACACAGTACATCAAAGACTTTAGTTGTGCAAATCTTCTGTGCAGGCATTGTCCTTCAGATTAGATTACACTACGGTTTACTTATAGAGGTGATTAGCATGTATGCCCTAGTGTTCACCACCAATATGATACATTAGATGGGAGGGGGGGGGGGGGGAGTAAGAAGGAAAGAGGGCAAGATAAAATATAACTTTTATTAATTTTGTATAAAATGAATTGGGAGCTAAGTTAAAAGTAAATTGTTAGGGATGGCAAACAAATAGTTACACTGTCAGAAGTAAAGTAACCCCTAATTTTGTATATGTACTGCTGAATTAGTGTATAGATAGTGTATAGCTCTACTTGTAGGCCGTAATGCTCAAGAGTCACAAATTTTAATTTTAACAATCATAAACGTTCTCAGTAGAAGCTTGAAGACCTGTATCCAGTGAACTTGCGAACAACCTGCTTGTTTTCTATACACTTGACTGTCTGGGGGACGTATATACATCCCCATAGACGGCAATGGCGGCCCAGCGGTGGTGTGGCATCGTTCCGCGTCTCCAATATGACACCATGGATTATATTTGGTGATAGTTGTTCTTTTTGTAAACAACTTTTAGCAGTGTTTTGCACTGTGATGTGGCCCCTCGATGTATTTGGCGCACCGTAAGAACAAATCAGCATCAGAATTGTGAAACCACATTCATGAAGGGGTTTAGTAGGTGTTAGACTTGCTTTTTGTTGGTCTAACTTTGCGCCACAAAATGTGCCAAAAAAAATCCTTGCCTTCCCTCAGCAGCACTAAACCGTAATCAAGATCTTCAAGATTTGGCTTCTGGAAGGTTCCTGGAAAATAGCCAATGAGCAGTCTGCAGTACCTAAGATGAAGATACAAGTAAACTACATCAAACATGTTTAACCATTTTGGAACAAGACAGTGTGAAATGCAAATACTAACTACCACAGGATAGCTGAGCACATAGATAAAGGGGCTGATGGCTCTTAAAGGGATGACCCAGCTGTGTGGCCACGGTCACACGTACCGCTAGGCATCCGTCATAACGCAACGCGAGCACACAGGGGGAGGTCCTCGGCCCAAACGCACTTGCATTTCCAGGGAAACGCATGCGATTGTTAAGCTGATCGCATGCGTTTCTCTGGAAACGCATGTGCGTTCGGGCCAAGGACCTCCCCCTGTGCGCTAGCGTCGCGTTATGAACGGACGTCTAGTGGTACGTGTGACCGCGGCCTAAAGGTGCTCTGAGTTTGCAGGGGACCTTGAGAGCTAGCCATGCCCTCTCTAGCCAACCAGGACTTATTTAGGTGCAGCATTCAGTAAAGGACATTACATTTGTTTATACTTGATTTTTTTTGTATTCTATTGTTCTTGTTCTAATAATAAAGAATATTAATTTAAAAAACAGCCATAATTTGTGTGTCCGGCAATATTTGCTCATTTTGCATATGAGTTTTTTGACCACAGACGAGAAATACGACCCCATGAACAATGTTAGGGATACTCTGAAAACAGAGTGTTAGGCCCCTTCCACACTCGCGTTCCATTTCACGTCAGAGTTTGATCAGGGTGCGATCAAGGTTTGGTCAGTGAAAAACGCACATTTTGCATCAGAGAGCAATCAGTTTTCAGTCAGAGTTTGTTCAGTGTCTCAGTTTTTCACGCACGTTTTTGATGCAATTTCAATGCATTTTTCACGTGCAGAAAATGCGCGTGAAATGGACTCAGGACTGAGCTCTATCTTTTCTATGGCAATTGATGCGTGAAAAACGCATTGCACTTGCAAGTGTCCAGAGTGCAATGCGTTTTTGATACGTCTCCATAGACTTGTATGGTGCGTTTTTCACGCGCGTGACTTGCAAAAGTAGAGCATGTCGAGATTTAAACGCGCGTTAAAAAAAACGCGCGTGTGTGCTTGAAAAAAAATGCAAGTCTGAAAAGACCCATTGGTTACAATGGGTCAGAGTGCAATGCAAGTTCTGCACGTCAAAAGCACGCGCAGAAAACGCGTGTGAAAAACGCAAGTGTGAGGCCCCTTCCACACTCGCGTTGCATTTCACGTCAGAGTCTGATCAGGGTGCGCTCAGGGTTTGGTCAGTGAAAAACGCGCATTTTGCATCAGAGTGCAATCAGTTTTCAGTCAGAGTTTGTTCAGTGTCTCAGTTTTTCACGCGCGTTTTTGATGCAATTGCAATGCAATTTCAATGCGTTTTTCACGCGCAGAAAATGCGCGTGAAATGGACTTAGGACTGAGCTCTATCTTTTCTATGGCAATTGATGCGTGAAAAACGCATTGCACTTGCATTGCACTTGCAAGTGTCTCAGAGTGCAATGCGTTTTTGATGCATCTCCATAGATTTGTATGGTGCATTTTTCACGCGCGTGACTTGCAAAAGTAGAGCATGTCGAGATTTAAACGCGCGTTAAAAAAAACGCGCGTGTGTGCGTGACAAAAAATGCAAGTCTGAAAAGACCCATTGGTTACAATGGGTCAGAGTGCAATGCAAGTTCTCCGCGTCAAAAGCACGCGCAGAAAACGCGCGTGAAAAACGCAAGTGTGAAAGGGGCCTGAAAGGGGCCTTAACCCCCTCACTTACCCTATATCACTAAAACTCAGATACAAACACAGGTATGTACAATGTGACTTTTTCTTGAGGGACAATCACATTTGCATAGTAAACACTCTACATTTGTTTTCAGCCATAAGAGTACACAATAGATTGCAATCTTCAGACTGCTGATAGCCGCATACTAAGCAGTCTTCATCTGAGCCTGTTCTCAAGGTTACACCGGGTTTACATAATGCATCTGCAGCCTGGCTTGTGATAAGATACATGTCATTTGGCCAAAAGTAAACTGACTCCTATTTACTGTTAAATGCTGATTTCAGAAGTGGTGGTGGGGGTCAGCGAAACCACAGAAACTCAGATAAAGAATATGTGAAAAAACTGATGTTCTGGAGTTTTTTGGTTGTTGTTATGTCCAAATATATATATAAAGATAAGGCCACAGATCGGCCACGTTTAAAATAACAGCCTTCTCAGGTCAATCATGGATGACAAGTCATGAGCGGGTACCATAACCAATTGGAACTTGTGGATGGGCGCAGGACCAGAATCCGGAAGTGCTGGAGCAATGTGGGAATCAGTAGCCAACCTAAGGCTATATTCACATGAACGTGTGCCCTCCGTACCGTAGAGGAGGAGGGGGTGAGCGCTGCTCACCACAGCGATATATGGCACACTGAGCTGTATTCCAGGTAAAGATAGGACATGGCCTATCTTTCTCCCGGCTTTGGTTCCGCTCCTGTATGGCGGGGTGCTCCCATTGCCGTCTATGGGGGGGGGGCGTATATTCGGTGTATATACATCGGCCGTATATACGTCCCCCATACGGCCATGTGAATGTAGCCTTAGTATATGTTTTTCTTTCCCACAATCACTCCCGGTAAAACAGGATGATGACCACCCGCTGTTTCTTGATGGTGAATGGAACAGTTTCTGAGTCTGTTTTATTACAGGTTCTTTCCTCTCATATTCATACTACATAGCGCTGAATCAGAGGCAGCGCTGCAGCTTCTACTGGATCCTTGGATCATCGAGAATAACTCTGTTCTCTTAGGGTGATGCCACACATGGCGTTTTGAATCTGTTTTTGACCCGTTTTTAAGCAAAACACATGCTTTTTGCTTAAAAACAGGCCAAAAACGGATTCAAAACGGGTTCAAAACGCATCACCCTTGTTGATACACTACATACAGATGGTGAAAAACACTTAAATAAAGATTAAAAAGATTGGCCATTTTACCTCATGTTTTTTTTGTAATGTGTGTACGAGGGCTCTTTCACATTGGTGTTGCTACTCCGCTTCAGTTGCGCATTCGCTGCGTTGTCTCTGTTTTTTTTCCACTTTTTCTCCGTCATCCGTACGTTTTATCTCTGTGAACACAAACAAATTAAAAAAAAAACTGAAGGTTTAACATCTGAAATTTCAGACTCATCAGTAAAAAAAAACTGATGTATCATAGTTTTTTTTGGAGAACCCATAGGCTTCTATTGCCTTCCGTGATCCACATCAGTGAAAAAAAGGACGTTTCATAATTTTTTCCAACGGATCAGTGAAAATACAAGCCAATGTGAAAACACCCATAGAAATCAATGGCTTTGAGAGGCATCCATGGAAATCAATAAACTACGGAGCCCCAAGTGTGGGGGGCAGGATATTAGGTAATTTACAAATACATCTATAAGAAGTTCTGCTCCACTTTCTTGATATGTAAAATGAAAACTCCTGTCTTTTACCTCATCAGCCAAACATTCCTGACCATAAAATGGCCGCAGATGGAGGGTCATGTGATCTCCTAGTGTTCATGAACCACCTTGCCGCAAACTTATGATAGTATTTATGAATATAAGATTATGGTTCAGGCAGGTCAATTGCTCATGGACAGTAGGCCTTAGGCCTCATGTATATGACTGCGTGCATTTTGAGGTTGCCGTGTGTCAACTGTATGTAACCCATATCTACAAACGTACAGTAGGCTGGCACCCATGTTATATTTTTTTGAAGTTGCCCAGCAGACCATTGTTTTGTGGTGGACAACACTGTATGTAGGCCTTTTTTTGTACTCCCACAGACTTCTATGGTGAGACCGTATCGCAAAAACATTAAAAACGGTCAGTTCATGCTGTGGTGAGAAATGAGGTGACCAGAAACATCGGCTATTAAAGTCAATTGGGCCTTTTTGCGACACAAAAAAAAACTTGCGCTGGCCATTTTTGTGTCTGAAAAAAAAACAGTTGTGTGTATTAGGTTATATAGTATTACAAGGGCAGGCAGGACACATGTTAGACCTGCGGCTCCATCAATTAGTGAGAATTGGACCCTTGTTCCTGTGATCAGTGGGGGTCTCAGCAGGCAGATAGGGGATAACAATCAAACTTGGTACAACCCCTTTAATTTGTGTGGAAGTGCTTATTCATGACTAAGTTCTTTTAGGACTGCAAGTTGTTAAACAGGTTTATTTTAAAACAAACCCACCACCTCCCCGGCACCAAGAAAGACAAAAGGGATCACAGTAACAGTGTGAATATCAATTAACATGTTAATGAAAGAACAATGAATCCACATTATGTAGACGGTCTGAGACACTACAGTATTACATACAATACAACTTTATTGATCTCCTGGGGGGAAATTATTAGCAAAGTCTGTAGAAGATTTACAACACACATCTGTCATATTTGTTCCACTTTATGTAATGCGTTGTGTTTTAGGTCGCGGTCACGCGTACCGCTAGGTGTCCGTTCATAATGCGACACTAGCGCACAGGGGGAGGTCCTTGGCCGGAACACACATTTGTTCACATGTGCGTTCGGGGCGAGGACTGCCCCCATTGCGCCAGCGTCGCGTTATGAACGGACGCCTGGCGGTACGTGTGACCGCGACCTTAGACAATAAAGGAATGTGGATTCATGAAAATGAACACTTTCATATCTTAAGATATGCCCCTTATCAAGCTTACCATTTACCAAAGAGTAAATTGCCCATAGTGGCCCTCAAATTATATTGTAAATTGTTACGGCATCTGCTCAGCTTTCTCCTTCAGCATGGGATAGATTGTAAACTCTTGTGAGCAGGACTTTGAGGGCGCGTTTACGCGATGCTTTGCATCACGTTTTCTGATGCGTTTTTGACGCATTCCAAAGGGTGATGCCACACATGGCGTTTTTGGTCCGTTTTTCCCATTTATCTTAATAGATAAACAGGTTGCAAGCAGCCAAACGCATGGTAAACAGCCAAAAACGGACTGAAAACGGATGTTTAAAAACGGATCAAAAACGCCATGTGTGACATCACCCAAAGGCTTCAGCTAAGGTTAAATTGTGTTTCCACTTCCTCTGCTAAAACGCAATGTAACCTCAGCATGTGATCAAAGCTCAAGCCTTTGGAATGCGTCAAAAACGCATCAGAAAACGGGACGAAAAGCATTGTGTGAAAGCGCCCTCACTCCTAACCATGTTATTACTTAGTAATGCCGTATTTTTTCTGTACAGCGCTGAGGAGTATGATAGCGCTATATGAAGATTTATTATCATTTATAATAAGAAAGGCGTCATTACTCGCCGTTCAGCTGAGGTATCTGTTTTTTAGGGGAGCCCCTTGTGTTGGTCCACCATGACTACCCCTTTCACAAGCTGCTAGTTTTGGGGGAAATATAAATGTATTACGACTGTCTGAGCTGTGTCTACACATATCAGTTTTGTAAATTGTTTTTGGTTGTATGTTTTTATATATATTTATTTTTTTTAATATAAAGCTGAACCATTAGGTCTACAGTTTATCAGTACAGTAATCTCCTGCCCGGCACACAGTCGCCATGTCTAAACCACGCCTGTAGCTCAGTGCATGACGTGTGCATGTGGTTGCAAAAAAGACATGTGCCGCACACGTGCGGGCAAACGAGCAGCATTTTAAAATTACGAAACTACATTTCCCGGCATGCACTGCCATGCTTAGCCGCTAGAAAGTGCGCGGAGGGACGCCGGGAGTTGTAGTCCATTAAGCGTCTCCGAGCCCAGGTCCTTCTAACTCTATACGAACGGGCTAGTTTCTGTTATATGTCGCTATGTAATACATATCCCGGTAACGGTTATGTTTAGAACACGCCGCTAACCGCGCTCTCCACCGTTGTCGTCATCAGTATACAAAATGGCGGCGACTGCGAAGAGGATTGCGAGGTATCCCCGCCCCTCCGGGCCCCGCCCACTGCAGTCACGAGTTGGTGACGTCAGGCGCGTCAAAGGACGCCGTACGTGCGTACGCCCGTATAAATAGTGCGCCTCGGCACTGCGGCCTTTTCCCCTCTACCCCGGCTGTTAGTGCTGTGTGTGAGTGTGTGCTCGGAGCCTGGCCTCGGCACACATTTCTTATTATTAAAAAAAATTTAAAAAAATAAAAAAAAAGCAGAAAATTCCCTTCAAAAAAATCCTAGAAAAATCCCCCGCACCTCAGCTCCTCTTCTCTTTTGACGTTTTTTATTTTTCACTTTTTTTTTTCTGTGGATTTTAACACGAGAAGCAGAAGCGCTCTCATCCCGCCGCCGATTTTAACGTTCGAGAAAACAGAAAAAAATTCTACAAAAGAAAAAAAAAACGGAATAAGTAACGCGAAGTGAAGAACCGCAGGAGAATCGTCACAAGGAGTCGTGAACAGCAGCGGTGAGTAGCCGGGGTCCGGGTGGGGGACGGGAGCCTCATGGAGCTCCGGCAGCAGACACAACATGGCCGGAGCTTCCTCATAGCAGCCCGGGGGAGGCGGCCGCCATGGCCCTGCTCATGGCCCGGGAGAGGGTGGGGGCTGCACCCTCCGTGTGGTGGGGTAAATCCTCCCCGTGTTCCTGGATAGAGGAATGGAGGGTTTATTATTTTTGTAAAATCTTTATTTTTGCTTATATCTGCGGTAAATGGGGTCAGGGGTTAGTAGTTCTGTAAGGGTTAGTGTTGTAGATCTATAGGTAGGGAGATTGTAGTCCCTATATAATGTATAGCTACAATATCTCCAATGTATAGGAACTGTATACTTAGTATATGTATTCCCTGTGGTTTTATGTAGAGGTAAGTTATTGCCCTAGTGTCTATATAGAAGTGTAGAGGTACTCTATGGGTATTCCCTGTATATTTGTCAGTATATAACGTATTTTGTCTGTATTGATCTGGTATTGTATATACATGCCTTGTATGGATAACTACAGGTACCCTGTACTCTATAGGTTTGATATTGTGTAGGTAGTGTTCTCATGTGTTTGAATATATTTGTTATTTTGTGTATGTATCCATCTCTCCTCTGTAGGTGTTGTATAGGTTTGGTATTCCCCCTGTTAGTATCTATAGGTAGGCTAATGTATAGATTGGAATTACCTTTTTAAGGTATGAATTTGTGCAGAATATTCTATATGGATTTGGTATTTCCTGTATGTGTAGGATTAGTGTACTTTGTATGACTGCTCAGCTCCTCCTGCTCTATAATGTGCAGTTTGCATAGAATACCTCAACTATGCAGTACGTTATAGAGCAGGGGGAGCTGAATGGATTGTACATTGTTTCCTATCTGCAGGTAGGATGTTATAGAGCAGGAGGAGCAAAGTAGATTATAAAGCAATCAAAAGGCAGCATGTTATAGAGCAGATGTAGCTGAGCAGGTTGTTTAAAGCAGCATGTTAGAGTATGTATAAGGTGTTCTGTTCCACCTGCTTTATTACTTGCTGCCCTGATTCCTCCTAAACCTTGCCTTTGCCATGTGTTTCGGTGATGACAGTGCTGCACATGCATATATGGCGTTCAATCTCTGACGTCAGCAGTGACTCCTGTGTGTGTCAGTGTGCGGTCACACATGTATTACACATGATTACAGGAATTTAAAGACCCCCCCCCCCCCTTTTAAAAATAACCAGAATTGGGGAATCTCCTCTTATCACATGACCCAGAGCCAGGTCACATGGGAAAAGGTCTTTGATAGCAGAGTCCAGGTGGGTCGGTGGCGGAGCAGAACTCGGCTTGTTATAGTAATTAGTAATTCTCCTGCTTTTCTTTGTTACTGTATTCGATATGACAAAGTTGACATTTTCTTGTACCAGTGTAACTACCTGACAGCTGGTGGCATGGAGGCCGCTCTTGCTGGTCTCTTGCTATTGAGGCCTTGTTTATCCCTTCGGAGGCTTTAGTAGTAGTTGTAGGAGGTTGTTTCTGCATGACATGAGGTGTGTCCTTCCTGATATCACGCTTATGATGTACATGGTCAGATCTGGCAATGTGTGACTCATGTGAGCGCAGTACTACAGCTGCTTCCCTTGTCGTCTTTTCTAAAATACACATTATATTCTGCCTCCACATAACACATGTGAGACATTGGATTATACGGTAGGTTAGGTTAATGTTTGACCTTAATTATATATTAAATACCAATTGTCCCTGGAAAAACCTTATGAGCTTGACTATATACAGTGTACCTGACGGGTTGTAACCATATGTGCCGATCCTGCTTAATAGGCCAAATGGAGTTTACTTTTGCACCAGCCATTCATGCTGGTCTCCATAAAGGAAATCTAACATCAAAATCATGATGAACCAAGGACTTGGATCCAGGCCCTGTGACGGTGGTAATATTTTATAATTATCACCCATGGCTCTTTCCTTCTAAAATACACTTTAAAATTGTGCTAATGAGCCAGAATAATTCTGCGGGCAGTACAAGAGCCCTTAGGTTTAAACCTAAGCCAAGTACAAAGAACTGTCCCATTAGGTTATATTCATGTGACAAATGTCTGACTGTAAGATTAACTGGCTTATGTTTGTTTGTTTTTTTTTTTTAGTTAAACCTTACCACCGGAAAAAATGAATCCAAGTGCTCCCAGCTATCCTATGGCATCCCTGTATGTGGGGGACCTTCACCCTGATGTCACAGAGGCCATGCTGTACGAAAAGTTCAGTCCTGCCGGTCCCATTTTGTCAATCAGAGTATGCAGAGACATGATCACCCGGCGATCTCTGGGCTATGCTTATGTCAACTTCCAGCAGCCAGCAGATGGTAAGAACTGTTTTGTTTGTGTGTGGTCAGACATGCACATATGGTTTAAACATTGTGAATCACAAGACCATCTACGCTTAAAGTCATGTATGTTGCAAAGTTGGGTGTAGGTTCAGGTTGCAGGATGGAACGTCTGCTTCTATATTGTGTTTACAGGGCTGCAGATTCCAATGAAGCCTTCCTAAGTATTGAATTAAGTTCTGTAGAAGTAAAATAATGACACCCATCCCTGTAATGCATAATCTCTCATCTTGTATAGAGGTGACAAATTAAACTTTAAGGTCTCCTGGCTAGACTGTACTAAAGACTCTTAAAGATCTCGTGTGAATACTTGGCTAATTTCTTTCCTCTATTACCAGCTGAACGTGCTCTGGATACCATGAACTTTGACGTGATTAAGGGAAAACCTGTTCGCATTATGTGGTCTCAGCGTGACCCATCTCTGCGCAAGAGCGGCGTGGGCAACATTTTTATCAAAAACCTTGACAAATCCATTGACAACAAAGCCCTGTACGACACATTTTCTGCCTTTGGCAATATCCTGTCTTGCAAGGTAATTACCCTTTAGATATTTTTTTTTAAAGATTTTTTTTTTAATTTTTTTTTTTGCTGTATCAATGTGTAACTAACAATATGATATTTACAGGTAGTCTGTGATGAAAACGGATCTAAGGGCTATGGATTTGTACATTTTGAGACCCAGGAAGCTGCAGAGAGGGCCATTGACAAGATGAACGGCATGCTGTTAAATGACCGCAAAGTGTATGTATTTTCCTCAATGATGTGAAGTTTTATGTGGGTGTATTTTGAGAACAGTCTGGCCATATTCCTTTAGGGCCCATATAGATAACCATAGGCCACTGTGCATAGGTCGGAAGTTGAGCATCACTTTCAGATGTGATCCAAGGAGCACCTAATCCATAATTATTAGTTTCCCCTGGCTTTTTTAGACATAAAAAAAAAACCCTGCATCTGAATAATTATTCTCTTTCCTCCAATAAAGATTTGTTGGTCGTTTCAAGTCACGCAAAGAACGGGAGGCAGAACTTGGAGCTAGAGCTAAAGAGTTCACTAATGTCTACATTAAGAACTTCGGTGAGGACATGGACGATGAACGGCTCAAGGAGATGTTTGGCAAATATGGTAAAGACCTTTGCACTTGTTTTTGCAGTTTTATGTCCAATCATCTACCACCTATTTCACTTGTAAGCTGAACTACATTCTTATATCATTTTAGGACCAGCGCTTAGCGTTAAAGTTATGACTGATGAAAGCGGGAAGTCCAAGGGATTTGGTTTTGTTAGCTTTGAGAGACATGAGGATGCACAAAAAGTAAGTTGGAGCAAAAACTGGGTTTGGGGCTTTTTGAATGCTTTGGTAAAATTAAATGCTAGTTGGTTTCAGTCAAGTGGCCAAACAACTAACTTGTCCATTTATTAGGCTTAACGTTATGTATACATATTTTGGAAATTCTGTACAAAATGCCTAATTACAAGGCTCAACAACACCTTAAAAGAGCACATGAGTGAAATCTGGTTCATAGAAATCTCGTTATACCGTTTAGTTAAAATTTAATTCATTTTATTTAATCATTACACTTATTTAAAAACAGCAGTATGACAATATAATTTGTGAAATACAAGCAAAAATTAAATTATCCTCGGGAGTTCCACTAAAGCGTCCACACTCCACAGGAATATATCCAGGTTACTGTCCACATGTAAATTAATCAAAAAGGTATTATAAAGTGCCAGTGCCCCGATATACATACATAGATTTATCACAAGAAATATTGTAAAGTGCCAGTGCAACAGTAAATGGCAGTACAACCTGACATAAATATGACTAAAGTTTTAAGTGTTATGTGCCCTTTTTATATTTGTATGGAATGGCGAAACTGGCTTACCCATGTTCTGTTTGGTGTGGGCGCTGATACCCCTAATTACAAGGCTACACGAGCTAACTATGAAAATTATGTGTTTAGGCTGTGGATGAAATGAATGGCAAAGACATGAATGGTAAAGCCATTTATGTTGGAAGAGCCCAGAAGAAAGTTGAGAGGCAAACTGAGCTTAAGAGGAAGTTTGAGCAAATGAAGCAGGACAGAATCACCAGATATCAGGTATGTTGTGTCATCTTGGTTTTCTGTGTATTTTAATGTTGACGATGGGTTATTAATCAAATTTCTATGTCTATAGGGAGTCAATCTCTATGTAAAAAATCTGGATGATGGAATTGATGACGAAAGGCTCAGGAAAGAGTTCTCCCCTTTTGGTACCATCACCAGTGCAAAGGTGAGTGTGGTTCTCCTAAATTTATAAGCTCCATCATATTACTATTGCAATTTTCAATTTTATCCATTTTCAACAAGGAGACGTGTAAAACTAAATCTAACAATCAAATATTTTATTTGATCATGTTCATTTCTGTTTTATTAAATGTGATCTAATGTTTCAGGTCATGATGGAAGGCGGACGCAGCAAAGGCTTCGGCTTTGTCTGTTTCTCCTCTCCAGAAGAAGCCACCAAAGCTGTCACAGAAATGAATGGTAGGATTGTAGCCACCAAGCCATTGTATGTCGCCTTGGCCCAGCGCAAGGAGGAACGTCAAGCTCATCTGACCAACCAGTACATGCAGAGAATGGCCAGTGTCAGGGCTGTACCCAACCCAGTCATCAATCCTTACCAGCCCCCACCATCCAGCTACTTTATGGCAGCTATTCCACCGGTATGTTTTAATAACTACAGTCCATAAATTAACTTTGGGTCATGTGAAAATTTGGCTTTACTAAATGGCTGCTTTCTCTTTAGGCTCAAAACCGTGCTGCATACTACCCAGCTGGACAAATCGCTCAGCTTAGACCTAGTCCTCGCTGGACAGCGCAAGGAGCTAGACCTCATCGTAAGTAGTTTATTAAAATTAAATGGTACTGGTGCAGCTTTGTTCCTTGTTGTTGGCTTGGTTTTAATTGAATAATTTGCATAATATGAACTTTCAATTTTGTATAACAGCATTCCAGAATATGCCAGGAGCCATCAGACCTGCTGCTCCAAGACCTCCAACTTTCGGCACAATGAGACCAGCCACTTCAGTTCCACGTGTAGTATCAGCTCAGCGTGTTGGTAAGTTCTGGGATACCGGTTTTTGTTAGTGTGTGGAGTAAATTTCTGCTCATGCATGACATCTGCTCCCCTCACTATTGCGGTAGTTGCACTAAATGAAAGTCTTCATGCGGTAGAAGATTTTCAAAATGTTATCACTTTAACACAACTTTATGCATAAAATGTTTACCTATAGTTAGTTTTTCTTTTCTCTTCACAGCAAATACTTCAACGCAAACAATGGGACCTCGTCCCCCGGCCGCAGCTGCTGCAGCAGCCGCCACCTCCAATGTGCGCTCTGTGCCTCAGTATAAATACGCTGCTGGTGTTCGTAATCCTCAGCAACACCTTAATGCTCAGCCGCAATGCGCTATGCAGCAGGTAAGCAGTGATTAGTTCTTTGTCAAATCCAATTAATCTCCATATGGACTTGTAAACTAAAGTGTAAATTGTTGCCATAGTTGTAGGTAGATAATGTGATTCTTGGATGGATCTGGGTGCAATGAGATAAAAATGCATTAATATTAGCGGGACCTCCGGGGACAAAAATTAAATTGTTCTTGGAGCTTGTGCCATTATATAGCACAATGATATACTGTAGTGCTTTACATATCATAAGGGACATATACAAAAAATAAATTAGATTACCAAGTCAAAGAACAATGAGAGAAGGCCCTGCTCGCTACATCTTAGTCTAATAATGAAGGGGTGACCCAAGGTAAAATCTGCAGTGAAATTAGATGTGACTATTTTTAGGAAACGTTATATGTAACATTATGCCTGCAGATCAAAGTATAAGGCGGTGTATTTTGTTTCTATTTGACTGTATTCAAATTTGTGTGCACATTTTTTGGGGAAACATTGATTTGTGTAGTGTGTTAATGTATAAATGTTTGTTTTGCAGCCTGCTGTCCATGTGCAAGGACAAGAGCCGCTGACTGCCTCTATGCTGGCCTCTGCTCCGCCACAGGAACAGAAACAAATGCTGGGTATGTACAGCTCTACATGACCACCATATAGTGCACACTGTGAAATGGCAGAGCTTGACGTGACTTTGCTCTTGTTTTCTAGGTGAGCGTCTCTTCCCTCTCATTCAAGCCATGCACCCAACGCTGGCCGGTAAAATCACAGGAATGTTACTGGAGATCGATAACTCTGAGCTTCTCCACATGCTTGAGTCACCAGAATCTCTCCGCTCTAAGGTATGTGCAGCGTAGTGCATAATTTCCTAGTGGCTGTCACTGCCATGGTGTAAGTGTACAGTGGTAACAAGTGCTTTCTTAATTTTAGGTTGATGAAGCGGTCGCTGTGCTGCAGGCCCATCAGGCTAAGGAAGCCGCACAGAAGGCTGTGAACAACGCTACTGGGGTGGCAGCCGTCTAACGTGCATGTGAGTTGTGCTCTCCCTGTTTTAAAAGGACAGAAGTCTAACACGTAGTGTAGATCTTTGGTGTAAAACTCTATATATCGGACACATTTTTAAAGCGTCTCTCCTAATGCAGAGGTAACTGTATTCTTTATCCATTGTTGTCGTATCTGCAGCGTCGATGAACAAAGGCGTCCCATTTTACTCCTTTTTGATGAACCGATCGCGCTCGAGGGAATCGGAACGGATTTTGTCACATTCATTCTACAAACTATCAGTGTATTCACTGCAACGTGGTGTCCACAGTGGGGGAACTATATACTAACTCAACTATTCTACAGCTTGCAGTGCACTCCCTATTCCCATGTCATCCTCTAAAATTTCCTCCTACCCTCTAAAAGGAGTGGTCAGGTCCAAGAAATGGGATGACTGGTGTGACTCTTTAACTTCTCCGACATTCCATATAATCCATATTACTGGAATACGAACTCTATGGGCCCTACCCTTTGACGTCATTCGTGACTGAGGGTCATTGACGCCTGTATGTCCAGGACAACTTTTACAGTTAAGCGTTTCTTTACGTGACTATCTTTGGAAAAAGCTTTGCGTATCAAAACGGCTTTTACTTTGATTTTTTTTTCATGACTTGTGAAAACGTTTTTAAATAAAACTGAATAAACTTTTAACAAAATGTTATAAATATTTACAGCATCAGTCCCACCCTTTCCCCCGTTCATTAGATGCAGAGGGTGCATGTACTTCTACAGCTTTGCAAGCTGTAAGCGAAGTCTTCCCTTCAGCTTTGTAAACGTTCTTGCTCGGACATGTATAGCCATATGGCAGTCGTGAAGGGATAAAATGCGCACCTTAAAGTTTTCTATTAATGTACCGTTTTTACTGCCTGTGTTTTCAGATGTGAATCTGTACGATCTTGATAACAAATTTTTGTTTTTGTTTGTACGATACAATGTTTTTTCTTTTCAATAAATCAGTTAAAAAAAAAAAGTGGTGCAGCCGAGCTCCTGCATTTATGACTTCAGTATAGAAGAAGCTGGCGCTTTAGCAACTTTAGTCACCAACTAGATGTGTGGTAATTCCACACCGGTCACAATTGGACCGAACAGAGGTCCATGCTGCGTTTAAGACATTTCAACAATAGTTTGACCCGGCCCTTTTGCGTTTCCATTTTTCACTCCCTACCTTCAAAAATCCATAATTTTTTTTTTCCATGTAAAGAGCTGTGTGAGGGTTTGTTTTCTGCGTAACGAATTGCACTTCATTGTGCTGGTATTTAATCGATACCGCTGCATTTCGCACAATTTTCTTGTAGACCTGTATCTTACGGCTTTCACTGTGCGTCCCAATTGACGTGTCTCCTTTTATTCTTTGGGTTGGTGCGATCACGGGAATTCTTAAATTTACAAAAATTTAAACCTGTTCAAAAATTTTGCCATCTTCTGGCACAAATGTTTTTTTTTTTCCGGTATACGGAGCTGTGTGGTATCATTTTTGTGACTTGACGTTATCACTGCTACCATTTTAAGGACTGTGGCCGTTAGCTTTCTTTTTACAGTATTGAATTTTTTTAAAAAAATGGTAATAAAGTGGCTTTTTCAACTTCAGACGCTATTTTCGGTTACAAGGTTAGACTCCGATAAATATTTTGATTGGACACTGGGAAGCGGCAATGCCTACTAACATGTTTATGATTTTTACTGTTTGTATTTATCAGTATAGGGAAAGGGGATGATTAGAATTTTTAGTTTTAATTTTGAACTTATTTCTAAATTGTTCAGACCAACTAGGGTATGTCTGATCATATGATATACAGGGTACTTTAACCCTAGGCTGTCTGATCATGAATTGCTGCCATACTACAGTATGGGAATTTTGCACATGGATTACAATGTGTAAAACAAGATTACCATGGCTCTGTGTGGCTGAGGCTGCCATAGCAAAGGATCGCCACACCCTGATAGTACTGGGAGCAACTATTTCAGCCAACATGGGGGCACCCAAGTTCTGGTGGCTTTGCCGCTGCTGATCAATGGGTTAACACCCACAAATATTGTGGATATATCAGCACTTTTTCCGTGAATTGGTACAGGTCACTTACTGTGGACTGGTTCTGCTCCTACCAACTAAGCTTTGGGTGTTGTAGTTTAAATTGGTATTCCCGTTTCAGCAAGTAATTGATATTTGTGTAATAAAATAAAATATACAACTTTCCAATATAATTTCTGTATCAATTCAACTCTTCTAGATCTCTGCTTGCTGTCATTCTATTGAAAGCTTCAATGTTTACTACTTGTGGATGGAAAACTGGCAATGATCACATGTGCACGGCTCGTTATAACCCACAGCTCTGATTACTGTCATAACGAGCCGCGCACGTGTGTGACATGGACAGATTTCTTTCCAATACACAATAGAATATAGAATAGCAAGCAGAAACCTAGAAAACGAAGGAACTGAAAGTACAGGCGGTCCCGTTACGGACACCAGACTTGGATGACCCCTAGTTACAGGCGAACCCCTCTTCCCACTGTGACCTATGGTGAAGCTCTCGGTTATAGTCCCAGACTGCAATGATCATCTAAGGTCCCATTACAGCAAAAAATTTTGAAACTCCAATTGTCATTGGGTCAAAACGAAATGTGTGGAGCCACAATAAAATGTACAGTTTCGACTTGCATACAAATTCAACTTAAGAACAAACCTTTCGATCCAATCTTGTATGTAACTTGTATGTTTCCAATCTCGTATGTCTTGTATGTTTTTTAACTTTTTATAATACAATTTGCTTTTGCTGTAATGGGAATTCCCCTTTAAAGGATGTGTACCAATTTTGCAAGTTATTCCCTATCCATGGCACAGGGGAAAAGGGGGTTAATACTGCTGGCACCCTCACAAATCACAAGAACTGACCCTCAGAATTGGGGACCCTTGTTCTCCAGATTGCAGAGTAGAGTTCCTGATTCATTCATCTGACATGTAAGGGAGTGTCAGATGGTTGAGCAAAGCTCTCGGCTACATTCTGCACTCGCATAGACATTTAGTGCCACTGTACGAGAACAAGCCGTGCTTGGCAACTTCCCACACTACCGAAATATTTAAATGAAGCATTCAGGCTGATTCTGGACGCTAACCTCCCACAAGTCCTTATGGATTGGTGATTTGGTCAGAGGGAACCTGTCACCACAGACCTCATTGTCACGGAAGACGGGCTGCATTGCAAAGATGTCTCCCTGCCTTTTCTGTGCATTTGCATTACACTATAATTGTGTGTTTGCTTTGCACCCAGACAGAATTGCGTTGTAAGTACCTGGTTTGGCTCCATTTAAGGTGACTAATCTGTGCTGTTTACCTCAATACTCAGCTTTCAGCCCCCACCCTTGTGCTCCTGTACATGAGTCCTTCCTCCTGCTCCTTCACTCACACAGGGACAGAGCTCATGGCCTGGTTAGATGACGACAGGAGGGAAGGAGTTGTGCAGGAGCACAAATGTGGGGGCTGAGCAGAGTGAATAACCGGCACAGATGAGTCACTTTTCTTTTCTATTGCGCATCCAAACCTGGGACTTTCTGGAGGATTCTGTCAGGATGCAGGGTAGGTTAAAACACACAATTATATTGTAATGCAAATGCACAGAAAGACATTATCTTTGCAATCCTGGTGTAATGGGCTTCTGCATATGTCTTTGGTGAAAATGAGGACCCTGGTGACAGGTTCCCTTAAAATTGCCATGTAGAGCCCACAGCAAAAGTCAAACTGATCTCGGTCCAGAGCTTACAGTGCCTATGCTATGATGCAGTGAAGCTGGTGTAGTACGCCCCTATCCTGTTGTTGGGGTGATAACTTGTCAGCTTATTTACAATGCATTTAATAACTTATAAAATGTGTTCATGAAATGTAAAAAAAGCTGTACAGAAAATGCCAAAAGCTACTAACCTACTGCCAAAAAGATTAAAGGAAATGTACTACCTAAATCCTTGTTGATAAATCAGACACTTACTCGTAGAACCAAGCACTGTGACTGGTAATGTTGTGTCCTCCTAAAAAACACTTTTAAAATTATGCTGAGGCAAAAGGGCTGTGGTGCATAAAGCTTCACAGGCTGTTACACTGTGCAGAAATGCCTCCCTATACTCTCAGATTACACTAGGCAGAGGGGATTGGGAGAAGGTATTAACAGCTACTAAAGGGGGCAGGCTATATACTCGGAGGCTGACCAATGCATTTACCACCATCAGCTTGTGCTCGATTTTAATAGGTTTTCCAAGTTTTTGGTGGTAAAATTAGGGCCCTCGGCTTATGCTCAAGTATATAAGGCAAGTGGCCCTGGTTTATTATGATGGATTTTGATGGTAGATTTCCTGGTTTTTAATTGGGTACATCAAAATAAACAATCTGGAAAATTGTACTAATTGCCTTTTCCTTTTTGCTCCTAGGCAACTTGGGAACTTCACTTTATCTGAGAAAAATATCAAAACATGGAAAAATGTAAATCTCTTGAAAAACACTGAAAAACATGAAAATCAAATAAAAAAGGAAGGAAACGACAATGCTTACGTACACACAAATGCCAGGTCCGGCCTATCAGTGCTGGTCCTAGATATTAAAAAATAAATAAAAAATACACAAAAAAATAGCAAAAATAATAAAAACAAATGGAATTGTTTTTTTAAGACCCGGGGAAAGGCATTTTGAACACAGTACGAGAAGTTAAGCATTCCTTTCTTTGATTTTGTAATTCTTTTATTGTTCAAAAGTCCAGAATTTCGCCACAGTTGGTCTTGTGGGAAAGATAGCTGGGCACAAACATCATTTGGATTATAAAATTCTTGCTTTAATAAAATTACTTAAAACATTGAGTCAAGTTGTGGTAATTCAGTGCATCTCTACTAAATTTGTGTGATGGGTAATGAATGATGGCCACACACAAAATACTGGGCCTAATTTTGTCTTGTTTTAAGGACATGACATCAGCCTGGAATGGGGTTTTTCCACTTTAATTTTGCTTGTGACCCAAATCCAGGCCTGAATTGGTTAACAAGTTTGATTTCCATTGATGGTTTTTTGTGATCAGCACATCCAACTTTGTACAGAACAAAATATTCGATGAGAATTTTATTCATTCAGATTTAGGATGTGTTGGTGTTCCCTTTTATTTCTTGAGCAGTGTAGTTACATGGGTGAGATTTCATGAGGGGGATTCTGAACTTAAGCTGATAGTTTAATAGGGTCAAATCTGGAGATGGGTCCCTTTAACTTAATTTAAACTCTTCTCTAGAAGTTTGGCTGATGTGAATCACAGCCTTGCTCTGTACTATGCAGTGACTACAACGTATGTTGTAGAGAAATCCATTTTTCTTGTGCCCCCTAATCTTCGCTGTGTGCTTACCTGTAGGTCTCCAAGTGTGGGATGTCCAAGATGAAGTGCTGTAGCCCTAATGCATGTAAAGGCCATTCAGTCACTCTACTCCATTCTCTATACATCTGCCACTGCTTGGTTTATTTCACACTCCTTTACATGAATGGAGCAGCGGTGATCCCTTAACTTAAGACATGGAATAGGACCAAGTGGTCGGGTCAGTTTATCCTCTAATGGGAAGATGCGGGATAACTTATTCTTTGCTGATGACCTTTAACATTTGAGGTTAAAATTGGACAACCAGGCTAAGGTGACTTGTTTACATGTCTGCTCCTGCATAAGAGATGAAATTTCCCAGAATTTGGTGCTGACAGTACAATTTGGGGACATTCTACCATAAGGCTGGAGGTTCACTTATAGCAGCTTCCTTTTTATACTCCAGTTCCTTGATTACTCTCCCCCTGTAACAAACTGCCAAAAACTGGCATAAAAATGTTTCTTTAGCCTATTGCAGTCTTAGTTATTTTTAGGCATATTTCACATACATTTGGTGGGTATGGGGCCTCACCTTACATATCACTATCAAATTAAAAGTAACATTATGTTTAAAGCCGAAATATTCTTTGGCATCCAGAACCTTAATGGCCATGCATGCTGAGGATTCTGGGAAGGGGATGTGCAGACGTTTTTCAGGGTGGTTAAAGGAGAACTCTTCCTCCAGTCCTGACTAACTCTATTCGGACCACCTGCTGTCTTTAGACGTTATCGAGCGCAGGTCCAGAATCTGCAGCGACTTCTTTCGATGCGGGAGCAGGACACTAGGGAGATGCTCTTTGTTACCACTTCTCCACTCCTCACAGCATCATACTGGGCGAGATGCATAGAGGAGCAGAGCTGGCGTGGCACCGGCTCTATAGATTACAAAGACATCATGTGACCGCCGGGTCTAAAGGGGTTAATCGGAGCTGCTGGGTCTCGTTAAACCCAGTACAGCTCTGATCAGTCCCCAGTCACAGGTGTTCTTTTATGACCTCTTTGGGGACATATAAAGTAAAAACAAAAAAAAATCAATGACATTTCCCCATATAATAGAAAAACAAATCCCCTGCTACACTACAAAAAGCATCACCTTAGTTGCCCCGTTTTGCCTGAGATCATACATATTGTATATCAAAATGACCGAAACAATATAGGGAATGCATTAATGTTCATTTTGAGTTAATTTGAAAAATAAAAGTACTTATATAAATTACAAAACCTTTTAACCCAAATGAAAAATGGGGAAAAAATGTTTAAACTTTTATTACCTTTTATAACTAGCTGTGTCCTGAAAACAATTGGCAAAAAAAGAGCTATGGCCTTTAAACTGGCGCAAACAAAAATGTGCTAAAAATGCCAGGTCACTAGAGCCTTTTCAGGCTGCGTCACTTTTAAAAAAAGAAAAATCAATGTTATGACTTAGTCATGGCCAAAAGTTAAAATGATACAAATGTTAATTTTTACAAAGTCTACTGCATCAGGTTTTACAATGGCAATTTGCATATATGTTATAAAGTGATCAGCTTAACATCAATTAATAGCAAAGTCAATATCTTCCTTAACCCCTTAAGGACGCAGCCTGTTTGCAGGTTAAGGCTCGCAACTTTTTTTTGAAATTTGACCAGTGTCTCTTCCTGTGGTAATAACTTTTGAACGCTGTTACTTATCAAAGTGATTCTGAGATTGTTTTTTCCCCACATGTTGTACTTCATTTTAGTGGTAAATTTTGGCTGATAAGTTTTGCGTTTATTTACAAAAAAAGGAAAAAAATGATGAATTTTTAGAAAAATTTGCCATTTTCGAAATTCTAAATCACCGCGTTTTCAGGCAGATCGATTTACCACCTAAATAACTTGCAGAATAACATTTCCCATTTGTCTACTTTACATTTTCATAATTTTTGAAATGTTTGGATAATTTATTTTGACGTCACGCGGCCTACAAATCGAATAGCGATTTTCCGTATTTTCGGAATTGACTATTTTGGGGATAAATACTGTTTGAAATCAAATTTTACATATTTAGCATCAAAACCCCCTATATAACCAACCCATTTTCAAATCTGCACCCCTCAAACTATCAGAAACAGCATTTACAAAGATTGTTAACCCCTTGAGATCTTCATAGTAATTGAATCAAAATGGCGGTGAAATTTAGAATGGTCAAATTTTGTCGGTTATACGTTCATTTAGCCCTAAAATTTACACATTTCCAAAAGACAAAAAGAGAACTCACCATAAAATTTGTTCTACAATTTCTCCTGAGTGCAGCGACCCCCCACATGTGGCTGTGACTTGTGTTATGGGGGCACAGCGAGGCGCAGAAGGGAAGGAGCACCCTGCAGCTGCCAGGATTTTAGTTTCCTCATTGGCCCCTTTTGAAGGCTATAAAATTTTCGCTTTTCCGTTATTTGGGCCATGTGACGGCATTTTTTTTGCGGGACGAGATGCTTTTTCCAGTGTTGCCATTTTGGGGTTGGTATCACCTATTGTTGAAAATTTTCGAACTTTTTTTGAGGTCATGAGTAGAAAAGCATCAATTCTGTACTGGATTTTTTACTTTTTTTTTTTTTTTTCGTGTTCACCGTATATCCTAATAATCCTGTTATCTTTATTCTATGGGTCGATACGATTACGGGGATACCAGACATGAATATTTTTTCTTATGTTTTACTAAATTTGCCAAATAAAACCCTAATGTGGGGAAAAATCTATCATTTTTGCATCGCTGTCTTCCAAGTGGCATAACATTGTTACGTTTTTGGCTACAGAGCTGGTCGATGGCTTGTTTTTTGCGGGACATGTTGTTCTTTGCAACAATATCATTCTGGAGTACATATGTTTTGTTGATCACTTTTTATTGCATTTTTAGTGGGATATAATAGGTAAAAATCATAATTTTTGGCGGGTTTTTAACGTTTTTTTTTTACGGCGTTCATCATATGGGTTCAATAGTTTTTTAGTTTTATTCTATGGATTGTTACGGACGCGGTGATACTATATATGTGGGGTTTGTGTTATGATTTAGACTTTTTTGAGCGTTATATGTCTCTTTATATGTTTTGGGGCTTATGGGCATTTTTAGTGATTTATAAAGTAATTTTTTATTGAAAAACATTTTTTTTTACTTTTTTTTTACATGATCCACCATGGGATATGAACAAGCAATCATCTGATTGCTTGTTCTTGATAATACTCTGCAATACTAATGTATTGCAGGGTATTATCAGTGCCAGCCTATGCAGATGCATAGGCTGACACTTTGCCTTTAAGATGACGTCACAGACGCCATCTTAAAGGTAAACCCTCCAGGCTTCTCTGGGGTCCCGATCGGACCCCAGAGGAGCCAAAACAGCGATCGGTCCCCCCGAAAACGGTGCGGGGGGGCGATCGTGGGGTAAAGACCCCCAGAAGGCATGTTATATGCTGCGGTCGCGTTGACCGCGGCATTTAACGGGTTAAACACCCGCGATCGGAGCCCACTCCGACCGCGGGTGATAGCCGGGGATGTCAACGGTAGATTACCGTTGAAATCCCGCGGCTAACGATGCCGGTTCGGCTGCTATACAGCGCTGAACCGGCATCGTCTCTGCGCAGTAGCTGTACTGCGCTGAGCGCTATTCGCGGGACTCAGCGCAGTACAGCTACGGTGCAGAGCGGCAAGGGGTTAAACTTTTTCCCCCAAAATAATTTCAACTTCATTGCAGGCGCCTTAAAAGGAGCAGCTAACATGATTTCAGTGATTGCTCCAGTAACACAGGTGTGGGTGTTGATGAGGACAGGGCTGGAGATCAATCTGTCATGATTAAGTAAGAATCACACCACTGGACACTTCACAAGGAGACTGGTGCTTGGCATCATTGTTTCTCTTCTGTTAACCATGGTTATCTCTAAAGAAACATGTGCAGTCATCATTGCACTGCACAAAACTGGCCTAACAGCCAGCTAGAAAGATTGCACCTCAGTCACCAATCTATTACATCATCAAGGAGAGAGGTTCCATTGTTACCAAGAAGGACCAGCAAGCGCCAGGACCGTCTCTTAAGTGTTTCAGCTTCGGGATCGGACTACCAGCAGTGCAGAGCTTGTTCAGGAATGGCAGTAGGCACGTGTGAGGGCATCTGCATGCACTGTGAGACTGCGGAGACTCTTGGAGCAAGGCCTGGTGTCAAGGAGGGCAGCAAAGAAGCCACTTCTCTCCAGAAAAAACATCAGGGACAGACTGATATCCTGCACAAGGTACAGGGAGTGGACTGCTGAGGACTGGGGGAAAGTTATTTTCTCTGATGAATCCCCTTTCCGATTGCTTGGAACATTTGGAACACAGCTTGTTCGGAGAAGACAAGGTGAGCGATACCACCAGTCTTGTCTCATGCCAACTGTAAAGCATCCTGCAACCATTCATGTGTGGGGCGGCTTCTCAGCCGAGGGAATCGGCTCTCTCACAGTCTTACCTAAAACACATGCATGAATAAAGAATGGGACCAGAATGTCCTCCAAGAGCAACTTCTCCCAACCGTCCAAGAGCAGTTTGGTGATCAACAATGCCTTTTCCAGCATGATGGAGCACCTTACCATAAAGCAAAGGTGATAACTAAATGGCTCAGGGAAGAAATCATAGAGATTTTGGGTCCATGGCCTGGAAACTCCCCAGATCTTAATCCCATTGAGAACTTGTGGTCAGTCATCAAGAGACGGGTGGGCAAATAAAAACCAACAAATTGTGCAAGAATGGACGGCTATCAGTCAGGATTTAGTCCAGAAGTTGATTGAGAGCTGCCAGGGAGAATTGCAGAGGTCCTGAAGAAGAAGGGTCAACTCTACAAATACTGACTTGCTGCAGTAACTTGTTCTGTCAATAAAAGCTTTTGTTCCCCATAATATGATTGCACTTGTATTTCTGTATTTGATAAAAACATCTGACAAACCAGAGGGCAACAGATCATGTGAAAATATAATATTTGTGTCATTCTCAAAACTTATGGCCATGACTTTACGAGAAGCCTCCAGTGTTGTGTGGACCCGCAAAGGTAGAGTCTGTGACAAACTTTGCAAGTTCAGATTTGGCTTGACTCCCCATTGCTGGCACAGATTGTGGACGTTAATTCTAATTGCTGCATGTGCTTCCCGCCACTAACATTTGGGGATGATCGCTGCCCCATGAGGTTGTTGGGTGTGGCGATTCCCCTAAACACTGCAGCACGCAGTACAATGGTTTAAATGCAAGTGGACTTAGAGTGATCAGTTCCAACATCAATTGGGAGTGTTACTTGTGGGGTTTCAGGTTTGGGTACACTTATCACCACCACATGGGACAAATCCCAAACCAGCAGTTCTCCTCCCGATGGATGCTGGTCACACACTGATACAATGGGGACATCTAGTGTTCAAAATGTAAACTGGCAATGAAAACAAAGGTAAACAAATGTCAATGGTTTCCATAAGATCCTAGCCGTCCATTCAGATGTTGTAGAATTTATGTGGATCGTACACAGAATATCAGTAATGTGAATTGTAGTGTTTCAGATGTATATTAGGATCTCATAAATAAGTACACTCATCACATTTTGGGAAATTATATTTTCATATGGGACAACAGTGAAGATCTGACACTTTGATCCCCACTCCTCCAATACTAAATCCATTCCTCATGCAATCCCTTCCCTTCCTTGGTTGAACTTGATGGACAAGTGTCTTTTTTCAACTATGATAATAGGCCGCAGGGGAGTATTCCCCTCCAAGATGACCACTGCCTGGGTAAAGAAACTGAGGGTAAACTGCTGATTGGGCAAAACATATCTAACCCCATTGAGAATCTGTGGGCCATCCTCAAACGGAAGGCTGAGGACAAAGTGCTACAGGTATCGGCAGGCCCCTGGGCGACAGAGCCTCAGTGGGTCCCTTTGCAGTGAACTCATGTGATGGCATTAAAAAATTCAGAAAGTAAAACAGTCTCCTGTTACCTAAAATATTCCCTAGTTCCCCCATGTTTCCTTATGTACAGTCTTATGTGGCCCTGGTTGAGGAGCGCAGGTCACCAGCACCGTCAGATGCCGTCATCAAGTTGTGAGAGAGAACTCTGGTGAACTCTATGCCAAGGAGACTTTAGACAGAGCTAAATATAATGGTGATCATACAATATATTCAAACTTTGGGCACAATTTTGCCCTTTTCAGGGATGTACTCACATTTGTTGCCTGCTGTCGACATTACTGGTCATGTGGTGAGTTACTTTGAGGGCAAACCACATTTACAGAAAATGACAAACTATACACTGGGGGACACATACCTTTACTTTGACTTGTTTTTTTCTTTGCTTTGTGCACAATTTAAACATTTTTTGTGCCTTTTTGGGAGTATTTGTGCATACTATTTTGTACCTAAGTTTGCCAGTGTGGGCGACTGTTGCAGTGTTCCTAATTAATGTTTGTAAGAGAAGTTACTTGTGCCTTCTTCACCCCATATTTTTGAGCAAATTAGAGACTTTTTAAGCACAAAACGAAGTACGAACTGACCCATACTTCCATAGACATGCCTAAAAAGTAGCAAAAATATAAAAAAAAATTTAGCAAACTCATATCATCCAAAATCATTTTCTAATAAAAATTCATACTGAAATATATAAATCAACATACAAATGTGTCGACAGCAGACAACTTTGAAAAGAGGCAGCAGAAATAGAATGATGCATGTGCACGGCGTGGGAGTGGGAGAAGTTGTTGGCTGCAATTTTTTTTTTTTAACCCCAAGTGCTGTGCAGCTAGTGGATGGATACATCAAGAGGCCGAAGCCTCTTGATGTATCTGGCTGTGGCGAAGTGTGCCACTAGCGTATGATAAATAAGCCCCACTGAATGTGTCCAAAGGCACAAAGGCCTCGTATTTTCCTTTCTCTGCTCAGTATATTGTCACGGGTGCCCCTGCGACCCATGTCTCGGGTCACAGGTACACCCATGTGCTTCCTTGCACCCAATCATGCCAGCTGCAGCCTCACCTGCCTTTACGCGCTCCAGCGACGGTTCCTCTGGTCCGGCGCACAATCCTGCCTCCTAGGGTGCAGCACCGTCACTTTTAGATTTAAAAGGCCACTGCGCTGCTAATTGGTGCTGCCAGCTGCCTGACCTGATAAGTAGCAATCCTCTTCCTGTGACCCCTGCGGATCTTTGTGCCTCATAACCTTAGAGAAAGCGTTCCTATTGCAATTCCTGTGTATTATCGGTCGTGACCTTCTGCTACGTTTCTGACCTAGTTTCCTTGCCGCCTGTCTTAACCTTCTGCTACGGCCCCGACTCCGATCCTGCGCCACCTGTCCTGACCTTTTGCCTGTCCACAACTCCGATTTTGTGTGCCGATTCTGTACCATGCCTTGGCCACCACCACACGTAAATTTGCGCCTGTGGAGCGACCTGTTGGTATCCCACCGCAGCAAGCCCAACCCGCTTTCCAGCGTGCTCTGGTGAATACCGGGTGCCGCTTAGACTCTGCTCTCAGGTGTCGGCTTATGTCATCACTCACGGTGGTTCAGTGGGTTCACCACCTCTGACCCTGACATATATGTTACATTCAGCTGGAAACACTGGATGAACAACTGGAGCAGACTGCTCTATATAATCCTGCTTGCTGCTGAAAGGAGCAGTATACAATAAACAGAGGCTATGGTGTATGGATGTGCAACATCCCCAATGGGGCCTAGCCTTTTCTTGGGGCCTGGAAGCAGCCGGGGCCCAGAATACCGGAGTGGCTGGCGGTTGCGGCCTAGGCACGCTAGTGTCACGGGGCTTGGTATGGGGACCATAGGGCTGACCTACAGCCTGGCAGGTCTCCAGCAGGTGGTGTGTGCAAGAAATATGGAGGGAGAGGCTGATGTACTGGATCTCCCTGAGGCAACCCCTGAGGTGTCTCTAAGATGTACCTGCGTAATGGATGGGAAAGCCCGTGGTGGTGATAAAGCAGTATCGAGGGATCAGACGGAGGCAACGTTGTGCAAATCAAATTACAGGTTTTTATTGAACAGCAGGCAACGGCCAAACGATTAACAGTAGATTCAGCAAGCTGGAAGAGTCATGGAGAGCCGGTGCACAGGAAGGTAATACGCAGCCTGGTAGTGGGTTCACGCTGAGCTGGTACAGATGGAACTGAGTCCAGGTGATGAATCTCAGCTCTGGGCTTAAGTCTCCGGACTTGCCATGGGTGCCAGGTGATGGCCTAGTGCAGCTGTAGTTCCTGCAATTAGGACACTGGCTGTGGCAGACAGCCCATGAGGTCTGGATCTGTCTGCAGACTCTAGCAAAAGACTAGAGGTCTGACTTTCTGCTCTGAGCATGCGCTTCCGCCCAACAGAGGTTTATATACTCCCCTGGTCAGGTGGAAGCACCTCTCCAATCAACTTCCAACAAGTTTTACAAGAACATAATTGTACAGTAACAGCTCACAGTCTTAACTCTTGGCTTATCACGCGGTGGCTACACCGGCAATCTCCGAGCAGTTGCTTCTGGATGAAATGCACAGGCTCACCAGATAGATCCAGACAAGGAGAGGGCACTATTCGTAACTACCACCTTGCCTATGCGTTGGCAGGGGTGTTGCAGATGCCCTGACCTCCACTGAGCATACACTGTGGGTGTTTTCCAGCGATGTAACTGTCCAAATGTGAAAACACCCAGAACCTTGGCAACATCCAATCACTGCCTGCTCCTGATGTTCCCTCCTTCTCCCGCTTTCGGGTGGGATGAGCCAAACCAGAGAACATATCCACTGTATAAAAATGCAATTAGATAGGCTGATGTACACCAAAAGATGTGTCAAAATTTTGCCACCGCATGTTTACAGTGTTTACTATTGTGAAAAGTTCAGTTTAGTCTACAAAAAGACTTGAAATGCTAAATACTCAATTAAATATTGCCAGCTCCCAAGTGAATAAAAGCTTTCCAGATATACAGGTACAGTCAACTGTAATTTTAAAGAAAATTCTATTTCTCTAACTTGAGAGGGGGCAATGGGGAAAGATATGTCTGAAAGCTGGTGATGTGTTTAGCACAATGTGGGCGATTTGGGAATACAATCTTGTGCTGTATCCCTCCATACATGAGAGTCGTGTGTAATTGTGTTTGCACATCACCTCTCTTTATAGAAGGCTTGGTAGGTGACAGTTAGCATTTCAGCCTTGCAGCATTGGGGACCTGGGTTCAAGTCCCAGGGTCAACATCTGCAAAAATTTGTATGTTCTCTCTGTGTTTTTGTGGGTTTCCTCTGGGTACTCCGGTTTCCTCCCACACTCCAAAACATACTGGTAGGTTGATTAAATTGTGAGCCCCACTGGGGACAGGGGCTGATTTTGCTAAAATCTGTGCAGCTCTGCATAGTCTGTGTGCCCTATATAAATAATTATTAGTAATGACATAAATAAGGCCATGCCGCAGTACATTGGGATAGCCTAAAGTTTCATTATTCTGTAATTCTGTGTCACCGGTGATGTAGTCGGCAGCTCATATCCTTTCCATTCAGTGCTGAGAGAAAGTTCTGAATGGGGGCCAATAAAAGAGAATATCAATAATCATCTCTTATAGGAGTAGTTTTATACCATAGCATATAGTATATATTATATAGTGTCATGCTTTATGTGACATGTGCTCAGTAGTAACTGTCCTTGCCTGGCATGGGCATTGGCATGTGGCAGCCAAGCGGTGCCCTGGTGACAGTTTAACAGAAGTGGTTATCTGGAGAGGAGCACATCAGGTATCTATCACCACTTATATCTAAATTTACCTATTCTGATAGTCCAAATGGCAGCAAGACTAAAGTATATGCTGCCCCATAAACATAAAAATTCTAATTTCCAAAATAAACCTTTGAAGATCCCTGAAATCCTTCACCAGTTACATCATGTTAGTTATTTTCTATTAAGCCTCCCTACGAGAGGTAATGTTATATCTTTACTTGATCCCCCTCCGAATCGTCAGATGTCCAAAAAACGAATCAACCCCTTACTCTGTAGACCCATTACTTCTTGAATAGAAGCCTCGGGGAGCTAGTAATCTCTCTGACCAAGGTGGCTTCAAATTTTTGAGCTCAGTAAAGCACAGATGTGTTCTTAAGAAAAATAAAACAGTGCCACTCTTGTTCGGTGACCATGTGCGGTATTGCAGTCAAGTCTTTTTTAAAGAGGTTATGATAGAATACAGACCAGTGGAGAACAAAGTAGCCGTGTTTTTGTTGCAATCTTATATCTCATTTGGCAATCAGTCCTATGGTGGAGGATGTAAAAATGCTCCTGTGACTACATCTATCAGGTACTGAGATTATTACTGCCTTTTTGCATATGTAAAGGGGTTGTCCGGAGGTTGAAAAACATGGCTGCTATCCAGGGCCGGCGCCAGCACTGGGCTTACCTGGGCAAGTGCTGGGGCTCAGAACTGCTGGGGGGGGGGGGGGGGTTGGGGCACATAAGGCTGTAAATAAGGAATCCATTGGGGGAAGGGGGCTTATACAGAAGGGGGCTGTTTGGGATGATAAACTAAGGAATATATTAGCAGGAGACTGTTTTAGTTTCTGAATTTGGAATGCAGCCACGTGAGTTCATTGCAAAGGGGCCAACTGAGGCTCTGTCGCCAAGTGGCCTACTGATACTTGGAGCCGACGCTGGTATTATCCAAAAACTGCGCCCCTAGTGATGTTTTGTGCCGGTATTGCATCTCAGCTGTATAGAAAGAAAGAAGTGAAAGGAGCTGAGATGTAATACTGGCACAATACATGGCGCTGTTTTTGGAAGAAATCAGTCATGCAGACCATACAGCCACTTAAAGAGTGTACTGATTAGCAATTTTTCCTTCCAATCTCTCTTATTTTAGCGACATAAATAATGCCTGCCCTCAGCTGTAACGCAACTTCTCTATATGTGGGGGACCTCCAGACCGAGGTGACGGAGGCCATGCTGTATGAAAAGTTCAGTCCTGCCGGTCACATATCATCCATCAGAGTATGCAGGGACAAGATCACCCGACAGTCTCTGGGTTATGCCTATATCAACTTCCAGCAGCCGGCGGATGGTAAGTACAATGACATCTCTGTATGTAGACCAGGCTACGCTGTGCATAGAAAAACATAAAGTATGACAAACTGATGGATCCAAAGGATAGATTAGCTATTGATTATATACAGGGGCGATTTTGTATCTGGATGAGGCTGGTGGGATGTAGATTTACCTGGATCGGTTGTTGAAATAACAGCAGGTTTAGTGAACCAAGGATGGACGCATTAACCTAATTACCCCTTAGGCCTCATGCACACGACCCTATATTTTTTCCGGGAGCTAGCGGCTGTCTCACGTCACCCATAGGGGGACATGTATCACTCCTATTGCTTCCTTTTTCTTTTTTTTCAAGCAACTTTTTGTGAGACTTTTTGCAGGCGCAGAATCAAGCAGCGCCCCAAAGTTATCTGCCTCCAGGATGTAATGCAGTAGCCATATTTATCTTTGTAGCCCAGATGTTTTTCAACTTGTGCAATTTTTGGGCTTGGAATTGACCCATTCTTGTGCCTAATAAGTCGCAAAACAGAGCATGTTAGACACAGGGGCACATGTATCATAGTTTTTCGTCTGCCACTTTTTCAAGTTTCCTGAAGTCGGCCTGCTTAATCATTGCAATGTATCTTAAGTTTTTGCCCTTTGTGATACATGTGACGAGTCGCCTATTTAGTCTCACTCCAAATAGTAGCTCCCAAAAGTAAGTCTGGGTCTAGCGTGCTCTGATTTGAGACTTATTAGGCGCAAGAATGGGACAATTCCAAGCCCAAAAGTCGCACAAGTTGCACAAACATTTGGGCTACAAAGAGAAATACGGGCACTGCATTATATGCTTGAGGCAGATAACTTTGGTACGCTACTTGATTCTGCAGTCTCAAACTGCAAAAAGTCTCACAAAAAGTCACACAAAAAAGTAAAAAGAAAGCAATAGGAGTGATAGATGCCCTGCCTCCCCCCCGACTTACTTTTAGTAAACTACTATTTGGGACTAAAAAGTCGGACACCGCAAAAAGTCTCAAAAGTGACACTAAACAGCCAACTCATCACATGTATCACAAAGGGATTAAGTAGGGCAGCTTCAGGAAACTTGAAAAAGTGGCAGCCGAAAAACTAGACTTCTATTGGGCACAGTTTGGTGAAATACAGTGCAATCACCTTGCCTCACCATGACCAAGCCAACAGGCCATGCCGAAAATTATTAAGCAGGTTCTATTCCCTGTAGGTTGGAGAAAAAAGGAAAAAGGATTCTTGCAGCTCTCACTGAAATGCAGTAAGTCCATTAAAACCGCATCCACAGAAGTACCATATAGGCAGAAATAGGTCGGACCTATGCGTTTCGACAAAAAGTCCACCTCTGATCACCAAAAAAAAAAAAAAAAATCAACAACAATTTAGGAAGAAAGTACAGACAGAGGATTATAAAAACCAGAGTAAATGGAGAAGGAAGCACTTTTCTATGACAAGATGTGCTCCAAACTTTCTTGTAGTGACTTCTACTATTGATTTATGTAAAGTTTGTTGACAAGTTATTAACCATTTAATATACTGTTCTAGTGGTCATACATGAGGGTTTCTAAGGTGAGTTTTGCCATTTTTATTTTTATTATTTTTTTGCTATCATTCTGGCCTTTTTTTGTCCAAAATTTTCCTCTGCCAGTTGATGCCCTTTAAATAGAAAAATTCTGCCACCACTGGGTTGCCACTAGGTGGAGCTCAGTAGCCTTCTGCATACTGTTATGATTGTTTTTTGTTTGTATTTGATTTAAAACAAAACAGTATGCAGTAAGCTCTTCACAATGGTGACCAGAGGTTAGAGGGAATCTGTCAGTGGGTTTTTATCATACACAGCTGCAGACAGTGTTTTACGTATTGTTCCTGGAGATTTGTTTTGTTAGTAGGAGAAGGACTGTAGCTCCCAGGATTGTAGCTTCAGCAAGATTGCTGGGAGTGTATACTTCCATTACTAAAGTGCCTTGCATTGAGCTGCTCCACAGTCTCTCTAGCTCAGTGCACAGAACAAAGTGTACAGCAGTGTGAGGACACGTTCCCATTGCACATGGAGGAGTCACAATCTTTGAATCCTTCTGCTGCAGAAAGAGTTCATATAGGGATATTTTGGACAGTAAACTACCAGCCAATAAGAACCTGTGAAAGGTTCATTGTCACAAATTCCCTTGACAGAATCCCTTTGAATGGGTTTTCCAGGAATAGGAAAAGCGCCCAAGGAATCGGTGTTGAAGTGGGAAAAAAAACTTACTTACATGCTCTTGAATCGCTCAGTTACTTCTGTTTTGGGCCTTGATTTTGGGAACCACTTCAGCCAAAGAGTTGACTTCTTAAACCAGGGCACAACAAAGGAAGGAAAAACCATGGAAAACAGAAGTTTATCCTTATCCGAGGAGGCCAATCATTGGTTGAAGCGGGTCCCCTGACACCTAAGAACATCAGAAGTCAGAAGTAGCTGAAGAGGAACTGGTGCTGGATATGTATGCATCCTATTTATCCCATCCCAGCCCCTTGGGCATTTCCATACTCCTGGAAAAACCCTTTAAGCATAGTGTTTACCAGCGATTTCAACAAACCGTACAGAGTATGTTTCCATAAAAACACACTTTTTCCCCCTACCAGCGGAGCGTGTTCTGGATACAATGAACTTCGAAGACATGAAGGGTAGACCAATGCGCCTTATGTGGTGCCAACGTGACCCATCCATTAGAAAGAGCGGGGTTGGCAATGTTTTTATCAAAAACCTGGAAAAATCAATTGACAGTAAACTGCTGTACGATACCTTCTCCGCATTCGGTAGCATCCTGTCGTGTAAGGTAAGACAACCTACAGATATGGAGCCAGTCTGTATAGTATTGCAGAGATTCACTAACCTTAGGTGTTGTAGGTCGTGTGTGATGAAAATGGATCTAAAGGCTACGGGTTTGTACATTTCCAAACCCAGGAATCGGCCCAGCAAGCCATTGACTCCCTGAATGGGATGCTCCTAAATGAACAGAAAGTGTAAGTATACAAAGAATTCACAATAATGAATAATCATCTATGTACATTTTTACATAGTAGCGGACCTATGATGGTGTCATGTTTGGGGAGAGGTGTGTGTCCTGCTCTTGTTCTTCTGAAAGCAGGAGAACAAATTTTGAAGACATAAGAGACTGTGCTGATCTCCAGGGAAAATGATGATGATTTTGATGTTCCATTCAAATGTGTCTTTAGTAAGTCAAAACTATGAAAAGATTATTTTTGTGCATTCCATAAAGGTTCATTGGACATTTCAAGTCCCGTAAAGAACGGGAACCTGAACTTCTTACCAGAGCCATGTTCACAAATGTCTACATCAAGAACTTTGGGGAAAATATGGATGATGAACGGCTCAAAGGATTGTTCGGCGTATACGGTAAAGATTATGTGTGAAGTCACATTCATTATCTGTCAGATGGTTGTGCATAGATTGTCTGTGTTCTAAATCTGTGTAATAATTTCCCTTTAGGGCCTACACTGAGTGTTAAAGTTATGACCGATGAAACTGGGAAGTCCAAAGGATTTGGCTTTGTCTGCTTTGAGAAACACGAGGATGCACTAAGAGTGAGACAGAGACTCCAAATTTTATGTCTTAATCTAACCATATAAATCAGATAACTCTCAACCAAACACTCAGACCATGCCATATACACCAGGAGAGGTTGCCACATGGATACCTTTCACCAGTGCGGGGGCTACTCCTAATTCCCTTTGTTGGATCATAAATACAGATTTAGGTCACTAGCTGGTTATGTAGGCTACAATATAGAGGCCGTTGATGGCTGTTTGTTATTTTCTTACATCCTGGGACCAATAGTAAAAATAAAAGTTAATCCCACACAACCCGTTTAAAATGGAGGGTCAGGCAATTTATTATTTATAATCTGTTTTAAATATGAGCTTTCACCATTTAACCCCCATGTGTGAACTTCACTGCTGGACAACAAGGAGGACACTGACTCTTGGAGCAGTCTAAGGTTGCGTTCATATATGGATGCCATAAAGTGGCATCCGTCCCCCATAGCCTCTAGTTGCTTCCTGTGACCAAATACTGCATCTGCCAGCAGAAATAGACTGGACTGCTCATAAAGTGTTGTGGTTGGATGCAAAAAGGAGTCCTCCACCTGTTATTTGTATGGACAAGTTAAAGGGAACCGGTCATCAGAAATTGACCTAGTAAACCACTACTAGCACCGTATGTCATCAAGCAGCTGAACACCTTCTAGATCATGTCTAGTTCATGGCCTGAGTGTTATGGCAATGTCCAGAAAATCAACTTGAAGTGACATGTTATTTGGTTGTATAAGTCAAGGGTTTTACACTGTAGAGTTTAACACTGAATTCAAGCTTTCATCACTTCAGAAAGCCCTCTTTAATGCCGTTGATGTTCCTATATCCAGACACATCACTAACCAGATTTCCTTCATTCTGAGGTGAGGAGAGCTTGACTTCAGTGCTGATCTCTCCACCACCATGACTTTACACAACCAGTTTACAACTCACTTTAAAGTTGATTTTGTGGATGATGCCACCACACTGAGCCATGAAAGAAGACAGGATCTGGAATATGTTAATCTGCTTCACAACATATTAGTAATGGTTAATTAGGTCAATTTCTTATGACAGGTTCCCTTTAAGCCTCTATATTGAGGCCCTTCCTGACTAATATGCTTTCCAAAAAAACGAGATGAGAATGTATGCTAGTAGTGATGAGTGGACCCATTGAATTCCAGGTTCAGCTGGGGGCACACACCAACATGTATGTGTGCCTGCTTTACTGTGGTTGATTCTGGTGGGAGATTTTCATTAAAGGGGTTGTCCTGTCGTAGCAAGTTATCTCCTATCCACACAATAGAGCCTAACTTGCAGATCGATGGGGATCCCAGTGATGGGACCCCCACAGATGACGAAAACAAGGGACCGATGTACCCCTGTCATTTCCCTAAGATGACCCAAGCATCCACGCGATCAGTGGCTCCGGTCATCTCACAGAAGGAACAGGCAGAGGTAGAGCAAACAAATAGGGTGAGGACTGGCGGGGCCAACTTTAAACAGTATTCCGGCAAAAATCTGGATCATACACGCCTAAACAGGTAGAGGTCAGTATTAGACAAAAAGATAGACTAAAAGTAAACCCTTTGTTGGATTGGAAGTGAACTTCGAACCTTATCGATTAGGCACCTTCCAATGGGTTCTGATGTCCAGAGGTCTTTAGAGCGCAGGGGCAATTGAACAATGTGGCATTATGGGCAGGTAAAATACATAGCTGGCAAAAGTTAAGCATCGTCCTCCAGATACTTTTATGCCAAGGTTAGGCAGGCACCCTCTCCTGGTGAATTGGACAAAGAGAGGCTCTGGGAAGTGTCTTGATCTCCTTCAGTGCGGAATCCCATTCTCAGGATCCAAGGAGTAAAGTACTGTCACTATTTCTGTTATTCCTTAAGGCTGTGGATGAAATGAATGGTAAGAATGTGAATGGTAAACCCATATATGTCGGAAGAGCCCAGAAGAAGGGGGAGAGACAAGCCGAACTCAGGAGGAAGTTTGAGCAGATACAGCAGGAACGCATCACCAGAACTCAGGTGAGTAGCATCACATCTTCCATGTGTGATATCTTAAATGTCCATGTTTCTAATGAAGATTTCCTTGTTTTTAGGGCATCAACCTCTACATTAAAAATCTTGCAGATTGCATTGATGACAGACGGCTCTATCAAGTGTTTTGCCCTTATGGTACCATCACCAGCGCTAAGGTGAGCCTAGGTTATTTCGGTCTTTATAACCCAATGTGAATGATAGATCTTTTTGCCTATGTTTTATGATGAGGAGGGCCACAACTTCCCTGTGGTGTAATATTTCAGGTGATGATGGACGGTAAACGCAGCAAAGGCTTTGGTTTCGTCTGCTTCTCCAACCCCCAAGAAGCAGCCAAAGCCGTCACCGAGATGAACGGTAGGATCATAGCCTCCAAGCCCTTGTACGTTGCCCTGGCACAGCGCAAGAAGGAGCGTCAAGCTAATCTGGCCGCCCAGTTTCTGCAGAAGATGGATCATATTCAAACGCTGCCGAACCAAGGCACCAACATTTACCAGCCGCAACCACAACCAAACTATTTAATGACTCCCACTCCTCAGGTAGATCATAAATCTACGAAAAGTTTATATACATTGAATGGTTTTATTGGGATTTATTGTCCGAGATAAACAAAATACAGCTGCTTACGGTGTTGGAAACAGCACCACACTTATTCACAGGATGTATCTGGTATTGCAGGTCAACTCCAATGAGCACAGACAAGACGGTATTTGTGATAGAAAGCAGCCGCGTTTTTACAATGCTGGACACCCTTTTCAAGGGGGGTTGTATAAAGTTAGATTGATTTCCCCTAATGGGTGGAATAAAATCTGAATTCAACTGCTAGGGCCCCCAGCAGTCATGTCATGAGGACCCCCAACAGGGGGGTGGTAGTACATAGGCTAGACCTACAGCTCTATCAGTTAGTGAGAACGGGACTCATTCTCATTATCAATGGCAGTCAGACCCCCACAGATCAGATTGTTAAGTCCTGACGACAGGAAAGGGGGTAACAATCAAACTTGATACAACCCCTTTAAATCCTTGTTTTACCCTTAGGCCCAGAACCATGCAGCATATTATCCTTACGGACAGATATCGCAGGCTTTGCCGAGCCATAGCTGGACACCACAAGGTACGTTCACTGCAAATTATCTTCCCTATAGAGTGAACTCCTTCCAAAAGTAATTAATATAAATACAGTGGGGAAGATTTATCAGAAGTGTCCAAGAGCAAAACTGTTCTACCAATCAATCAGAGCTCAGCTTTCATTTTTCCACAGTTGTTTGATTGATTGCCATGGGAAATTAGAACAGTTCTGCTCTCTGAAATTTCGGATGAATCCCCCTCACTTAATGGGGCACATCTACTTACCCGTCCCGTTGGCGCCACCAATCTGAAATGTCCGACGAGGATTCGGAGCTGCCGCGATTCACTAAGATTGGGCGTCCAATTTCCTGCATGTGCTGCTTCCCCCGCTGAGGTCCGCCGGAGTTCACCATCTTCTTCCTGGTGTATGTGAGTGCTGATCTTGCGACACAATTTGGTTTTTAAATTCCGTGGTTTGTCCGAATCAATGGGCTTGTCCGACGTCCACGCCCCCCGATTTGTGGCGCATGCCAGCTGGCGCCGATGCGTCACAATGCGATTGCGTGCAATTCAGGGCAAATCAGAAAAAATTGCAAAACCCGACGGAAATGCGTCCAACGGACCCTTAGTAAATGTGCCCCTATATGTATGTTAGAGTGCATGAACGCTATGTTTTATTACTTATTTCCTCAGTATTTTTCAAGTTCTGGAAACTCAGTTTTTGTCCATTCACAGCTTTCCATAATGTGCCGAGAACCATCAGACTAGCCTCATCCAGACTGTCCTCTTACAGCACAATGAGGCCAGCTGCTCCAGCCCCACGCGTTGTAACCGTTCAGCGATTAGGTAAAAGATTGAACCGCTCATATCCTTGCCTTTCACAGGGATCACTTATTACGTATGGCTTATTACGAAAAGAAAGGGAACCTGTAAGCAGAAATTCATATAAACTACTACCAATATGTTGTCAAGCAGATTGACCCCATCCAGATTTGTTTCTTTCATGGCCCAGTGTGGTGGCATCATGCAGTAAATCTGATTTTATTAAATTGGTTGTATGAAGTCAAGGAGGTGGAGGGTTTAGCACTGGAGTCAAGCTCTCCCCACCTCAAATTACTCCCTCTGCTCCGAGTGACATCATTCACAAGGCTTCTGGAGAGCTGGTCATGATGCCCATGGACACAGGACCATCAAATACAGCGAAGGGGGTGAGCGGGACTTCAGTGCTAAACTGTCCACCTTTCTTTCTTTACATAACCAATTTACATCTCACTTCAAAGTTTTTTTTCTGGATGATGCCACCACTCTCATGACAGAAACACAATCTAAAAAGATAATATTCACTTAATTATTTATTAGGACATATTCTGGATACAGAATGGGTTTTCCAGGAATTCTGGAAAACCTCATTGGGCCAAAGCATGGGTAGGAAAAACAACAGTGTCCCTAACCAACTGTGGCTTCAGCATTGCAGTGGTGCTTTCAGTCTTCAGGACTTTGGTCAATCTGTTGCCTCCTCTGACCACGGCCGTTACTTGTCAGCCAAAAAACCGATGCCCTATGGTCACACATATGTGGCATATGTACCAAACATTGCGGCTCCGCGACCACAGAACACAAACCCAGACTTCAGTCAGAAGTCCAAGTTTGGTTCGTCCCCCCCCCTGACTTGTAACACCTGCAATCATTGCTGGCACCCCTCTCAGGTTTTATCCTTTACATATAGCAGGCAAAGCAGCCTGCAGAGAAATGATCCTCGCCAATATGGCAGCACACATGTGCGCGGCTATTTTCACGAGGATCCTTGTGTCCTGTGACCTCACCGGGATTGACAAAATTGCATTGGCAATTATATGCAGCGTCCGGCTTTGCCTTTGGGGTGTGCAAAGGATAATACCCACGATCGGTGCCGGCACCAGTGAGTGGGCAGACCCATTTGAAGCGGTTTTGGATTTGGGTTTGTGGGTCCGCTTGTCACTATTGGCAAACCTGCCTGCCCTCTAAAGAGGGACGTCACATTGTACAATACTCTTTTGTACTGTGTTGAAGTTGTTGCCACTGTTTGCATTTATTGATATGTTATTATTTTTCCGTACAGCAAATATCCCACGTCCCGCAATAGAACCCCATCCCGCCCATGTTGTTGCTCCAGCCACGGCCGCTTGCTCTGTTCCTCAGTATCAGTACTCCGCAGCAGTTTGTCAGCAGCAGTACACTATTCAGCCACAAGTTGCTGTACAGCAGGTGACTTAATTAGAACCTAATAATAGTCATCGGGTTCTTCTTAAATAAAATGTTAATGTAATTTGATATCTTCTGTACGTTTTGCCAGCAGCCCACTGTCTTTATGGAAGAACCGCCGACTACCTCTATGTTGCCTCCTCCACTTGACCAGAAGCAAATGCTGGGTAGGTATATACTAGACCGAACTGCCATCTCAATTGCATTGTGAAAGAATATAACACGTGACGTAGGAGTCTTTGGTTTTAGGCGAGCGTCTCTTCCCTCTAATTGAAGCCATGCACCCATCGCTAGGGGCAAAGATTACCGGGATGCTGCTGGATCTGGACCACTCTATAGTTCTCTACATGCTGGAATCTCCAGAATTTCTGCGTTCTAAGGTTTGGTTTGCAGCCATATTGCAGTCTAATGCACACATTCATGTATAAATATTAAGCAGTATTATGGTGGTCTGTATTTCAGGTCGATGAGGCTGTTGCTATGTTGCAAGCACATCAGCAGCAAACGATAGGATCACAAGCCATGGCTGTTCCTCAGCAGTCCATGGCCGTTCCTCAGCAGTCCATGGCCGTTCCTCAGCAGTCCATGGCCGTTCCTCAGCAGTCCATGGCCGTTCCTCAGCAGTCCATGGCCGTTCCTCAGCAGTCCATGGCCGTTCCTCAGCAGTCCATTGCCATTCCTCAGCAATCTATGGCCGCTCCTCAGCAGTGCATGGCCGCTCCTCAGCAGAGCATGGCCGCTCCTCAGCAGAGCATGGCCGCTTCTCAGCAGAGCATGGCCGCACCTCAGCAGTGCATGGACGTTCCTCAGCAGTGCATGGATGTTCCTCAGCAGTCCAACGCTATTCCTCAGCAGCCTATATGTGTTGTACATCCAGAAGAAACATCGGCTACCTCCATAGTGGTCGCTCCTCCTCCCCCACCTCCTCCAGTTGACCAGAAGCAAATGTTGGGTATGTATAGTTGCATAATAGATCCATGTCACGTCTGGAAGGACATAGCTTCTGACATGTTGGTCTTTGATTTTAGGCGAGCGGCTCTTCTCTCTTATCCAACCCATGCTCCCATCGCTTGCGGCAAAAGTCACTGGGATGTTGCTAGAGCTGGATAACGCTGAGGTTCTCCACATGCTGGAGTCGCCAGAATTTCTGTGCACCAAGGTATATTATTTAACATACAGCGTAGTGTACACTTTATTATCGAGACCCTCACAACCACGAAGTAACATGTGCTCCCTTATTCCAGGTCAATGAAGCTGTTGGTGTTCTTCAGGAGTATCAGGCTACACAAGTGGTGCACCAAGTCGTGAACAATGCCGTGATGGTGGCGGCTGTCTAACACGTTTCCGTACTTTTCCTTTTTCAGGTTTTAGAAATTAGATTGCAGGTTGCAGACGAGTTGTAGGTTATGCTCATATCACGTTGATGTCATCTGCTGAGCGGATTCACGTAACGGATATGCGAAGAATGAATACAGATTGGTGACAATAACAGATTTCAATGTTAAATTAAAAAAATAACCCCAGTTCTGCAAATAGAAGTGTGGTTACACCTTCCATCATTATAGCTGAACTTTGGTTGCGTCATGTCTAATAGACGCCATGTCATGAGAGCCAGGGTTCCTTCCACTCACCACTCGCGGCTCTGGAGCTGTCCGTAAATTCTTGGCTACTCCGGGCAGCGCCATCGAAGTAACCAGAAAGCGCTGAGCATGTTCAACCACGTCTCCTCTCCCTACAGTCATTAGACAGGGACCAAAGTCCCCCCTTTTCAAGACAGATGCAGGTTCCAGAACTGGGACTGCATCTATAGGACAATTATGGCCTTCCCACTTATAGGAAATAGGAATTTTTTAAAATATATTTTTATACCTTTATATGTCAAAACATTTTTTTATTATTTGTATACTTTTCTATTTGTGTCATTTTTCTCTTTTCATTGTACAAAATTGTATAAAGTTGTAAATTGTATAAATAAATTTCTACTGTACTTGTGTGATTAATCCTACAGAACTGTAGTGTAGTGGTAGCTAGTTTGTTGCAGGGCATAAATTAGAAATAACTGGGTACAGTAAATCAGTAAATCATTGATATAATTTGTGTTATACATTTTTTCAATACACTTTTTGTTTCAATTCATCATGGTTTTCTAGATCTCTGCTTGCTGTTCTTCTATAGGAAGCTTCTCTAATTCCTTCCAGTGAATATAATCTGACCATGTGATGTGATGGACATGCAGGTGCACGAGCCGTTGTTATCACAGAGAGTAATAGGAGTTGTGTGGTACGTAGGCTGCGGTCACACGTGGCGTTTGGAACCCGTTTTTGGCCTGTTTTTAAGCAGTCCGTCAAAAAACGCATGCATTTTTGAAAAACGCATGTGTTTTTTTGGAAACTGATCCATTTTTGACCTATTTTAATAAAGATAATTGGTAAAACCACTCAAAAACTGATGCGTTTTCAAAAAACATATGTGTTTTTCAAACACGCATGAATTTTTTAACACGTGCGGTTTTTAACAGACTGCTTAAAAACGGGCCAAAAATGGGTTCAAAATGCCACGTGTGGCGCCGGCCTAAGGGTGAAGACACACATGGCGTTTTTAGGCCGTTTTTTAGTGCGCATGCGTTTTTGACAGGTTTGACCAATTATCTTAATTCAAACTGGTCAAAAACGCATGCGTTTTCAAAAAACGCATGCGTTTTTAACGATGTGAAAACAAACTAACTAAAACGGCCCAAAAACGGCCTAAAAACGCCATGTGTGTCTTCACCCTAAGGGCTCGTGCACCTGTACTTCCATCACATCACATTGACAGATTTCTATCCACTGGAAGTAAACGAAGAAGCTTTCTATAGAAGCATGGCAAGCAGAGATCTAGAAAACGGCATGGAATTGATACAGAAAGTATATGGGAAAATCGTATAACTTTTCCTTACACAAAAAATATCAATTATTTGCTGAAAGTGGAAAACCCCTTTAAGCCTCATATCTGCACCTGACACTAAACTACTCATATTTATCCTGTTTCCACCACTGTACATGCAATATCATTCTCCAGCATCTGCACCCATGACCATTGATCATATGTAATCTGGGATCACAGTACAAGTGTGTGCTGCTTATGTCTGTATAAAACATTTCATAGGGGCCTTCAGCTCTCAGAGTCTTCCTCTGGCAATGGACGCACTGATGATGACTTTTTGCAGCTGCTTTCAGCTACGCATCTTTGGGGCACAGAGGAGACTTGGAAGAGTACATTGGTTAACACATTGGTGCCTCGTGGTATACCACAGTAAAACATGTCATGTAAAGACGGACTTAAGATCCTATTTTCATAGCCTTAAACCATGCCTTTTGCACCAACCCGTCTAATGAAGCCCACCAGCATTTACAGGAAATCTACAATCAGGATCATGGATTATAAACCAAATACACTTACATGCTGGTGTGTGCCCCCTTTATTAGGATCTGCTCTTCTTTTAACTTCTTATGCCCTCGATTTATAAGAAAATATGCTTTAAAAATTATGCAAATTAGTCTGAGGGGCTCCAGTCTCCATTAACTTCTATGGAGCATGGAGCCCCTCAGCCTCATTTGGAAGCCTTTTTTTGTAAAATCTAAGGCATAAAAAGCTTAGCCCCTTAACGCTCTGCGCCGTAGCTGTATGGCGCAGAAGTATAAGGGATGTATGAAGAGGGCTCTTCTTACAGAGGTGGGGGTTGTTGCATATTGCTATTAACCCTTTCAACGCCGCCGGCAAAGTCGCCGGCGGCGTTTAAAAGACGGTGGCGCGTCATCGGGGGGCGGCGATCGGTTGCCATGGTAGCCTCGGGTCTTCGTTTGACCCGAGACTATCTGGCATCTGCAGATTCGTTACAATGAGCCAGTGGCTCATTGTAATGAATGTGCTGCAAAAATGCCATATATTGCAATACAGAAGTATTGCAGTATATGGTAGCAGCGATCTGACCATCTAGGGTTAATGTACCCTAGATGGTCTAAAAAATAGTGAAAAAAAAAATAAAAAAAAAAGTTAAAAAAATTAAAAAAATTTATAAAATATTAAAAGTTCAAATCACCCCCCTTTCCCTAGAACTGATATAAAACATAATAAACAGTAAAAATCACAAACATATTAGGTATCGCCGCGTCCCAAAATGCCCGATCTATCAAAATATAAAAACGGTTACGGGCGGCGGTGACCTCCGAGGCGGGAAATGGCGCTCAAATGTCCGAAATGCGACTTTTACACCTTTTTACATAACATAAAAAATGAAATAAAAAATGATCAAAATGTCGCACAGACCTCAAAATGGTAGCAATGAAAACGTCGCCTCATTTCGCAAAAAATGACCCCTGACACATCTCCGTGCGCCAAAGTATGAAAAAGTTATTAGCGTCAGAAGATGGCAAATTTTTTTTTTCTTTTTTGTACACATTCGTTTAATTTTTGAAAATGTATTCAAACACAATAAAACCTATATAAATTTGGTATCACCGCGATCGCACCGAACCAAAGAATAAAGTAGGCGTGTTATTTGGAGCGAAGAGTTAAAGTCGTAAAAACTGAGCCCACAAGAACGTGACGCACGTGCGTTTTTTTTTTCAATTTTTCCACATTTGGAATTTTTTTTCAGCTTCGCAGTACACGGCATGTTAAAATAAATAACATTACAGGAAAGTCAAATTTGTTACGCACAAAATAAGCCCTCACACAGCTCTGTACAGGTAAAAATGAAAAAGTTATGGATTTTTGAAGTTGGAGAGCGAGAAATGAGCCGAAAAACCCTGCGTCCTTAAGGGGTTAAAGAAGATCCTGACAAAGGATCTACCGTAAGTGTACTTGGTTTATAATGTATAATCCTGATGGTAGATGTCCTTTAATGCCCTCCTTCTAGTAGCACCCGCATTAATAATGCCTTCTTCATTTTAGTGTCCATTATAATACATCACTTCTAATGCCACCTATTTATTACTCCTGCTCCCCCTCATATTGTAGCCCCCACAATTCCTACAAATATTGTGGTCCCCTCATCCCCCCTCTCATTTCTCCCTATTATTGTGGCCCCATCACATTGCTTCCCCACTCATCTTGTGGTCTCCCCTTCACCCCCCCCCCCTCATAATGTGGCCCCCTCTCATATGGTGGCCCCTTCAAACCCCCTCATATTGTGGCCCCCACAATTCCTACAAATATTGTGGTCCCCTCTTCCCCCCTCTTATTTCTCCCTATTATTATGGCCCCCTCACATTGCTTCCCCACTCATCTTGTGGTCTCCCTCTCATCTGGTGGCCCCTTCACACCCCCTCATATTGTGGCCCCTCATCTCAGACTTATATGGTGGCCCTCTCTTCTGTGTAATTAAACAATAAACTTTCCCTGGACCCTGTAGCAGCCCTGCTGCCTTCTCTGTTGGTGCCTGCTCTCCCTGCATCTGGTCGGTTGCTATAGGGAAACCATGTCATGGCAAATTGTATACTTGTTACACTTGTGGAGTCAGTGTAATTTTTGTAAGTACATGGAAAATATGCATATTTAATAAACTATAAAACGCCAGAAGAGACAACTTCAATGATTTACAAAGTCATTAAACCTCTTGTAATACGCATATAAGTATTAACGATTTCGTTTTCGTGCTTTGAATTTTTGTCCTCTCTTGCGTCCTGTAGCGCTGCGTTCCATAACCTCCTGCGCCCTTGCAAGCCCCGCCCCTCCTCTCACTCCTAGCCAGGCGGTCCTCTCATCAAAAGCGTTGCATTGTGGGAGCTCCTTCCTTTCTCGGTCCCCGGCCATCTTGGAGCTAGACCTCTGGTGAGTGGGGCTCCGGATATTCAGGGTTTTTTTCTCATTTCGGGGCCCGGGGGAGTCCGTCTTCTGCCCGGGATTGTAGAGCAGAGTGTCCGGCGCCTCACTGTGTGTTTTCCTCTCGTGTACAGGTCCGGGATCCCTGCGCAGCAATCATGGTGGCCGCCAAGAAGACGGTGAGTGCGGCCTCATGTCTCACGTGGAGCGGCGTCTGCCCGGGCCGGAGCTGTGTGTCCCTGGCGGCTGAGCCCGGGCCGGAGGCTGACACGGGGCAGATACGGATGACTATCCGCTGTACTGCACGTCCGCATGTGTGTCCGCTATCCGCATGTGATGGCAGCCTGTCATGTACAGATGGGAGTAGTCTCCTGCCTGACATGGATGGACGTGACTATATGCCGAGGATGCACGTAATTCTAGAGGAATCACTGGTATCACTGACTTTGTCATTACAATAAAGGGATTGTATCTTTCCCCAGCCACAACTTCCCTGGTGCCCTCTGACCTCGTAGGGGGGGGAATCTCAGGGTTATAAATCTATGGGACCGTGTTCATACATAAGACCCTCCTATTCTTCTGTGCGCATCCAAAAAGTCAGATTGGTAAAAAGTTGACAGCATGAAAACCCATTTAAACATAGATAGATATAGATATATAGGTATCTCATACATTACCCATATACATCAGATGTCAGTGGTGAAATCTGATGTGACAGCTGTAGATCCTAGGACAGAGGCAGTCAGTGGGCGATACGCTGATCGCAATGTGTAGCCTCAGTTTCTACGTAGATAAAAAGTTGTGCCCTAAGCAAGTCTCTTTTCACACCTGTCATGTCTGTTTTTACAGAAACACATCTGACCAACCAAAGCCCCCCCCACCTGTGACATACAAGGGGTCACTGTCATTCTGACTGCCAAATTTGTCTCTTGTAACTAACCTGTACCTCAGGTGTGAACACTGCTCTGGGCTTTGTTGGATGTATAGTAAATGGGACAATGTAGAGAACTATAAATTCGTTTTTTTTTTATTTGGGGGGCATCCACATAGGGGTCTATATTGTGGTGCAATGTTATAAGTGACCCAGCCCCCCACACTCCGCACAGATTAATGCAGGAAGAGTGAAGTTGTTTTATGCATCGCTCATACTTAAAGGGATGTTCCCATTTCAGCAAATTAATGTTGTATTATAAAAAGCAATACAACTTTCCAATGCACTTCTATATCAATTCCTCATGTTTTTCTAGATCTCTGCTTGCTGTCCTTATTGTCATACAGGTGCACGTTATATCACACAGCTGATTACTCTGTGATATAATGAGCCGTGCACCTGTGTGACCATGGTCAGATTTCTGTCCACTGGAAGTAAACATAGCAGCTTTCTATAGAATGACAGCAAGCAGAGATCTAGAAAACCGTGAGGAATTGATAAAGAAAGTGTATTGGAAAGTTGTATAACTTTTTATAATACAAAACAATAACATTTGTTGAAATGGGAACATCCTTTTAAAGGCGTTTTACATATTCATTGGCAGTAATGGGGGGGGGGGGTGACGTCTATGGGTAGAAAAAATATCATATACACTTACCCCACTCCAGCTTCTGGTTCCTTCATCGCTCTGTTATATGGTTTCAATCCAGTTGGAAGTTCTGATGGTCATGGGATCAGTCATGCAATGATTGTCCTAGGACCAGGGGATGACACTTGCAGTGATGTCCCCAGCAAAATGTTAATGACTTCCTGTGGCTGAGGAGTCATGTCATTGGATGGAGCAGGATATTTGACCCTTTTCAGAACTTCTAGTTTCGGACTTTTGAATCCAGAAGTGCTCAAGTAACACACAAATTGGGAGTCTGAGCGGTTAAGGGGTGTTCTATTTCTTTGAGGAAGCCTCGTAGACTGTGACTGATTTGTCGCTGCTGCGCCTGAAGCCGCGATGAAGAGCAGGGCGTAGTTACGGTGGTGTTTGTCTAGTGATGGTTTTTCACTCGCTATATTTCATCTTTTATAGAAAAAGTCCCTGGAGTCTATTAACTCAAGACTTCAGCTTGTGATGAAAAGCGGCAAGTATGTCCTCGGATACAAGCAGACCCTGAAGAGGATCCGCGAGGGCAAGGCTAAACTTGTCATACTCGCCAACAACTGCCCAGCTCTGAGGTGAGTGGTCATTAACCTGTTCTATTTGTGGGTAGAGATGAGAGGACCCAAACTTTCGGCAGCTGTGCCTATCCCTGATGTGTTGATGGGCAGTCAATCGGGCAGGCCTGTGATTGGCTATGTGGACACCTGGAGGACACATCAATCACATTTGCTAAACAGACGGCACTAAACCTATAGTTCGGTTCCGCTCCTCTTTATTCATGGAAAATGGTGATAACCGGATTTACTAAAACTTGGCAAAGACCAGGTAATGTGATAAAAATGAAAGCGCCTATACTCACCTGTTCATCCAGTCACAGCTCTGGTAATGTACTGCACGTATCAGCACCGGGCCAGTTCCAACCCATTTTGTCTTCAGGTTTTGCATCTTTTATTTTGAGCAGTTTCATTTACGTAATTAAAAGGCTTCGCTACCGATAACTCGTTGCGTTAATATTGCACTATACATGCTCACTTTGTGACTAGGGTGGAACCTTTGTTTCATAACGTGGTTGAAATGCCAAATGTCAATGCACACTGCACCAATACCCACCGCGGAGGCTACACAGATCTGTAACAATGAAAACTCTTTCACCTGGACCACTGTTTTTTTTGCCCATAAAAACTTATGCCAAAGAAATTTGCCTGCTTATGTCTTGTGACTAATAACTGGCTGTTTGTGCATGTAAGTAAATAGTTTATCGCTTACACTGATCTGTGGCTACTTTACAGGAAATCCATCATGATAAACCAGGGCACTTACTCAAAGAATCCGTCAACGTGACTGTGGTAATCTTCTGATATTTGTTATCCCTGGCCTCCTTCTAAAATCAACTTGTATAATTATGCTAATTAACCTGGAGTTCTACAGGGGGCGGTTCCCAGAGCCTATTCACACTGTATCCTTACAGGCTGTTTCACTGGCAGGAGTACTACTCAATCACTGTCTGCTGAAACTTTCTGTGCTGCTGAGATGGGGTGACAGTGTAATATCCTATGAAGCTGCACACTGGGGGGCAGTGAAAACACCCTTTCTCTCCCCAGAGCCCTTCTGGCTCATCATCCTAACTTTAAAATTTGCTTATGAAAGAAGGAGGCGTTGGATAAGATTACCACAATCCCTGGATCTATGAGTAAGTGTCCCTCTTTTATCATGTCTGATTTTGATAGGTGTGAACTGAAATTTTACTTTCGAACAAAATCTACTGCTTCCTATTATTGTCTTGTATTCCCCATTGGCATCAGTGTAGTAAAGTTACCTTGTATTATGCTTGGTATTAATGTTGCAGGTAAAAACGGGTTCTGTTTGGTATGTTTGGAGACTTGTACAGGGTTGGCCTATATTGAACCCATGAAAATGGAACCATGTGTTGGTTGGAGCCCATGACACACTTTGCACGGGTGTGTTTTGCGTTGTATAGAAATATAATGCAAGGACTCGCGTGTTCTGCAGACCAAACTGTGGTGCTGGGATAGATTGTCCGAAACTTCATCAACCTGGCTAAATAGCCGCTATATTTAATTTCATTCTGGATGTGATGTGGGATCAGTGCTATTGGGGACATGCACTATACTCCTCTTTCTATAACTGTATATTAAATTACCGAAGTTTGTAATGTTAGGACTGAACATTAGTTCTAGTTTTCATGATTAGACCTTCTTTACCCCTGTACAATGTTGTGCCATTTGGTTATTGGAGAAAAGGGAGGAATATGGTGCTGTCGTAGCTGTTGTAAGATACTTTCTGGCAAGCAGTGACTATTTGTGCGCTATAGTATATACTGCAGCAAATTCGTCATTGTCACAGATGCTTAGAGACCTGTCACTTCATCACTTTAATGAGGGGCAGGAGGAAGAATATCCTCATGAATGCATTGGACTCATTAACTCTTTTTGTGGTGCCTTTATTTTTTTGGGTAGCCTAGTAACTCATGGTAATATTCTGCGCTCACATTGTTTACCGTGGTTTGATCCTTTTCTACTAGTAGAGAACAGGTTTATTTCTGGTGCCCGGCTGTAACCTGGGTCCATGGATTGTGTTCACTGCCCATCACTCTCCTCATTGCTATTAATGCAAATTTATTCTCGCCGGATTGATCTGTCGGTGATCTCCTCCGGGCTAGACATTTGCTAGAGTAACACAGGTCCATATAATTTGTACTGTCCCTGTAGGCAGTAGTGATATAGACTTGTTACATTACAAGCCTGTATTTTGGGGTGTATGCTAAATCAGTTATTGAAGTGGCTCTTTTGATTATTAACTTGATGGATAGTAGAAACCCGTATTAAAGGGGTTGGCCACTATCACTAAACTTCACCAGGGGCAGTGCATGCAGTTGGAAGTAGACATCTGTATAAAGCTTTGGTGAAGTTAGTGTGAAGCAGTAGGGACCTTGGGTCATGTGACCTCATGACAGCAGGACTTGGGACTTCCTGTGACATCTCTGCTGGCTTTCGACGGATCTCTTTCTAACTAATATTATGGGAGTGGTTACAATGGATGAGCCGTCTGGAAGCCAACAGGATGTCAGAGAATCTGACCTTCCGGGGGCAGGACCTGCTAGACCTTGTGGCATTGCTAACGAAGTAAATGTAACATGGATGACACTTAAGATTTTATTATTGCCCTGCTCAAGTTTAGTGAAGGTGACCAACACTTGTGATGTTTTCAAGAATATGACCAAGTTACTCTTGTTTTGGCTTTTATTTTTAGCCTTGTGCTGCCTTCAGATTTGGTGCCTATTTTGCCTACTTGTAATATGAACCTGTAGCTATAATATTCTGCCCCTGCAGAGTTCACCAGATTCCCTTAATCCTCCAGTCTAATCAGAATCCTAAGTGTGAATTCAGTTCTATACATAAGTCTTCCCTGGTCATATATTAATGTAATTATAACATGTCATCTTTATTTCCACAGGAAATCAGAGATTGAATACTATGCCATGTTGGCCAAGACTGGAGTCCACCACTACAGCGGCAACAACATTGAGCTTGGTACAGCCTGCGGCAAATACTACAGAGTGTGCACACTGGCTATTATTGATCCAGGTGAGCTCCTTGCTCTGGGGTGTTATGGAATTTTTACTGTATGCGAATTTATTCTCGCCAGATGGAACTGACAGTGATCCGTTCTGGGCTAGACATTCGCTAGAGAAACACGGGTCTGTGTCATTGGTACTGGCTGATATGCAGTAGTGATGTAGGCGCGTTACATTACAGCCCTGTACACTGGAATCGGGTCTCGGGTTGTGTTCACATCTGGCATTTACATTGTGTTTTGAAATGCAGTACAACAGCTGAGAGGAGATTTGCCTAATTACATGAAGTTAACATTGCATTTTGTAAATCCAAATGTTATAAGAAAAGTTGCTATGTGCGTTAACACAAAGTAAACACACTGAATTAATGTGTTTTGTAAACACAAATGTTAAAAGCAATGTAGTTGGGCAAATCTCCTCAAACTAAAGTTTTAAGCATTGGGTTGAATCTTGGGAAATTATTTCATTATGACCGAACATGACGGAGATTATAGGCCACATTTATGCTGCAAAACGGCACCACCATATTGATGCCATGACCCTAGTTCAGTACTGTTCTCCGGGGAAGCAGGGACTCCTTGCATCTTAAATTGTTATGATGCACAGTCTGATCTTCTGCTTTCATGCACCACCCACAAGCGTATAAATCAGCCCCAAGACTGGGATGTATAATGCTTGTATGTAAGATCTAAGTAGCGTGCCCTGATGAGAGCAGTGATCACCCATTTTCTCCCTGATCCTAGCTCTCCTTTTGCTGTAGTGACCGGACTGTGATTGGCAGAAGTCTGTCGCTGTATTTACATATCTACACACTTCACGTGGACATAACTTCATGCAGTCTAATGTTCCTTAGTGGAGTAGACTTCTAGTGTTATAGTGTTATACTCTTATCCAGTGCCCACGCACAGCACAGGTCAAAGGTTGCGGGCCATGTGCAGTTTTGGTTCACAGGATGATGAGCTTCTTGTATGTGGCACAGTATTGGTTATATGGAGTCTGTTTTAACCCATTGTATCTGTCTTGCAGGTGACTCTGATATCATTAGAAGCATGCCAGAGCAGCAGCCCAGCGAGAAGTAGATTTCTACACCAAACTGTTAATAAATGACTGGTTTCCCAGGAAAAGTCTACTGTGTTTCTTGGCTATTCTGCTTAGATTTGGAATACTGCACTTACCAGATTCTGAGGAACTCTATCTGTAATGGATCAGTTTGTGGGTTGGGATCCTTTCCCTGGTGTTGTGATTGGAGACTAGACTGGAAAAGGACAGAACTGTCGGCTCTCCCTGTGTGTATAGTTCTCTATTATACACTATGGGTAGTAAGAGGATGGGACTATATAATTATCAGACTGATTGTTCTACTATGTTCTTAGTGTTGCAGTTAAGATGGTAATCAAGTAGAGTGCAGCCTTGTTTTCCCATGGAGGTAAAGGATATACCTTCCAGCCCCCCCCTACCCTATGTCTTGGCCATGTTGTGTATCTTTAGCCTGTCTGTGAGGCCCCTACACATAAACATGAAATGTATTTGTGTTTTGGCTGTTTTTCAGCTGACAGCACAAGCCCCTATGTACTACTATGGGTTCATGCCCATGTTTGTGATTTCCACAGCTCTTAGCATGATCTGACTACCTGAGCTGCAAAAGAGAGGTCCTATACCGTTTACAGCTTGGGCAGCTTTACTGCCATTGCGTCTCGCACACTGATGTCCGACGGCCGACAAACAGTGGTCCACAGGGACTATGAAAAACCTGACTCAGACCACAGAGCAGGGACTCCTTGCATCATATATCACTGATGTCAGGAGACCAGCCTTTAACAATGTTTTATCCATGAAATCCGGCCAGTGCACAGGCCATGACTCTCTGGATCAAAACTCAACTGTGGTCTCAGTGTAACACTTGCTGTTGAGTTTTATAGCGGCCTTTGCACCAAAAACACAGGAAAAGCTGCAAAACTGAGCAGTGACATCTCCTTTCTATCCTTTCTACTGTTGTGTTGTGTCATTTAGGCTATGCAGCATGGAAATCTTCAAGACTTCATGTACCTGACTATATCATGAACTGTATACAGCTTTTAAAGGGAATGTGTCGCCAGAAAATGACTTTTTTTTTTTTTTAAACAAATTTAGGAATTTTTTTATCATTTAATCACCCCCCTCTCCCCCTACACTTTTCTGAAAGTAGGCGATAACAATCCAACTTTGAGCAAACCTCTTTCAGAAAATGTATTCTTGCCTGCGGCACATTACTAACCCTACAGGGTACATAGAGTCCACTATCTATAGACCACAGGCTATATTCACACGAATGTATGATACTTATATACAGTGTATATAAAATATCCCCCCCCATGCACAGCAAAGGGCGCACGGCACCCTATGGGAATGGTACGGTGCGGTAGCGTTTTGTAGCTGAAAGACAGTACATTTCTTATCTTTTGCCAGAATACGGCTCCGGGCGCCATATATATCACTATGGAGAGGGCGGGAGTGCTACTGTTTGGCGGGCATACATTGTGTGATTGTAGCCCAAGGATTATTTGACTCTATTCTGTAAGGTCTATACACGGCAACACCCAGATAGGGCACATGTAGAACAAAGGGACATTTTTTTTTTTTCTGGAGTTATATTCTTGAAAGCCTGGATATCTGCTGGACTTATTATACCTGATATCAGACGCCTATAATGAGACAATGAAAGACTTGTTATTACAAATACTTCATTTATTATTTATATAGAATAACACAAGGTGATTTACAAAACTAGACCAGGTCCAACACATTGTCTTATGTGTTTTGGTTTTGTTCACAATATAACATTTACATTGAAAGTGCTTTTCTGGGCTTAAACTATTGGTCTTGGATAACAGAATGGTGGGGTCCCACATCAACACCCACATAGATCAGCTGTTGTCAGTTGATGAAATGGAATAGGATTCGCACAGCGCTGTTCTCTGGGTAGTGGCAGAACCAAGTCACTGCAGCTTATCTCCCATTCAAGTACAGGTGGTTCCCTACTTAACACCCACCTAACAGACAACCCCTAGTTACAAACGGACCTTTGGTAATTTACTGTACTTAACCCTTGGGCTACTATAAACGGCTATAACAGTTATCACAGGTGTCTGTAATTAAGCTTTGTTAATTCTGGTTCTTATGACAACCCAACATTTTTAAAATACTATTATCACAGAGACAAAAAAAACAAAACACTTTGGCTGGGGTTACTAATATAAAATATATAGTTCCTGCTTTGCATACAAATTCAACTTAAGAACAAACCTCCAAAACCAATCTTGTATGTAACCAGGGGTCTGCCTGTATATAGAATGATCTGCAGTAACCACGTCTGGCCACTATCTGGTGCTGTCTGCTTCCTGATCCCTTCTCCATCCTTTGCTAACAGCTGATCTGTGGGAGTCCTGACTGTTGGACACCCACCAATCTGGGATAGGTTATCTATATCTTTAGCATTAGAGACCCCTTTGATGGAGTCCTCATATAACTGACACAAATACTCCGTCTTTATACTCTGTACTCAAACATGCGATTCTACATTATAAATAACACGACTTTGCACTTTATACATTTTGCTGATGTCCGATCACTTGGGATAGCTTGTTCCTGTGATTAGGTCTTCTCCTCCATGTACTGTCCACATCTGCTCTGCTATCTCTGTCCCACTCTGTTCTCTAGTTCTTCCATCCGTCGGGTGATCTGTTCCAGTGGGTTCAAGTCAAGGAAAGTGCATTTGGTTGTGGTCATGTCTTGTATAATAGAAACTTCTGGAATGTGATCTGAAGCCCCCTGCCCTTACTCCATAATGGCCCCCTGATAGTGTACAGTATATCGTCCACTTCTTCTGTAGCCGCCTCCATGTGATGCCCAATTCTTCTCTACCTGACTTATAATCCAGCCCTTTCTGTTGGCCCCCTTTTCTTGTGCCCCCCTCTATAATTCTCTTTTATTGCAAATCCCCCTCTACTTTCCTTTGGTAAAGTAAAAACAATTCTAATACTCACTTTCCCCCATTCCCCTGCAGCAGTCCTCTCCTGTGCCATAGCTTTGACCCCATGTGATGACATCATCATGTTTGCAAATGGGGAAAGACGAGTGATTATTTTCAAACCGTTCTGTATTTGCTGTTTTTTGGTGGTAGCCCACTCCTCGGGGACCTCTGCTATATCCTAAACCTACCTGACCTGTAGGCCCATTCAAATGATTTTCTGCAGGTAATAGTCTTTAGTTACCGTATTTTCCGGACTATAAGGCGCATTTAAAAGCCTTGGATTTCCTTGGAAATCCAAAGTGCGCCTTATAGTCCGGTGCACCCTATATGAGGGCAGCGGACCCTACTTACATCGGTCCCCGCTACCGGAGACGGCAGATCTCCAGCGGGAACTTTAGACCACGCGGCACGAACAACTTCTGCCGCGTGGTCTGCAGTTCCCACTGGAGATCTGCTGTCTCCGGTAGCGGGGACCGATGTAAGTAGGGTCCGCTGCCATTCTCCACCTCCCCCTCACCTTCCCCACGTTCCGCGTCTCTTCTCGGCGTCGCGTCCCGTCGGGTATCCGCTTCGCCCCCGACCCTGCGCCTTATAGTCCGATGCGCCTTATATGGAATTATTACATATATAAGGCGCATCGGACTGTTGCGCCTTATATTCCGGTGCGCCTAATGGCCCGGAAAATACGGTATCATAGTCTCATCATATTCCGTAGCGCTTTACAAATCATAGGTGATCTATACAAATATAATACTACATTACAGAGTACAAGCCGTCACCTGCTCAATATAGCTGTGTTTAACCCCGTAATGGAAAACAGCGCCCATAGTCGAAAATGGCACTTTTTTTTTTGCCATTTTGAAAAATATAAAAAATTCTATAAAAAGTGATCAAAAGGTCGTACAGTCCTAAAAATGGTAGCAATGAAAAAGTCATCAAAAGTTGCAAAAAATGACACCACCCAAAGCTCCTTACACCGAAGTATGAAAAAGATGGCAAAATAAAAAAAAAATAAAAAATGTGTACAGGAGGTTTTAATTTTTGTAAATGTATGAAAAAATTATAAAATCTATACAAATTTGGTATCTCCGCGATCGCACCGACCCAAAGCATAAAGGAGACATGTCATTTTTGCCGCACAGTGAAAACCGTAAAATCCAAGCCCACAAGAAAACGGCCCAAATGCGTATTTTTCACTCAGGCAGAGGCAGGGTCACTCACTTCAATAGTTAAGTTATATTGATGATTAGGGTAAAGGATATGCTGCTGAGTAAGTCTTCTCACTTCTTCATTTGCGTTGGACTGATACTCCATGATATTCTTACACTGGCACTGCTCCTCCGCTTTTTCTGCAATATACATGAAAGGGGTTATCTGGGGACATGGAAAAAAAAACAAAACAAAAAACTTTTGTGGGGCCTGATGTTTAAAGCTGTGTCAGCATATTTAGTGAGAGTACTATGAGGGACTGCTACCCCATGTCTTGGATCCTGTCTACATCACTGCCTCGAGCCCATCCATGTGTAGGCATAGGATTGCAAGGAGTTGGATTAGGGATGGCAAAGGGAGGCTTTTCCCTTGAGAAATGTGCCCCCGCTGCCATTTGTGGTCAACTGGTAACTATCTCTTCAGGAAAAGACACACACATAAGAAACATGACAAAGGCGGCACGGTGGCTGAGTGAGTAGCACTTCTGCCTTGCAGCGCTGGGGTCCTGAGTTCGATTCCCACCCAGATGCTTTTGGAGTGTGGGAGGAAACCGGAGTACCTGGAGGAAACCCATGCAAACATGGAGAGAACATACAAAATCTTTGTAGCACTGTGCTACATCTGCAAATAGTTTGTATGTTCTCTCCATGTTTGCGTGAGTTTCCTCTGGGTCCTCCGGTTTCCTCCCACACTCCAAAAGCATAATGGTGGTAGGTTGATTAGATTGTGAGCCCCGTGGGGACAGGGACTGATTTGGCAAGCGCTGTGTAATCTGTGTGCGCTATATAAATAAAGGATTATGATAATTAAATTAAATGTACACACTTGCTGGACTTTTAATAAAGGCCTATGACTAGAGATGAGCGAGCACTAAAATGCTCGGGTACTCGTTATTTGAGACGAACTTTTCCCGATGCTCGAGTGCTCGTCTCGAATAACGAGCCCCATTGAAGTCAATGGGAGACTCAAGCATTTTTCAAGGGGACCAAGGATCTGCACAGGGAAGCTTGGCCAAACACCTGGGAATCTCAGAAAAGGATGGAAACACCACGGAAATGGACAGGAAACAGCAGGGGCAGCATGCATGGATGCCTCTGAGGCTGCTTAATCGCACCATTATGCCAAAAGTATGGGCAACAGCATGGCCATGACCGAGTGACCGAATGAGGCTAGATAGCATCTAAAACATCCAATAATTGACCCTGACACTATAGGGGACGGCATGCAGAGGCAGCGGCAGCAGGCTAGAGAGTGTCATGGCGACATACCCTAAATGGACTCAGGCTTCAAACCAATGGGTGGCAGAGAGGAAACAAAGGAGGTGAGCAAGAAGCGCTCAAATAATATCGGTACATGATAAAAGTTTGCCAGTATATTTTGTGGATTACACAGCAGGGTGGCGACAAAGTTAACATGGAAGCCATGAAAACAACCCAAAATTCTGCCTGACACAGCTCGTTTGATAAGGGGACCATGTATGGAGGCAGTGAACTAGTAGTAGATTAAAGGTGCTGCAGTTAAAACTATGTTAGTTGGATCTTGGCATGGAGCTGGCGCTCCGCTGCCAGGCGAGCTTTCGCCAATCCAAGCCCCTGTCTCTAGGCTACTCCCCAAACAGCACTTCTAAGAACCTTTTGTATAAGATCAAGTGTAGTAGCGTTCTTATAAGTTTGGGATATGGCGGGTGAGGGGAATGTAAACAGATGCGCAAGAAGCGCTGAAATAATATCGGTAAATGATAAAAGTTTTCCAGTATATTTTGTGGATTACACAGCAGGGTGGCGACAAAGTTAACAAGTTTGATGTGGAATGCCCTGTAATAGTTCTTGGGCGGTGTGCCTTTTATCGCCTAGGCTCAGCAGTTTGAGCACCGCCTGCTGTCGCTTAGCGACGGCATTGCTGCTGTGCCTAGAGCTACCGACTGATGGCGCCATGGCCACGGATGGTAATTCGGAGGAGGAGGAGGTGGAGGAGGGGTGGGAGGAGGAGGAGGTATAGTAGGCCTTTGAGACCTGGACCGAGGTAGGCCCCGCAATCCTCGGCGTCGGCAGTATATGACCAGCCCCAGGGTCAGACTCGGTCCCAGCCTGCACCAAGTTAAGTGTAGTAGCGTTCTTATAAGTTTAGGATATGGCGGATGAGGGGAATGTAAACAGATGCGCAAGAAGCACTGAAATAATATCCCTAAATGGTAAAAGTTTGCCAGTATATTTTGTGGATAACACAGCAGGGTGGCGACAAAGTTAACAACTTTGATGTGGAATCCATGAAAACAACCCAAATTTGTGCCTGACACACCTCGTTTGATAAGGGGACGATGTATGGAGGCAGCTATATGGACGACTTTTGGAGGTAGCAATGGAGACAACGTGTGGAGGCTGCTATGGAGACAATTTAATTTGGATAGTGCCTGTATGTAGCAGTCCAAAAAAGTTTTCAAACCAGAGGAGCAGGTAGGTGGCCCTCCAGAAAAATTGAATAGATTGAGTGCCTGTATGTGGCAGTCCAAAAAAGTTTTCAAACCAGAGGAGCAGGTAGGTGGCCCTCCAGAAAAATTGAATAGATTGAGTGCCTGTATGTGGCACTCCCAAAAATTGTTTAAAACAGAGGACCGGGTAGGTGGCCCTCCAGAAAAATTAAATGCATAAAGTACTATAGCTAGAGCCAGTGGGCCCTGTCAAAAAATAGCCAGTTTCCTCTGCTTTAGTGTACAAAGAGGAGGAGAAGGAGGAAAATGAGGAGGAGGAGGAGTGCATAAATTATTCAGGTTGAGCTTCCTTCACCTGGTGGAGATTGGAAATTATGAGAAATCCAGGCTTTATTCATCTTAATAAGCGTCAGCCTGTCAGCGCTGTCAGTCGACAGGCGTGTACGCTTATCGGTGATGATGCCACCAGCTGCACTGAAAACCCGCTCGGACAAGACGCTAGCGGCAGGGCAGGCAAGAACCTCCAAGGCGTACAGCGCCAGTTCGTGCCACATGTCCAGCTTTGAAACCCAGTAGTTGTAGGGAGCTGTGTGATCATTTAGGACGATGGTATGGTCAGCTACGTACTCCCTCACCATCTTTCTCTAAAGATCAGCCCTACTCTGCCGAGACTGGGGACAGGTGACAGTGTCTTGCTGGGGTGACATAAAGCTGGCAAAAGCCTTGTAAAGCGTACCCTTGCCAGTGCTGGACAAGCTGCCTGCTCGCCTACTCTCACTCGCTACTTGTCCCGCAGAACTACGCACTCTGCCGCTAGCGCTGTCAGAAGGGAAATACTGTTTCATCTTGTGCACCAGGGCCTGCTGGTATTCATGCATTCTCACACTCCTTTCCTCTCCAGGGATGAGAGTGGAAAGATTTTGCTTGTACCGTGGGTCCAGGAGAGTGAATACCCAGTAATCGGTGCTGGAATAAATTCTTTGAACGCGAGGGTCACGGGATAGGCAGCCTAGCATGAAATCTGCCATATGCGCCAGAGTCCCAACGCGCAAGAATTCACTCCCCTCACTGGCCTGACTGTCCATTTCCTCCTCCTCCAACTCCTCCAACTCCTCTTCTTCTGCCCATACAAGCTGAACAGTGAAGGACTGAACAATGGTCCCCTCTTGTGTCTCGCCAACATTCTCCTCCTCTTCCTCCTCATCCTCCTCCACCTCCTCCGATATGCGCTGAGAAACAGACCTGAGGGTGCTTTGGCTATCAACAAGGGAATCTTCTTCCCCCGTCTCTTGTGACGAGCGCAAAGCTTCCGACTTCATGCTGATCAGAGAGTTTTTCAACAGGCCAAGCAGCGGGATGGTGAGGCTTATGATGGCGGCATCGCCACTGACCATCTGTGTTGACTCCTCAAAGTTACTCAGCACCTGACAGATATCAGACATCCACGTCCACTCCTCATTGTAGACTTGAGGAAGCTGACTGACCTGACTACCAGTTCTGGTGGAAGTTGACATCTGGCAGTCTACAATCGCTCTGCGCTGCTGGTAAACTCTGGATAACATGGTTAATGTTGAATTCCACCTGGTGGGCACGTCGCACAACAGTCGGTGAGCGGGCAGTTGGAGGCGGTGCTGCGCTGCCCTGAGAGTGGCAGCATCTGTGCTGGACTTCCTGAAATGCGCACAGATGCGGCGCACCTTCGTGAGCAAATCTGACAGATTGGGGTATGTCTTGAGGAAACGCTGAACTATCAGATTTAACACATGGGCCAGGCATGGCACATGTGTCAGTCTGCCGAGTTGCAGAGCCGCCACCAGGTTACGGCCGTTGTCACACACAACCATGCCTGGCTTCAGGTTCAGCGGTGCCAGCCACAGATCAGTCTGCGCCGTGATGCCCTGTAATAGTTCTTGGGCGGTGTGCCTTTTATCGCCTAGGCTCAGCAGTTTGAGCACCGCCTGCTGTCGCTTAGCGACGGCACTGCTGCTGTGCCTAGAGCTAGCGACTGATGGCGCCATGCCCACGGATGGTAGTTCGGAGGAGGAGGTGGAGGAGGGGTGGGAGGAGGAGGAGGCATAGTAGGCCTTTGAGACCTGGACCGAGGTAGGCCCCGCAATCCTCGGCGTCGGCAGTATATGACCAGCCCCAGGGTCAGACTCGGTCCCAGCCTCCACCAAGTTAACCCAATGTGCCGTCAGCGATATATAGTGGCCCTGCCCGGCAGCACTCGTCCACGTGTCCGTGGTCAGGTGGACCTTGTCAGAAACGGCATTGGTCAGGGCACGGATGATGTTGTCTGACACGTGCTGGTGCAGGGCTGGGACGGCACACCGGGAAAAGTAGTGGCGGCTGGGGACCGAATACCGAGGGGCGGCCGCCGCCATGAGGTTGCGAAAGGCCTCGGTCTCTACTAGCCTATAGGGCAGCATCTCCAGGCTAAGCAATCTGGAGATGTGGACATTAAGGGCTTGGGCGTGCGGGTGGGTTGCACTATATTTTCTTTTCCGCTCCAGCGTCTGGGGTATGGAGAGCTGAACGCTGGTGGATGCTGTGGAGGATCGTGGAGGCGACGATGGGGTTTTTGTGCCAGGGTCCTGGGCAGGGGGCTGACTATCAGCTGACACAGGGGAAGGAGCAGTGGTGTGCACGGCCGGAGGTGAACGGGCTTGGTGCCACTGAGTGGGGTGTTTAGCATTCATATGCCTGCGCATACTGGTGGTAGTTAAGCTAGTAGTGGTGGAACCCCTGCTGATCCTGGTTTGGCAAAGGTTGCACACCACAGTCCGTCGGTCATCCGGTGTTTCCTTAAAGAACCTCCAGACTTCTGAAAATCTAGCCCTCGCCGCGGGAGACCTCGCCACGGGAGCTTCACTACGTGACACATTTGGCGCTGATGCACCAGCTCTGGCCCTGCCTCTCCGTCTGGCCCCACCACTGCCTCTTCCAACCTGTTCTGGTCGAGGACTCTCCTCCGTCTCAGAAGCACTGTGTTCACCCGGCCTCTCAACCCAGCTTGGGTCTGTCACCTCATTATCCTCCGATCCCTCAGTCTGCTCCCCCCTCGGACTTCCTGCCCTGACAACAACTTCACCACTGTCTGACAACCGTGTCTCCTCATCGTCGGACACCTCTTTACACACTTCTTCCACTACGTCAAGAAGGTCATCATCACCCACAGACTGCGACTGGTGGAAAACCTGGGCACCGGAAAATTGCTCAGCAGCAACCGGACAAGTGGTTTGTGACTGTGGAAAGGGTCCAGAAAACAGTTCCTCAGAGTATGCCGGTTCAAATGCCAAATTTTCCTGGGAGGGGGCAGACTGGGGGGGAGGAGGCTGAGGTGCAGGAGCTGGAGGAGTGCCGATTTCGGTGACATGGGTGGACTGCGTGGAAGACTGACTGGTGGACAAATTGCTCGAAGCATTGTCGGCAATCCACGACATCACCTGTTCGCACTGTTCTGGCCTCAACAGTGCTCTACCACGAGTCCCAGTAACTTCAGACATGAACCTAGGGAGTGTAGCTCTGCGGCGTTCCCCTGCTCCCTCATCAGCAGGTGGTGTCTCACCCCGCCCAGGACCATGGCCTCTGACCCCTGCAGTAGTTGGACGCCCACGTCCCCGCCCTCGTCCTCTACCCCTAGCCCTCGGGTTAAACATTTTGAAAATGAAAGTTATAACTTAAATTTTTTTTTTTACTTTTTTTGTGTTTTTTTTTTTGTGTTTTTTAGTTTTTAAAACCAAACGATGCTATCCTATTGCTATGGCTATTTTCTAGCCAAGTATGAAAGCACACTGCTATGCCAGATGAGATGACGCTGAGTTATGAAAAAATAAACGTAAAATAAAAAGTAAATGGCAGACTGTGCCTAATTTCAATCAAACCCCTAATAAATTGTCCCACTTCGGTCTTTGCGATGGATATGTGCGTCACTAAGCGCTAAACACAACGGTCCCATGTCTCACTGCAAATTCCTCACAATATGGTAGTAGATGCACTGCAGCAAGTACAGCCACCAGCAGATCAACCAGAAATAAAATATATAACGCTATTGTAGGCCTAAGTAAGCCGTTTGGATTCTCCTATGGCTATTTTCTAGCCAAGTATGAAAGCACACTGCTATGCCAGATGAGATGACGCTGAGTTATGAAAAAATAAACGTAAAATAAAAAGGAAATGGCAGACTGTGCCTAATTGAAATCCAACCCCAAATAAATTATCCCACTTCGGTCTTTGCGATGGATATGTGCGTCACTAAGCGCTAAACACAGCGGTCGCAAGTCTCACTCCAAATTCCTCACAATTGGCTAGTATATGCACTGCAGCAAGGACAGCCACCAGCAGATCAACCAGAAATAAAATATATATAACGCTATTGTAGGCGTAAGTAAGCCGTTTGGATTCTCCTTTGGCTATTTTCTAGCCAAGTATGAAAGCACACTGATGAGATGACGCTGAGTTATGAAAAAATAAACGTGAAATAAAAAGAAACTGCCAGACTGTGCCTAATTGAAATCAAACCCCTAATAAATTTTCCCACTTTGGTGTTTGAGGTGGATATGTGTGTCACTAAGAGCTAAACACAACGGTAGCAAGTCCCCCTGCAAATTCCTCACAATATGGTACTAGCTGCACTACTAGTGCCAGCAAGCCCAGCCACAAGCAAACAAAAAAAAAAAAGTATAACGTTATTGTAGCCCTAAGAAGGGCTGTTGGGTTGTTGTAGAATTACTCCTAACAGTAAGCTAATAGAACACCCTAATGCTGTCCCTGACCAGCAGCAGCTCTCTCCCTAGCGGCATCCAGACAGAGAATGATCCGAGCAGCGCGGGCAGCGGCTAGTCTATCCCAGGGTCACCTGATCTGGCCAGCCAACCACTGCTATCGACGTGTAAGGGTACCACGTCATGCTGGGTGGAGTGCAGAGTCTCCTGGCTTGTGATTGGCTCTGTTTCTGGCCGCCAAAAAGCAAAACGGCGGGAGATGCCATTTTCTCGAGCGGGCGAAGTATTCGTCCGAGCAACGAGCAGTTTCGAGTACGCTAATGCTCGAACGAGCATCAAGCTCGGACGAGTATGTTCGCTCATCTCTACCTATGACAAATGAAAGTCCTGAGCTCAGTCCCAAAACAAAAAAACTACATTCAGGTGGTGGTGATGTTTTGGCTTCTCCCGTTTCTTATACACTAAGCTCAGATATGTGGCATGTGGGAGGGGCATATATATGGTCTTGCTGTATGACTGTGTGATGCCTCCTGTTTGTTGACATAAGTGTTGTAATATATTGAGGGGGCATTAGTACGGTCGTGTGAGCCTGGAGCCCCTCAGACTCATTTGCATACTTTTTAAAGCCGTTTTTCTTAAAAACAAGAGAATAAGAGGCTTAAAGAAAGGTGGGTCCTGTCAGAGGGGGCACAAACCAGTATGTCAGTGTGCTTGGTTTACAATCCTTCATCCTGGTGGTAGATTTCCTTCAAGCTCCACTTCCTGAGCTTTGTTTTTTCAGACCAATTTCCCTAGTTTTATATATGCTAATTTTCATTGTTTTTGGGTAGTGGTAGTTTAAGGTTTTAGTGCTGTCTCTAGTATTTTACATAAATCTCACCTTCTGCTTGAGTTGTGAACTTGATGGCAGACATTGAACAAGATACTGTGATTTCACTGTTCTCTCCTTTGAGTTCGGAGGAAAATTCTAAAAATATAATTTTAATCAACAAATGAAGTATAATATTATATAATAAGAACAATACTGAGGCTGGTAAGTCATGTGGGAACCATCCTTGTGATGACCCATAATTACATCACTACTGACAATAGATGATGTCACAGCTTATCTCCTCCCCCTCCCTGTACAATGACCTCTATATAGATAACACTGACCCATCATTACATCACTACTGACAATAGATGATGTCACAGCTTATCTCCTCCCCCTCCCTGTACAATGACCTCTATATAGATAACACTGACCCATCATTACATCACTACTGACAATAGATGATGTCACAGCTTATCTCCTCCCCCTTCCTGTACAATGACCTCTATATAGATAACACTGACCCATCATTACATCACTACTGACAATAGATGATGTCACAGCTTATGTCCTCCACCTCCCTGTACAATGACCTCTATATAGATAACACTGACCCATCATTACATCACTACTGACAATAGATGATGTCACAGCTTATCTCCTCCCCCTCCCTGTACAATTTAAAATTGGTGATAAATGACATTTAAATTATAGTCTGTGGTAATAACACAATAAACCATTTTTCAGTTCTTACCCTGGTTGTAGAGGTCAGTAGTTGCTTTCCAATTGCTCCAACCTAAGAGGAGACATATTTTTTATTATTTCCAATATCTAATGCAATTAAAATAAAAAATTACCTCTTTTAAATTTCATACCACAAAGGGGAGATTTACTAAAAAAATGTGGCAGAAGTCCAGTGCCATGTGAATAAATAAACCTATAAACCCTACAGTCCAAAAACATTGTTCTTCTAAAATACTTTTTAGGACTTTTATGAAAAAGCGGACTTGGCATTACAGATAATTGAGAGTGTCCTAAGATGGGACACATTGTGAGACAAAAGTCTGAAAATTTAGTCCCATTCTTCTGGCATGAACTAAGCCAAAAAATTGTTTAAGACTTAGTATAACTTTACACGTTCTCAATAAGATTAAAGGAAATCTACCACCAAAATCTGTTATGATAAGCCATAAACCACTGTGGTAATCTTATATTTGTTATCCGTTGCCTCCTTCCTTCAAAAATCAACTTTTTAAATTATGCTAATAGGTTTGAAGGGCTTTGAGTGGGTGTTACCAGAGCCCCTGTATCTTCATAGGTTACACTGTCTTCCCTACATCACTGCTCCCACAGCACATCTCCCTCCCTCTGCCTAAATTAATCTAATACAGTGTTACAGCCGGCGAAGCTGAAGCACGGAGGGGCTCTGGTAACACCCCCAGAGCCCTTTTAGCTCATTAGTATAATTTTAAAGGTGGAGTTAAGAAGGAAGGACCACAGTCGTGCTGTCTGGATCTACTGATGATAGATTGTAGATGGTAGATTTACTTTAAATCCAACATGAGGCAATCAGAATAACTGGGTAAAGTTGATAAATTTGAAGGGAATTGATTTTTTTTGATGATTTAACACAAAACATCCATCATTTCATTTCCCACAATACCGTCGCAGATGCTGGATTTTAATTTTTCAGTGATGTATCCCATGGAGCTGAAGTCATCGGCATGAATAACGTGTTTCTCTTGTGGCGATGAAGCAATTTCTTGTAACTCTTCGTCAATGGCCTTTCCGACTCCAACAGCATAAATGGTGATGCCTGAGAGGGAAGAGAGAAATACTGCATCGTTACATCATCGCCATTAAATCTACAACAACCTCCAAGCGCCCTGCGCCGACCACAGCCGCCAGAGACTGAAGAGACTCCTCTGCTTATGTACAGGCAGTCCCCAGGTTACATACAAGATAGGTTCTGGAGGTTTGTTCTTAAGTTGAATTTGTATGTAAGTCAGAACTGTATATTTTATAATTGTAACCCCAGACAAATCTTTTTTGGTCTCTGTGACAATTGGATTTTAAAAATGTTGGGTTGTCATAAGAACCAGGATTAATAATAAATCTTCATTACAGACACCTGTGATAACTGTTATAGCTGATTATTGTAGCCTACGACTAAAGTACAGGAAATTACCAACATCCAGAGGTCCGTTTGTAACTAGGGGTCGTCTGTAAGTCGGGTGTTCTTACGTAGGGGACTGCCTGTACTGGGAGACATGGGTAACGTGTGGGAAACTTCCTAATAAACACTGGAAATAGAGCTATATGAAATGATTGCTGGAAAAACCTTTAATAAAGGGAAGGGTTCTAGTTTTCTAGAACGACAGTCATAATAGGGGAGATGATGGATATATTTGTTGGGGATTTATCAGAAGTGTCTGAGGTAAAATTGTTGTAGTTGCCCATCGCAACCAATCAGAGCTCAGTTTTAATTTTATAAACAGCTGAGGGGAAATCAAAGCTGAGCTCTGATTGGCTGTCATGGACAACCCCAACAGTTTTACCTCAGATACTTCTGATAAATCTCCCCCATTGTACCGGATAAGAACAAGTTTATTTTCTTCCTAAGAACAGTGCCACTTATGACGCCAGGTTGTTTTGAGTATTGCAGCCCTGCCCCATGGACAGGTGTAGTGCTGTGTGTGTATGGGTGCTGTATCCCCAAACAGCTTCAAACTTTCTGAGCACCCCTGGTTTTTTTACACCACCCATTCCAGTCTTATATAATTGTTCAATCTATTCCGCAGCTCTGTAACGGTGGGGGTATTAGGTGGAATCTAATGAGTTTACCTGCTTGGCAGGGTCTGCTCCAGGTTTCAGTAGGCCCCTGGGCGACAGAGCCTCAGTGGGCCCCTTTGCAGAAACTAAAAACAGTCTCATGTTCTCTAAAATATTCCCTAGTTTATCATAGCAAACAGCCCCCTTATGGTTATTTTATATAAAAAAAAACCCTCACCCCCTATGAATTCCTTATGTACAGCCTTATGTGGGCCCCCCAGCAGCTCTGGGCCCCGGCACTTGCACGGGTATGCCAAGTGCTGACACCGGCCCTGCTGTTTGGTATAGAATGCATGTAATGGTAAGAGTCAAAGGACCCTAATCACATACGTTTCCGAGGCACCCTAATAAATTATTGGGGAGGCCTGAAGATTAATGAATAAACTTCTTGTATCAGTGCCAGTACTGCATTCCAGTAGGGTCCACGTTTAACACAACCCCAAAACATAAGCATTAAGTGTCATCTACCACGCATTTCGCACTACCCCGTGTCCTACGCCCCTGTTTTCCTCAGGAGAACAGGGTCTTTATAAGCTCTAGGAATTAATAAAAGTTGAGAATATCTATGCCCACCCCTCCCCTCTCCATAGAGTTATGAAGCTTCCTTCTAATCTGACATCTCACTGAGCTTCTGTCTGTCTTGCAAGCAATATGGAATTCAGAAGTGAGAAATAACAAATGGGAAGGAGGTGAGGTCATAAGAGCCAAAGTAAGTGGAGAAGGAAGCCCCTTTCCCCTGATAACATTTATTACAAAGTTTCTTGTAGTTATTAGTTCTATTATTTTATGTAAAGTTTGTTGAAAAGTTTCTGACCATTTAAGGACTGTGTGCTTGGGCCGATACATATATTATTAATTGAAAACTTCCTTGGTTACTTTGTGAATGGTCTACACATAAGATGATCTTATAATTGGTGGTCTCAAAAATGGTTTGATGATGGTTATAAAGACCATGATAGATTTTCTGAGGGTAGATTAATCCTACTCACAGGCCCCTCAGGATTTCTTCTAGTAGGAACTTCTTTTATTATATTCCAGAATGGCGTAACTTTGGCAAAAAAGAATTTACAAAAATGATGCTAATCAGTCTATAGTGCTCAATCTTATGTCATTGGAGTCCTTGTCTTATAATTTATTCAATCACCCATTAAAGGGAACCTGTCATCAGAAATTGACGCAATTTATCATTGCCAGTATGTTGTGAAGTAGATTACCACCTTCTAGGTCATGTTTCTTTCATGGCTCAGTGTGGTGGCGTCATTCAGAAAATCAACCTTGAAGTGAGATGTAAATTGGTTTTGTAAAGTCATGGGGGCGGAGAGCTCAGCATTGAAGTCAAGCTCTCCTCACCGCAGAATGAAGTAGATCTGAAAAATGATGTGTCTGGATGTAGGACCATTAATAACAGTGTAGGGGGCATTCTGAAGTGAGGAAAGCTTGACTTCAGTTTTAAACTCTCCAACCAAATTACATGTGAGTTCGAAGTTGATTTTCTGGACGATGCCACCACACCTGACCATGATCTAGAAGCTGCTCAGCTGCTTGATGACATGCTAGTAGTGGCTTATTAGGTCCATGTCTGCTGACAAGTTCCCTTTAAATGTCCAGTCCCATCTGGTCCTGCATGTTGAGATTGCAGAGAGCTGGAGATGTCAGGGCGGAGGGGGAAGTGTATAAATTATATGCCAACGGGCGCCTCAGACTAATTTGCATAATTTAAAAAAATCTCCCACCTTTCTGGATTATAATACAATAAGTTCCTACAAGAAGAAATCCTTAGGAGCTTGTGAGTAGGACTAGTCTTTTATCTTCCTATAATAGATAGGTAGGTGGAGAAAACTGAGCTTTATGAGGAGATGTATCATACCGCTTTGCTTTGCCTGGCTCGCCCAGTCTGAGACCTCATCCTGTGCTCGTCCATCAGTGAAGACGATCGCCACCCTCGGCACACCCAGGGACTTTCTTCTTGCCCCCTGAGCCTCTGAAAAACTTTTCTCATACATCAGCTTCAGGGCCATCCCGGTCATAGACCCTCTGCCCATATACTTCATCTGGGACACGGTTTTCTTCATGTCCTTGGCTGAGCTGTACTGCGCCATAGTGAATTCCGTGCGGACGTGGGTGGAGTATTGTATCAGTCCCACACGCGCTGCTTTCTGCGAGATCTCTAGAGAGTCTAAAATCCCGTTTACAAACTGTTTCACAAGCTCAAAGTTGTCTTCTCCGAGGCTTTTAGATCCGTCAATGACAAACACCAGGTCCACCGGTCCTTCTCCGCACTCTGGAAACAAACACACATTAGTGATGGGATATTAGTAGGAGACTGGTAGGGGTGTAGTATAGTGATGATTACCAATACCGGATACTGCAAAATGTATTCCACAATATCCAAATATAATACAAAAACATTTTGCAACTGTCATCTCCTTAATTTCAGCATCTGAAGACAATGGGGCTTATTTACTAAGGGTCCCGCGGCCGCATTTCCGTTGGTTTTCTGACGTTTTCAGGGATCCTGCCGCTGGGACAGGCATATATGTGTGCAGGATTTAACAGTAAAATTGTGTCGCAAGCCATGCACTCACATACACAGGGAAGAAGATGGTGAACTCCGGTGGACCTGAGCGAGGAGCAACACATGCAGGAAATCGGGCACACGATTTTTGTGAATCATCATTCTCGTCGGACACTCCGGATCGGGGAACGCACAAGACCAGGTAAGTAAATGTGCCCCAATGTTTTCTCTAATCACCCCCACCCCCCAACATTTTATAACCTCACCCTGATGAGGAGTGCATACAGTCCGGTGCTGAGAATTTGTACTGTAATATGAAGTATTACCACCAGATGGCGCTGAGAAGACATCAAAACACAAGATTTCCAGTATTTGCTGACACATATTTGTTTAGAGAACTCCTCAATCCTGCATCGGGAAACCCGAAAAATCCCCAAAATATCACTGGAGTAGAATAATGTTGTTGTATTTGGTGTTGTTTTTTCATTTATCAAACCATTCCGGATTCTAAGGCACATAAGGTTTTATTATAATGATGTTTTATTCAGATTTGCCAAATTTCATGACCTCTAAGGGCAGAACACATTCTAGTAAAGATATGTATATATACATACAGAGTCACGAGTCCCAGGACACCCGTTTATTTCAGAAAATTACAGAAAATTATACATCAAAATACCCCAGCAACAAATGGGAGAGGGGGCCATCTTTAAACCCGCCATACTGTATCTTGGGCAAGTTTTTCCAATTGGTAGGTGGTCATGTAACATATCAAATATGTTAGAGATTTGCAAAACACAGAAAGCATCAACACAGTGAGGCTTAGTTACTAAGGGTCAGAGGCCGCACTTGCATTGGATTTTTCGACGTTTTCGGGCACGTGATCGGAATATGGCGCATTGGCGCCGGCTTTCATGCTACAGAAATCGGGGGGCGGGCCGTCGGACGATCCGACTGATTCGGACTGAGCGCGGGTTTTAACTTTCAAATTGTGTCGCAAGAACAAGCACTTACATGCACCGTGAAGAAGAAGGTGAACTCCGGGGACCTGAGCGAGGAAGCGACACATGCAGGATATCAGGCGCACAATCTTAGTGAATCACGGCACAGGGCATTCCGGTTGGGTAATGCACTTTCGGGGAACTCCTCTGGACTGGTAAGTAAATGTGCCCCAGAAAGTTGCAACAACAACCAGGTTTGTGCCCTGTGATGCACAGCTATGTGACGTGTTGCCCATGGAGCTGCAGGTGCTTGATCCAATCTTTAAGAACCCGCATGATAATCTATGGAGAATCTCCGTGTTGATATGAACCACAAGACACATTACAGATCTTATTGCGGTAATTGGTTTCTTAGATAATTCTGGTCTTTGATACAGAAAACTTTCCTTTGATCCAATAGGACAGTTTTCAAGACATGTTCTGAGCACAGCCTAGAATACACCCCCCATCACCCATTATTTGCTGCGGTGCCAGATATGTCATTGTCACTTTGATTTCTGTAGTAAGCGCGTGTCCTGGTCATGCTGATGCACACAGCAGCGTCACACAGGCAGCGACTCCTCGGAGCTCCAGAGCATTAAGCCGGACACAAAACCAGATTATGGATCTCACCAACTGTTCCCGTCTGATTTGTATTCTTTGTGGCGGCAGATTTGCATGTACAGACAAATCCTATTGTGCAATTTGTGCTTAATCAGTTTTCCCGACTTAACTCCGTTTTATGAGGAAAGACACCGATGACACACGACGAGGCAGGAGACTCATGAATATGAAGCAGCTAGATGTGTTACCCAACATAACCTCACTATGTCATCCGCAGATTATCTCACCTACACAATAGTATCCCTACTCACTATGTGTATAGCTATAGTATCCCTACTCACTATGCGTATAGTTATAGTATCCCTACTCACTATGTGTATAGCTATAGTATCCCTGCTCACTATGTCTATAGCTATAGTATCCCTGCTCACTATATGTATAGCTATAGTATCCCTGCTCACTATATGTATAGCTATAGTATCCCTACTCACTATGTGTATAGCTATAGTATCCCTGCTCACTATGTGTATAGCTATAGTATCCCTGCTCACTATATGTATAGCTATAGTATCCCTGCTCACTATATGTATAGCTATAGTATCCCTACTCACTATGTGTATAGCTATAGTATCCCTGCTCACTATATGTATAGCTATAGTATCCCTACTCACTATGTGTATAGCTATAGTATCCCTACTCACTATGTCTATAGCTATAGTATCCCTACTCACTATGCGTATAGTTATAGTATCCCTGCTCACTATGTGTATAGCTATAGTATCCCTACTCACTATGTGTATAGCTATAGTATCCCTGCTCACTATGTCTATAGCTATAGTATCCCTACTCACTATGCGTATAGTTATAGTATCCCTGCTCACTATGTGTATAGCTATAGTATCCCTACTCACTATGTGTATAGCTATAGTATCCCTGCTCACTATGTGTATAGCTATAGTATCCCTACTCACTATGTGTATAACTATAGTATCCCTACTCACTATGTCTATAGCTATAGTATCCCTGCTCACTATGTGTATAGCTATAGTATCCCTGCTCACTATGTGTATAGCTATAGTATCCCTGCTCACTATGTGTATAGCTATAGTATCCCTACTCACTATGTGTATAGCTATAGTATCCCTGCTCACTATGTGCATAGCTATAGTATCCCTACTCACTATGTGTATAGCTATAGTATCCCTACTCACTATGTGTATAGCTATAGTATCCCTGCTCACTATATGTATAGCTATAGTATCCCTACTCACTATGTGTATAGATATAGTATCCCTACTCACTATGTGTATAGCTATAGTATCCCTGCTCACTATGTGTATAGCTATAGTATCCCTACTCACTATGTGTATAGCTATAGTATCCCTACTCACTATGTGTATAGCTATAGTATCCCTGCTCACTATGTGTATAGCTATAGTATCCCTACTCACTATGTGTATAGCTATAGTATCCCTACTCAGTATGTGTATAGCTATAGTATCCCTGCTCACTATGTGTATAGCTATAGTATCCCTACTCACTATGTGTATAGCTATAGTATCCCTGCTCACTATGTGTATAGCTATAGTATCCCTACTCACTATGTGTATAGCTATAGTATCCCTACTCACTATATGTATAGCTATAGTATCCCTACTCACTATATGTATAGTTATAGAATCCCTACTCACTATGTGTATAGCTATAGTATCCCTACTCACTATGTGTATAGCTATAGTATCCCTGCTCACTATATGTATAGTTATAGAATCCCTACTCACTATGTGTATAGCTATAGTATCCCTACTCACTATGTGTATAGCTATAGTATCCCTACTCACTATGTGTAGAGCTATAGTATCCCTACTCACTATGTGTAGAGCTATAGTATCCCTACTCACTACTCAGTTTGTAACCATTGTGTTAGTGCACCAAATCATTAGTCCCTTGTGCAACAAACTTAAATCCCACTGAAAATTATTGCACACTTCCAGCCCCACCCTGCGCCCAGATTAATAAATACCACTAACTATACCTACTCATTTGGGGGCATTTATTAATTTGTCAAATAACACCAATATTGTGGCGCTGACACTCCATAAATAAAGGAGCAAGTTTTCAGTTTTAAAGTCGATCATGAATGACCCTGACTATGTCTATAAAAATAGTATCCCTGGGGGAGATTTATCATTGCTTCTACGCCAAAAAAAGTGCAGTGTAAGAATTTCACTGGTTACAGGGGCATGCCAAGGACAAGTGCACACCCCACCAACCAGTGACATTGGAGGGATAAGGTATGTGTATAGTGATGAGAGCAGGAAGTGCAGCAGGACAACAGACCTCAACCCCTGGATGTGGAAACCGGTTGGTCATGTGACCTTCATATAGACAGAAGGCTAAAAACAATATGGGTGACCCTATTAGGTACTATATTTACCCTGGTAAACGTTGGTAATTGTGGCCACCGCTTTAACAAAGTGATTTTTATCTTTTTGTAACTTGTTTTTTAAAGGGGATATTTAGGAATTATTATTTTTTCTGGATATGGCTAATCTGATACCGGTTATATTAGCTGTATCTAGAAAATAAATGTATTCTCAGCTAACCCCTTTAAAAAAACATTAAACTGGCCCTGATTGACTGCTCAACAGGAGTGCGAGAGGAGGGGACCTCTGGTGCTCCCGTTGAGCAGTCCGTCAGTGCCGGTCTCTGTTTGTTTACAGACGTCAGCCATGCTGTCCTAACTACTACAATGGACCTGCTACACACTATAGCGGGCGTGTGCCAATAGTCCAGATGGCACCGCCAGCCTCTGTACACAGGCAAGTCGTCAATGACGGACTGCACAATGGTTCAACAAGATGTCTGTACAAGATGTCTGTAATTTTTACAGCCGTCCCCCGATTGTATAAATATTTATTTTAATTCCCAGGCCACCCCTTTAAGAATAAAATGGTTGAACTTGATGGAAGTAGTTTTTTTCCCCCAATATATCAACTATGTTACTGGAATACTCCAATCAGCAATGTAGGGCACCACTTACTTTTACATCTCTTCCCATCATCCGCTAAGTTGTATCCTTCAAAGCATTTGCAGATATAGGAATCCTCGTTATTTACACAAAGATGCTCACATCCGTGCTCCGTGGATTTACAGACATCTTTACCTGAGAGTCAAAAGAAATGAAGTTACCAAACCAAGAGGCAGTCAATAGGAAACTAATAGGGCTATTCCCATGAAGACAAAATTCTTAAATATACTCACAATAACAAAATAGCACATTCTCTAATTCACTGTTATTAACAAAAATACAGCATTTCACAGATATAATTCCAACCTGTCTTTATCAGTCCTGATGTTTACATTTTGGTTGTCCCTGGATACAACCATAAACTCCTAACTGCGGTTGGGAAGATACCTGTAGCTTCTCTTGTACTGCAGAGGGAGGGGCAGGAGACAGAGAGCACAACAGACAAGGGCACTTCCTGTCCAGCAGCGGCGTGCAGCAGAGACAACAGCAGCTCTACAGGCATGATAAGCTCTGGATCCAAAAGGGAGGGGGGCATAGCAGTGCTGACTGAGTGTTTTATTGATTAGGTGAGGTGGCAGAGCAGAGTGTGCCATTGTGTCTTACCCAGGGGTTAAAAATTGGGGAACTTTCTTTCATGGACAAACCCCTTTAACAATGTCCTTATTGTTTGGGTTTGAAAATGTGTAATTCTTTGAAAACGTGTAATTCTTGCGCAATGGTGGCGCTGCTGTTGATATGAACACTTAGGGGCAGATTTACTTACCCGGTCCATTCGCGATCCAGCGGCGCGTTCTCTGCGGTGGAATCGGGTCTTCTGGCGATTCACTAAGGCAGTTCCTCCGACGTCCACCAGGTGTCGCTGCTGCGCTGAATGCACTGGAGTTCACCAAACCGGGCCGAGTGAAGGTAAGCGCGTGTCCCGCGACACTTTTTTTAAAAAAATGCGTCGGTTTTTCAGAATCTGTCGGGTTTTCGTTCGGCCACGCCCCCCGATTTCCGTCGTGTGCATGCCGGCGCCAATGCGCCACAATCCGATCGCGTGCGCCAAAATCCCGGGGCAATTCAGGAAAAATCGGCGCAAATCGGAAATATTCAGGTAACACGTCGGGAAAACGTGAATCGGGCCCTTAGTAAATGACCCCCTTAGTATTAGATCACCTCACAGACTACAATTAATTGCTGGGATTGCCTGCGGCAGAACAGCTACTTAGTGAGTAAGTGCTCTATAAACTGGAGAACCTTTTGTAAAGTCATACTATGTGCTATTGTTCACAATTAGCTACCACATCATGCAAGACATTAAGGCTGTTCAGGCTTTCGCTCATGTCCCCTAAATGCTTATGGCTATAAGTGAAAAGAAAATTACTATATCAATGCATGTAACTCGGCGGTAAAGAAGTTGCCAAAATGGTGTCTCATACATCACTTCCTGTCTGCAGCTGTTGGCTGAAGCTTCACCTCACTGACTTCCTGTCCTGCCCGTCCTCTATACTCAGTTTGCACATACAACCCAATCATTACTACCAATTAGACCAACAGAGATAGTAAAAAATATAAAAAATGGCAAAGATCTTGGTATTATATATTGTACCTCCTATGTAGTAGTTACCCAGCCTTACAAAATTGGGACAGGCTCTACTGAATACTTAAGAAGATTAGTACTTTAAAAAAAATTCTTGCAAATAAAGTTTTTTTTTAAAGATTTTTCTAACCTAAAAAAGTGGGTAGGAGGCAGCTTTCTGTTTCAGGAACCCTCTCTCATGGTGAACAGATACAGAATAGGCTATATTCACACTAACGTGTGCCCACCGTACCGTAGCACGGCGAGAACGCGTCAGCGGCGGGAGAGAGGAGGAGGTGGTAAGCGCCGCTAACCCCCGCCACTCTCTATAGAGAAACATGGAGAACGTTGCATTACCCTGGGAAAGATAGGACATGTCCTATCTTTCTCCCGGCTATGGAACGGTATGGTTCTGCATGTGTGCGGCACAATACCTCTCCCGTGCACCCATTGCCGTCTATGGGGGACGTATATATGGCGTATATATGTCGGCCGTATATACGTCCCCCAGTAAGCAGTGTGAATGTAGCCTAAAGGGAAGAGGGAGAGAATATATAGCAGAGGCGAATCTGAGTAATTATTTATGATTAAATGTTTAACTGTCCAGCCTTGGGAGGGGCTTAATAGTCACATGACTGTGTGCATCTGTGTAGGTAATTAAAGGTAGGAAATAATTAACACAATTAAGTAAATAATTAACATAAACTGCTACAATGTTGAGACCATATTGAACACAAGAAGCTTTTAGTACCCGTGGATCCAATATCTGATACATCTTGATTTTCCCTTAGTGTCTCTTTGTTCTACCATATTACTAAGCTTTCACTACAATTTTAATGGGCTTCATCATCATGACACTGCCTGCACTGATGTCCCCTCATTATCATGCTCACTGTTAGGTATCCGTGATGTTGAATTGAGCATTAAAAGAAAAAGCACATAGTAATGAATGGGCGTTCAAAGTTCTGCAAATTAAGCTGCACATCAAACCAGCAAGAAGATGTAATGGACCTTGAAATCTGCCTGGTGGGTCACATACAGAAGCCATTTCGTAGCCTCGTTCCCTGCTTATTGTAAATGACCTTAGCTTAGTTCTGTATCTGATCAATACTAATACAGAGAAGAGGGGAGCATCCGTAGTAAAGATCAAAACAGAAACCCCATAATGGTGTCCGCATCCGCGGCTTATTACCTACAAGCTCCATGCACAGGCAATCGGACCAACTAGGGCTAAACCGCTTCTCTCTGGGGGTCCCATGGCACCATGGTCTACAGGGGTGGATTTCTATGGGCCCTGGGCTGTATGAATATTATAGCCACCACAGGTTTGGAATCATCTCCTACATATCTACTACATTTATTTAGTCGGGAAAAGAGACAACTACGAGGGGACATGATTAATTTATATAAATATATGAATGGTCCATACAAAAAATATGGTGGTAAGTTGTCATCATCATAAGACAAGAGGGCACTGTCTCCATCTGTAGAAATCAAGGTTTAATCAGGAGGAGACAGGGCTTCCTTACTAAGAGAACTGTCTATCTGTGGAATAGCCTGCCTCAGGCGCTGGTCACAGCAGGGACAGCAGAGAGCTTCAAGAAGGGTCTAGATTAGAGATAAGCGAGCACTAAAATGCTCGGGTACTCGTTATTCGAGACAAACTTTTCCCGATGCTCGAGTGCTCGTCTCGAATAACGAGCCCCATTGAAGTCAATGGGAGACTCGAGCATTTTTCAAGGGGACCAAGGCTCTGCACAGGGAAGCTTGGCCAAACACCTGGGAACCTCAGAAAAGGATGGAAACACCACGGAAATGGACAGGAAACAGCAGGGGCAGCATGCATGGATGCCTCTGAGGCTGCTTAATCGCACCATTATGCCAAAACTATGGGCAACAGCATGGCCATGACAGAGTGACAGAATGAAGCTAGATAGCATCTAAAACATTCAATAATTGACCCTGACACTATAGGGGACGGCATGCAGAGGCAGCGGCAGCAGCGGCAGGCTAGAGAGTGGCATGGCAACATACCCTAAATGGACTCAGGCTTCAAACCAATAGGTGGCAGAGAGGAACCAAAGGAGGTGAGCAAGAAGCGCTCAAATAATATCGGTACATGATAAAAGTTTGCCAGTATATTTTGTGGATTACACAGCAGGGTGGCGACAAAGTTAACATGGAAGCCATGAAAACCCAAAATTCTGCCTGACACAGCTCGTTTGATAAGGGGACCATGTATGGAGGCAGTGAACTAGTAGTAGATTAAAGGTGCTGCAGTTAAAACTATGTTAGTTGGATCTTGGCATGGAGCTGGCGCTCCGCTGCCAGGCGAGCTTTCGCCAATCCAAGCCCCTGTCTCTAGGCTACTCCCCAAACAGCACTTCTAAGAACCTTTTGTATAAGATCAAGTGTAGTAGCGTTCTTATAAGTTTGGGATATGGCGGGTGAGGGGAATGTAAACAGAAGCGCAAGAAGCGCTGAAATAATATTGGTAAATGATAAAAGTTTGCCAGTATATTTTGTGGATAACACAGCAGGGTGGCGACAAAGTTAACAACTTTGATGTGGAATCCATGAAAACAACCCAAATTTCTGCCTGACACACCTCGTTTGATAAAGGGACGATGTATGGAGGCAGCTATATGGACGACTTTTGGAGGTAGCAATGGAGACAACGTGTGGAGGCTGCTATGGAGACAATTTAATTTGGATAGTGCCTGTATGTGGCAGTCCAAAAAAGTTTTCAAACCAGAGGAGCAGGTAGGTGGCCCTCCAGAAAAATGAAATAGATTGAGTGCCTGTATGTGGCAGTCCAAAATAGTTTCCAAACCAGAGGAGCAGGTAGGTGGCCCTCCAGAAAAATGGAATAGATTGAGTGCCTGTATGTGGCAGTCCAAAAAAGTTTTCAAACCAGAGGAGCAGGTAGGTGGCCCTCCAGAAAAATGGAATAGATTGAGTGCCTGTATGTGGCAGTCCAAAAAAGTTTTCAAACCAGAGGAGCAGGTAGGTGGCCCTCCAGAAAAATGAAATAGATTGAGTGCCTGTATGTGGCAGTCCAAAAAAGTTTTCAAACCAGAGGAGCAGGTAGGTGGCCCTCCAGAAAAATGAAATAGATTGAGTGCCTGTATGTGGCAGTCCAAAAAAGTTTTCAAACCAGAGGAGCAGGTAGGTGGCCCTCCAGAAAAATGAAATAGATTGAGTGCCTGTATGTGGCAGTCCAAAAAAGTTTTCAAACCAGAGGAGCAGGTAGGTGGCCCTCCAGAAAAATTGAATAGATTGAGTGCCTGTATGTGGCACTCCCAAAAATTGTTTAAAACAGAGGACCGGGTCGGTGGCCCTCCAGAAAAATTAAATGCATAAAGTACTATAGCTAGAGCCAGTGGGCCCTGTCAAAAAATAGCCAGTTTCCTCTGCTTTACTGTACAAAGAGGAGGAGAAGGAGGAAAATGAGGAGGAGTGGATAAATTATTCAGGTTGAGCTTCCTTCACCTGGTGGAGATTGGAAATTATGAGAAATCCAGGCTTTATTCATCTTAATAAGCGTCAGCCTGTCAGCACTGTCAGTCGACAGACGTGTACGCTTATCGGTGATGATGCCACCAGCTGCACTGAAAACCCGCTCGGACAACCCGCTAGCGGCAGGGCAGGCAAGAACCTCCAAGGCGTACAGCGCCAGTTCGTGCCACATGTCCAGCTTTGAAACCCAGTAGTTGTAGGGAGCTGTGTGATCATTTAGGACGATGGTATGGTCAGCTACGTACTCCCTCACCATCTTTCTGTAAAGATCAGCCCTACTCTGCCAAGACTGGGGACAGGTGACAGTGTCTTGCTGGGGTGACATAAAGCTGGCAAAAGCCTTGTAAAGCGTACCCTTGCCAGTGCTGGACAAGCTGCCTGCTCGCCTACTCTCCCTCGCTACTTGTCCCGCAGAACTACGCACTCTGCCGCTAGCGCTGTCAGAAGGGAAATACTGTTTCAGCTTGTGCACCAGGGCCTGCTGGTATTCATGCATTCTCACACTCCTTTCCTCTCCAGGGATGAGAGTGGAAAGATTTTGCTTGTACCGTGGGTCCAGGAGAGTGAACACCCAGTAATCGGTGCTGGAATAAATTCTTTGAACGCGAGGGTCACGGGATAGGCAGCCTAGCATGAAATCTGCCATATGCGCCAGAGTACCAACGCGTAAGAATTCACTCCCCTCACTGGCCTGACTGTCCATTTCCTCCTCCTCCAACTCCTCCAACTCCTCTTCTTCTGCCCATACACGCTGAACAGTGAAGGACTCAACAATGGTCCCCTCTTGTGTCTCGCCAACATTCTCCTCCTCTTCCTCCTCATCCTCCTCCACCTCCACCTCCTCCGATATGCGCTGAGAAACAGACCTAAGGGTGCTTTGGCTATCAACAAGGGAATCTTCTTCCCCCGTCTCTTGTGACGAGCGCAAAGCTTCCGACTTCATGCTGATCAGAGAGTTTTTCAACAGGCCAAGCAGCGGGATGGTGAGGCTGATGATGGCGGCATCGCCACTGACCATCTGTGTTGACTCCTCAAAGTTACTCAGCACCTGACAGATATCAGACATCCACGTCCACTCCTCATTGTAGACTTGAGGAAGCTGACTGACCTGACTACCAGTTCTGGTGGAAGTTGACATCTGGCAGTCTACAATCGCTCGGCGCTGCTGGTAAACTCTGGATAACATGGTCAGTGTTGAATTCCACCTCGTGGGCACGTCGCACAACAGTCGGTGAGCGGGCAGTTGGAGGTGGCGCTGCGCTGCCCTGAGAGTGGCAGCATCTGTGCTGGACTTCCTGAAATGCGCACAGATGCGGCGCACCTTCGTGAGCAAATCAGACAGATTGGGGTATGTCTTGAGGAAACGCTGAACTATCAGATTTAACACATGGGCCAGGCATGGCACATGTGTCAGTCTGCCGAGTTGCAGAGCCGCCACCAGGTTACGGCCGTTGTCACACACAACCATGCCTGGCTTCAGGTTCAGCGGTGCCAGCCACAGATCAGTCTGCGCCGTGATGCCCTGTAATAGTTCTTGGGCGGTGTGCCTTTTATCGCCTAGGCTCAGCAGTTTGAGCACCGCCTGCTGTCGCTTAGCGACGGCACTGCTGCTGTGCCTAGAGCTACCGACTGATGGCGCCATGCCCACGGATGGTAGTTCGGAGGAGGAGGTGGAGGAGGGTTGGGAGGAGGCATAGTAGGCCTGAAACACCTGGACCGAGGTAGGCCCCGCAATCCTTGGCGTCGGCAGTATATGACCAGCCGCAGGGTCAGACTCGGTCCCAGCCTCCACCAAGTTAACCCAATGTGCCGTCAGTGATATATAGTGGCCCTGCCCGGCAGCACTCGTCCACGTGTCCGTGGTCAGGTGGACCTTGTCAGAAACGGCGTTGGTCAGGGCACGGATGATGTTGTCTGACACGTGCTGGTGCAGGGCTGGGACGGCACATCGGGAAAAGTAGTGGCGGCTGGGGACCGAATACCGAGGGGCGGCCGCCGCCATGAGGTTGCAAAAGGCCTCGGTCTCTACTAGCCTATAGGGCAGCATCTCCAGGCTGAGCAATCTGGAGATGTGGACATTAAGGGCTTGGGCGTGCGGGTGGGTTGCACTATATTTGCGTTTCCGCTCCAGCGTCTGGGGTATGGAGAGCTGAACGCTGGTGGATGCTGTGGAGGATCGTGGAGGCGACGATGGGGTTTTTGTGGCAGGGTCCTGGGCAGGGGGCTGACTATCAGCTGACACAGGGGAAGGAGCAGTGGTGTGCACGGCCGGAGGTGAACGGGCTTGTTGCCACTGAGTGGGGTGTTTAGCATTCATATGCCTGCGCATACTGGTGGTAGTTAAGCTAGTAGTGGTGGAACCCCTGCTGATCCTGGTTTGGCAAATGTTGCACACCACAGTCCGTCGGTCATCCGGTGTTTCCTTAAAGAACCTCCAGACTTCTGAAAATCTAGCCCTCGCCGCAGGAGCCCTCGCCACGGGAGCTTCACTAGTTGACACATTTGGCGCTGATGCACCAGGTCTGGCCCTGCCTCTCCGTCTGGCCCCACCACTGCCTCTTCCAACCTGTTCTGGTCGAGGACTCTCCTCCGTCTCAGAAGCACTGTGTTCACCCGGCCTATCAACCCAGCTTGGGTCTGTCACCTCATCATCCTCCGATCCCTCAGTCTGCTCCCCCCTCGGACTTCCTGCCCTGACAACAACTTCCCCACTGTCTGACAACCGTGTCTCCTCATCGTCGGACACCTCTTTACACACTTCTTCCACTACGTCAACAAGGTCATCATCACCCACAGACTGCGACTGGTGGAAAACCTGGGCATCGGAAAATTGCTCAGCAGCAACCGGACAAGTGGTTTGTGACTGTGGGAAGGGTCCAGAAAACAGTTCCTTAGAGTATGCCGATTCAAATGCCAAATTTTCCTGGGAGGGGGCAGACTGGGGGGGAGGAGGCTGAGGTGCAGGAGCTGGAGGAGTGCCGATTTCGGTGACATGGGTGGACTGCGTGGAAGACTGACTGGTGGACAAATTGCTCGAAGCATTGTCGGCAATCCACGACATCACCTGTTCGCACTGTTCTGGCCTCAACAGTGCTCTACCACGAGTCCCAGTAACTTCAGACATGAACCTAGGGAGTGTAGCTCTGCGGCGTTCCCCTGCTCCCTCATCAGCAGGTGGTGTCTCACCCCGCCCAGGACCACGGCCTCTGATTCCTGCAGTAGTTGGACGCCCACGTCCCCGCCCTCGTCCTCTACCCCTAGCCCTCGGGTTAAACATTTTGAAAATTAAAGTTATAACTTTAATTTTTTTTTTATTTTTTTTGTGTTTTTTGTGTTTTTTAGTTTTTTTTTGTGTTTTTTAGTTTTTAAAACCAAACAATGCTATCCTATTGCTATGGCTATTTTCTAGCCAAGTATGAAAGCACACTGCTATGCCAGATGAGATGACGCTGAGTTATGAAAAAATAAACGTAAAATAAAAAGGAAATGGCAGACTGTGCCTAATTGAAATCCAACCCCTAATAAATTTTCCCACTTCGGTCTTTGCGATGGATATGTGCGTCACTAAGCGCAAAACACAGCGGTCGCAAGTCTCACTACAAATTGCTTACAATTTGCTAGTAGATGCACTGCAGCAAGGACAGCCACCAGCAGATCAACCAGAAATCAAATATATATAACGCTACTGTAGGCGTAAGTAAGCCGTTTGGATTCTCCTATGGCTATTTTCTAGCCAAGTATGAAAGCACACTACTATGCCAGATGAGATGACACTGAGTTATTAAAAAAATAAACGTAAAATAAAAAGTAAATGGCAGACTGTGCCTAATTGAAATCCAACCCCTAATAAATTTTCCCACTTTGGTGTTTGAGGTGGATATGTGTGTCACTAAGAGCTAAACACAACGGTCGCAGGTCTCCCTGCAAATTCCTCACAATATGGTACTAGCTGCCCTACTAGTGCCAGCAAGCCCAGCCACAAGCAAACAAAAAAAAAAAAGTATAACGTTATTGTAGCCCTAAGAAGGGCTGTTGGGTTCTCGTAGAATCACTCCTGCCTAACACTATTCTAATAGAACACCCTAACGCTTTCCCTGACCAGCAGCAGCTCTCTCCCTAGCGGCATCCAGACACAGAATGATCCGAGCAGCGCGGGCAGCGGCTAGTCTATCCCAGGGTCACCTGATCTGGCCAGCCAACCACTGCTATCGACGTGTAAGGGTACCACGTCATGCTGGGTGGAGTGCAGAGTCTCCTGGCTTGTGATTGGCTCTGTTTCTGGCCGCCAAAAAGCAAAACGGCGGGAGCTGCCATTTTCTCGAGCGGGCGAAGTATTCGTCCGAGCAACGAGCAGTTTCGAGTACGCTAATGCTCGAACGAGCATCAAGCTCGGACGAGTATGTTCGCTCATCTCTAGTCTAGATGCCTTTTTACACCTAAATAACATTGATGGTTATGTTATACAGAATTGTTTCCCCTAAATCCCTTTCCAATCCCTTCCCTTCTTTGGTTGAACTTGATGAACATGTGTCTTTTTTCAACCGCATTAACTATGATACTATGATGATATGATAATCAAGCTTCTTTGGGAACGGAAGATGTGTCCTGTCTGCCTGCTTTCAATATGTTTCAGGATAGCTTTTGTGTACATGTGTATTGAGAGCAGGAACAGATGTACAGGGATGTCATTGAAGTAGGTCCTTCGGTGGGTGGTTTGGTGGCCATGGGCCCCCTAGAAGGCTTGGGCCCCAGGCTGCCACCCAAACTATAATTCATTACTAAAGGTCTACATTATATACACCCTTAGTTACAATTATAATACCAAAAATTCTATCCAAACCACAAACCGCAATGTACAAGCTTTCACATTCTGGGATTACTCCATAAAGTTCCCCCCATCTTTGTGGTCCACTTTCAACCGCTAATTCTCTCTGCCAAGACGCTACATCAGATGACGTTAATACCCAATTTTTTTCAACAGTCTGCAGATGTAAAAACTCAACATAGAGCAAAAACTTAAATTCTTCATTGTTATGTGAAGTGCAGATTGCCAGGAACAGAAGAAGAGCCTCTTACTCTGACAGGACTTCTTATCATCTCGTAGAAAATATCCTTCGAAGCACTGGCACACGTACGACCCTTCTGCATTGACACATAAGTGCTCACAGCCATGTTCATTCTGGGCGCAGTGGTCCACAGCTGAAAGGAGAATTGAATTTTAGAAAACATCACGTTACCGTAATACATAGAGAAGATTCATGTCCCTTCTGCAGAACACAAACTCTACATTTACTTGTATGGGGCTGCCCAATGGAAGCGCATGAAGCAGGACAATATACAATGTATGTTATGTTGTCCTGTTAATCGGCCCGTTCGAATGAGTCATCATTGACTCTCTCCATGCCCTGATGATGCCCACAGTGGGCTAATATGTGGGATATGGAAATTGGAACGGCCATCTACTTGTCAATAACGGTAAGTTCCTATAACACTGTGTCATAAAAGTAATATAAAATACCCTTAGGAGATCATCTTACCTCTACAACTCTTCTTATCTTCATTTAAGACAAACCCGTCATAGCACTGGCACATGTATGACCCATCCGTGTTGGTGCAGACATGTTGGCATCCATGGTTTGATTCGGCGCAATGATCCACTTCTAAAAACAAGTACAGAATAAAAAAGTCACATGTTATTATATATGACTATTACAGTTTCAAAAATGTTCTAATATTCATTACTTTAGGCAAAGGTTTTGAATGTAGAGGGTCTATATCAATGTTGCACATGCTCGACCACTTCTACTTCTCTTGACTTTTGAGATCCACGAAGAAGGGTCGCCAATTGCAATCCAAGATCATGTGCTACAGTACTGGACATCTCTGGGTTCTCCATAATTGCTACAAAAAGATACTGTCCTAACAGTCAAATTACCGGCTGAGTGGCATTGATATCTGGGTAGACCAGGGTTGGTACGGTTTGGGACAGTGTGGCAATGTGGGGGGAGACAGTGTGGCGCAGGGAAGTGATTTTTCTGAAAAGAGGCCAACTGAGGCTCTGTTGCCCAGGGGCCTACTTAAACCTGGAGCCCGCCCTGTTCACAGGAGAGCATAAGTCCATGTGCATGCAATGTTTTATGTAGGGGCGTAACTTCAGGGGTAGCAGCCATAGTAGTTGCTATGGGGCCCACAATGTAATGGGAGCCCAGCCCCGATGACAAAGATCCACCATCAGGACTCTGTCCATCTTTACCAGCCCAGGCTGAAGCCAATATCCAGGCTGTGAGCATTAATCATCCCATGGACCTGCTCTCCGACCAGCTATCTCCTTCCAGCTGAAGCTTCGCCAGGCTCTGGACAAGGTCCCCGTTCCCTTATAACAAGCACTGAGACCATTGCGTGCCAAAGGCCGCAACAGCCAACCACTCTGGTATTCCAGTGTGTGTATAGGTGACCAGAGTGTGTGTATAGGTGGGCTGTGTGTGTGTATAGGTGAGCTGTGTGTGTGTATAGGTGAGCTGTGTGTGTAGGTGGATGGATGATGCAGAGCTGAGTGTGTAAAAGTAAGCTGAGTGTATATAGGTGAGTTGAGTGTGTATGTGGATGGATGATGCAGAGCTGAGTGTAAAAATGTATATCTGTGTGTGCTGTGCTTTAGTGCGACCAACAGGGATATTTTAATTGGTGTAAAATATATTTTTCCTTTTTTTGGAAGCCTAAATGTGGGGTGCGTCCTACAGTAAGAAGCGTCTTATAGTCCGAAAAATACGGTATATTTTTTTTAAGGTTAAAGGGGGCCCCATTCAGAAGTCTGCTATGGGGCCCTGTCTCTCCCAGTTCTGCCCCTTGTTTTATGTAGGTCACAGAAATTTATGTAAGGGGATTACTACCAATCTACACACAGGGGGTTAGGAGACCCCTCTTCCAGGTATTACATGGTGTTGTGTATAATCCAACTTGTCAAAGTACAGTTAAGTACAGTACTCGTTATAGTATTAAACAATTATCAAACATCACCGCCTGAGCTCTGTACCCTGTATCCCGCAATATCTACATTACTGTGTATTTGTACATTGCGATACATCCGGCCTAGGTTTGTGTAACCTCATTATGTCTTTTCCATGCAGATTTCCTTTGTTGAAATTCTGTGCCGAGAATAAAAATACTAAGCATTTGGTTTTCCATAGAACTAGTACAAGTCTCATCTCTCTTAGGGACATGACTGATGAGGTCAACTGTGGGATAATTAACCTTTCATATAAATGAAGCCCTAGAAACAAGGCGAGTCACTGGTATCAGACGTCATACATGAATGTGGTGGGGTCTGCCCGTCACCGCAGTGTTATCCTAGAGGTGCCTGGGGACAATATCTGTAGGGGGTCCCTAATTAACCCCATTCACTTTACTACTGACCTTCATCTGACAAGGTAATAACTAGGGTGAGGTCACAGGGACAATTCTGTAACATGACATTTGACAACTTACAACACTTTTTACCGTGTGTAATAATCCTTACAACTAAAACATCAAGGCCTACATTTACTAAAGCCCTTGTGCCAGTTTTATGTCGGTCTTTGCACATTATTTATATAGCACAGGTATTTATATAGTGTAGCGGCTGAACGCAAAACACAAAATTCTGCACTGGAAGGGGGCGTTCCGGTGCTCAGTCAAACCGTTCTACACATTTATCATACAGGGTCTGACAGAATTGTGTTTCACGCCCTATGTTAAAGGTGCGCCAAAAAAAGTTGGTGCACTCTGTATGAGCAGTGCAGGGGGCGCCAGATTCATGAAGAACGTGCACCACAATTCATGAATCCGTCACACCGCTCCCTCTACAGGCAAACTGCACTTAGTGCAGTTTGCACTATTTTTAATAGAAATTTCAAGTGATCAAACTATTATTTGGTATTAATGTAGACTTCCTCATAATTTCGTTTAAATAAAAACAAGGAATTAGCAAAGTTTTAGATGCAAGATGTTCGCCGGTTTCCTGGTATCCTGATTTTGGTTTTTGTTGCTTGCTCCTTCTTTATCTGTGTTTCTGTTGCAATTATATATATAATAAACATCATAGATGGATGCAATTTTCTACCTGCTTGTTCTTTGTGTGTTATCCTCTTTCATTTCCAGCAGTGTGGGTGGTCTTATTCCCCCCTCCCCTGCATTTGCTAGCTTTTTCATTATACATTGCTTCCTCAGGTTTCAATTGTGATATATTCTGGGCCAACAATTGTACTCTGAAAATGTTCATATGAATTTGAGATCATAACTTAATTTAAAACTTTGTGGAAGAGGCCCTATAAATGTCTCCAGGGGGAGTCTACCACCTCCTCCATGGCGTTCTAGTATACTGGCAGTATGTTGTAATAAAATACAGAATGATTTACAACATACCTTTATGATTTCTGCTCTTAATGATATTTTTCCAAGATATTCCCAATTAAATCCATATGCTAATTAGGCAGTTGATTCACCTAGGTTGATGTCCTCAGTACCTGGAGCACTGTTATTCCTATCTAAATCACTCCCCTCTTCTTCCAATGTTGCCAAATGCTTCTCACAGGTCTCCTGTTTATTTGATAGAGAGGGTAGTGGTCCAGACATGCGTAGCAGTGCTCTGTGTGCTGAGGACACAACCTGGTGCACCAACACACTTATTAGCATAGGGATTAAAATGGCAATTTATCAGAAACGACTCAGAAATAATGGACAAAAATATTAAAGGTATTTTTGAAATCATGGAAAATTTCCTTACAACATGCTTCCAGCAGATTATAATGCTTTGGGAGGTGGGAGACTTCTATCACAGAGTTGCAGAGTATCACCCCTATTTTATTACTTCCCTGCAGAGTTTCTTGTTCATTGGCCCAATAAAATACTGTGACCCCACACTACATTCACATGCAGCACTTGCTTGTAAGAGATAAGGATAAGTACTTTGGTTGTTTCCTATTTTGGGGGTCTACGGGAGGGCACAAACTGAACTGAACTCATCTCCGCCGATTTCCCCTGAATTGCCCCGGGATTTTGGCGCGCACGATCGGATTTTGGCGCATCGGCGCTGTCATGCACGCGACGGGAATCGGGGGGCATGGCCGAATGAAAACCCGACGGATTCGGAAAAACCGCTGCATTTAAAAAAAAAAAAAGTGTCGCGGAGCTTGCACTTACCTTCACTAGGAATAGGCCGGTGAACTTGAGTGCGTTCCGATGCTCTTCAGCGCAGCAGCGCCACCTGGTGGACGTCGGAGGAACTGCCTTAATGAATCCCGGCCGGACCCGAATCCACCACAGAGAACGCGCCGCTGGATCGCGAATGGACCGGGTAAGTAAATCTGCCCCATCGTGTCCGTTCATTTCAGTGGTTCTATGTTCGGTCTCTCTCATGGGCAATGAGTGTAACAGGGCGTTTTTGTCCATTCCCATTGGACACTTATTGTTATGTCATGTATTTGGTCAGAGGAACTGTTTGGGTGAACCAGATACCATGCCCCTTGGCACTTCTAGCAGAGCTACACTTTTTTTTTCACTCATTTCCCAGTCTCCATAGAAGTTTTCAAAATTGCTTGAAAACCCCTTTAAAGGAGTTTTCCGACAAAACAAGTTAGGCCCTATCCATAGGTGTATAGGGGGTGTAGAGGAGGTGTATCAGGAGATTTCTCTGCTGCGTGGATAGCCTTGTGTTCCGATTGGCTGGGTTGCTTGTTGAGAGGTATGTTCAGACCGAATGCTTTGTTGCAGAACGATTGGCTGATCCCCACGTGGTTAGCCAAAGATAAGGAAAACTCATAACATTAGTGATAGGAAGATGTATCTGAATAAGAGGTTTTTTTTGGGTATGCTGTATAATCTTTGTGTTTTTTTATGTTAGAATTTTATTTTTGTTAATATTATAGGAGAGTTTATTATAACGATGTATGTATAAATTAAAGGAGAGGACTGACGTTGGTCATGCACCGGAAGAAGCTGTAAGGCCAAACCCAGGGTCGGGGCAGTGACTGGCGTCCTCATGGAATTATAACTACATGCACATTTTTACTAGTTTTATAAATCTGATATTAAAAGATTCATCCTATTGAAACTGTCTACACTATGTCCGTGGGTATCTTCTTTATATAGCACGGTGGGCTATGGAAGATATTTGAGGATAGGAGAAAAGCAGTAGAGGTTTCGTGTCTGAATGGCATCTTATTCCCACTGAAGTCCGTTTTGGTCGGATTAACTCATGAATTGACCTGAATATTCATGTGTATGACGAGAACGTTTATATGTATGAGAAATAAGGAAGAAATAATATGAGATACGTTGAGCTCCGGTCACACTACACCCTATCCCCAAGTGGATGAAATTTTCTACCTGGGGCTTGTTCTTTGTGCACTGTTATCCTATTGATAAATTGTCATTTTAATCCATATGTTAATAAGGCAGTTGTGTCCTCAGCACAGAGAGCACTGCTATTCCTGCCTGGACCACTACCCTCTCTATCAGATAAACAGGAGAATTGTGAGAAGCATGGGTAACATTGGGAAGTAATTTAGATGGGAATAGCGGTGCTCTGGGTGCATCAACTGCATTAAGTGCCTCATTAGCATATGAATTCAATTGGGAATATCTTGGAAAATATCATGAAGAGTGGAAAAAATAAAGGTTAACTGGCTGACATGAGGACCACCCCAGGAAAGGAAAACCAAGAGTCACCTCTGCTGTGGAGCATAAGCTCATCCGAGTCACCAGCCTCAGAAATCGCAGGTAAACAGCAGCTCAGATTAGAGACCAGGTAAATCCCTCACAGAGGTCTAGCAGCAGACACATCTCTACAGCAACTGGCAAGAGGAGACTGTGTGCAGCAGCCTTCATGGTAAAAGAGCTGCTAGGAGACCACTGCTAAGGACAGGCAACAAGCAGAAGAGACTTGTTTGGGTTAAAGAACAAGGAATCGACATGAGACCAGTGGAAATCTGTGCTTTGGTCTTTTGAGTCCAAATTTGAGAACTTTGGTTCCAACCACCCTGTCTTTGGGTGACGCAGAAAATGTGAACGAATGGACTCTACATGTCTGGTTCCTACCGTGAAGCATGGAGGAGCAGGTGTGATGGTGTGGGGGTGCTCTAGTGACGGTGTTGGGGATTAATTCAAAATTGATGGTATACTGAAGCAGAATGGTTACCACAGCATCTTGCAGCGGTTGTTATTCCATCCGGTTTCGGTTTAGTTGGACCATCATTTATTTTTCAACAGGACAATGACCCCAAACACCTCCAGGCTGTGTAAGGGCTATTTGACCAAGGAAGGAGAGTGCTGGGTGCTACACCAGATGTCCTGGCTTCCACATTCACCAGACCTGAACCCAATCAAATGATTTGGGGTGAGCTGGACCGCAGAGAGAAGGCAAAAGGGCCAACAAATGCTAAGCAACTGTAGGAACTCCTTCAAGAGAATGCCAAGAGTGTGAAAAGCAGTAATCAAAGCAAAAGCTGGCTACTTTGAGGAACCAAGACTATAAGGTATATTTTCAGTTGTTTCACACATTTTTGTTAAGTATACGTATAATTCCAGATGTGTCAATTCATAGTTCTGATGCCTTCAATCTACAATTTTTATAGTCATGAAAGTACAGAAAACTCTTAAAATGATAAGATTGAATTAGTGATGAGATCCCCACAGACCACGAGAACGGGGTATCTCTATGGAGCTGACAGAGATTGCAGACCGCCGTACTTGGCAATTTCCGTCAGGTCCATAGAGATGAACAGGGCGGCCCGGCCATGTGCGACCAGCTGCTCCGCTTATCTCTGGGAGTGACAAGGGATCAGAAGGGGGTACATTGGACCCCCCCTTCTTGTGATCAGTGGGGTTCTCATCACTGAGACCCACCCCGATCAGTGGTTTTCGTGGGAAAACCCCTTAAAATCATAAATAAGAAGATGAATAAATGACAGTACATTATTCTCTGCAGCTATGGCCATGATGTATTGTAGGATCACACTAGTGAACTCATAGCTGCTGAAAGAAACTAGGCTGAAAACCTAGAAATAACACCATCCAGGAAATGCTAGAGTTGGTTTGGATGAATCTCTCAGAATGGATTACATTTATCAAGAGACAAATCTTAATGAACTGTTTGGAATAATCAACCTAATTCTAAACATATGATATTACAGAGATCTGGGCATCATGCCTTGGTGATCGGGTCACTAGTGGCACTAGACCTTAGCAGGGATAAACTCATAGTAACTGCTTGTACTTTTCTAATAATAGAAACCTTGAAAAATTTTTCCAAATATATAAATAACGGTAATTGATGAGCGGGGCCATCACTATTCGGACCCGGACCCAAATCCCACAATTGGTGATGGCATCCATCAATGACGGCTTGCATGCGGCACTGGCAATTACATGCCACGGGCAAGCACCAATAGTGGCAGTTACCAGTGTGGGGGGGGGGGGGGGGTGAACTGCAAAGTCTGGTTTCATGTTCTGCGGACCTGGACCTTCTATTTAAGATTTTTATGAATTATAAGACATTTAGGAAATTGTGGAGAGAGACGTTCTCGATGCCAGATGCTTCCAATTACAGCTGACTTTGCATAAGATGTGCACTGGCTCGATTACAATATTCTTAACTTCTCCTTTTTACATATAAATTTGTACTTGAGAGACCAAATTAAACAATGAATCACGTTTCCTTAAATACTAAGAGCCTCCAGGTACAGTTGCTTACAAGGATTGCTGGGAAATGTGCAATGAAGTGTAAGTCCAGGCCCAACAGCTGTTTGTAAAGGGCTTTTTGCAAGGAAACTCAACATCTGTTTATCTTACAATAAAAATGTAAGATTTTCTCGTTTTTGGCTCAGAATAATGTCTGGTCTCATGAAACTGAGTGGAGATTAAAGAACTGAAAGAAAACACGGCCAGGGTTACGACATTCATATTTACTGCCATAAATTACAAGAGGCCGAGTTATGTTTAAAATTGTCACCAAGAATTAAAGTTTGTCTTCCATTAACTTTATATTGTATACGCCAAGACTGGAAATCCCCTGAGAAAGCTGAACATGTAGAAGACTTTTAGTACAGGAGAACATAGTCTGCGGCACACAACCTGCATCCTAGTAATGCTGTGTAACCCCTCCCCTGTAATACTGTGTAACCCCACCCCTGAGGAACAATAAAACAACCGGCTTTCTGTTCCACCCACCCTGCTCCGCCTCCTCCTACCTGACTTCGCTGTTCAGAATATTTTGGCGTGCCAAAGCTCTAACACCTTATAATGGGCCCAAAAGATCCAGCAGAAGACAAAATCGGCTGTAAAAAAACCAGACGGATTCAGAAAAACCGCTGCATTTAAAAAAAAAAGTGTCACTCGACACGCGCTTACCTGCACCCAGGGTAGGACGGTGAACTCCGATGCAATCCGATGGTCTTCAGCGCAGCAGCGACACCCGGTGGACGTTGGAGGAACTGCCTTAGTGAATCCCGGCCGGAACCAAATCCTCCACAGAGAACCGCCGCTGGATCGCGAATGGACCGGTTAAGTAAATCTGCCCCAATGTGTGACTATTGCTCCAGTTAACTGAAATACCCGGACTCTTAGTGATCAGACACTTGTATATAGTTCAAGAGGTGACTTTGGGACCAAATTACACAATGATATGCTCCTCTATGCAGATGGTCCCTATTTGGCGCTAGTCCCCACTCTTCTGTAGTGGCTTTTAAAAGATTTTTTTAATTCTGGATTTTGCATCTATTCAGTAAAAAGAACTGAAGCAAAGTTAAGTCAGCCATAGATATTGGACTAGAAGACATGGTTTGAAGGCTGAGATCACAGAAGGCTTGTCGAGATCTTTCACATCACACCCTTTATTTTTTTATGGACTTTGTCCACAGGATTATTGTCCTGCTGGGATCTGACATTGCCTGGAATATTTTATATACTAGCACATGAAGTTATCCTCCCGTCATTTTTCTTCAACAAACTTTACGCGTTGATGTCCACCAGAAGGTGAAAGGCGGTTTTTGCTTTTCCAAAGACCAATAGTAGGTACTAACTGTGTACTAGGTACCTTCTGTGTACACATGAACACAACAACTGTCAGGGCTCGGGGTCAGTGAACCCCCTTGACCACCGTGGGAGATGGTACTAGCCGTCACCTAGGACTGGAATCTAAGTGGCATCTGTTCTTCACCAGAGCCCGCCACAAAGCAGGATGGACTTGCTGGGGGTGCCACCATGTCGTTCCACAGGTGCGACTAGCCCACGTTGGCAGCTAAGGTCGATGTACAAAATCAGCATTCAGGCTCGAGGTCAGGTACAGGCGCTTAGTCAGGGCTGGCGGCAGAGATGCAAGGTCCCAGGTCAGGTCTGAGGTCACAATAGGAATACAAGGCAGAGCGGGAATGGGAACAGGAACAAGGAACAATAGCAAGGAAGCTTTCTCTTTGGCTATGAGCTCAAATATCTGGGAATGATGGGAACAGTCGGCCTTTAAGGAAAACCCGGAAGAGGCCAGCGCCAATTAGCGGTGCACTGGCCCTTAGAAATCTCTGAGAGCCGGTGTGCGTGCGCCCTAGGGAGTGGGGACGCGTGCGACCTAGCTGAGACAGGAGCAGGATTGTGGAGAAGTATGTGAGAACCGGGGGGAGGGGGGTGCTGTGGCACCCGTGACAGCATCCATGAGCCAAAATACATGGCCCACAGTCATCTGTGGCCGGCGATAATTTGGTAAGCTGGCTTGCCGGAGGGTTGAGATACTACGACAGCTTTCACCAGTGTTACTACTAATGTTTGCCTATGGCAAGAGTATGGCTGCCTTTCTGGGGTATTTTGATTATTTCAAGTCACCTAGGATGGTGGGGAACTTTCTTATTGGTCGTGGGTCTGAGGGTTGCACTATTCGTTCTACGTTGGACTACCCCAACTAGCCAACAACAGAGCTTGGCCATCCTTGGTAGTCAACACTCATGACCAGGTCCTTAATTTATTTCTAATTACAATGGATTCAATTTGCCCTATGGAACCCACTATTTATTTTTCAGTTAATATGATACAGTCTCCCATTTCTGACTAAATACTGTTAAATACATGAAGCAACTGCACTTATTAAATATGGCATTGCCTTAAAGAGAACCTGTCATCAGCATTCACCATGAAATCTAACTGAATCAACCAACGTCTCCCTAGGTGTCCCTAGGTGTCTCCCGAGCCCCTAGTGACTCGTTGAGTCGGCTGGCAAGGTGCCTGCTACTTTTTTAAATGAAATATTTTAGATAGATCTGGATTTTTATACAAAGCATGGGGCACAGTATGGGAACCTGACATTAGGTTTAATGGTGAAAACCAGATGACAGGTTCCCTTTAAATCACTGTGGCGTTCTATTTCCGGCTATTTTAAAAAATCAAATTGCGGTGAGACTGTATGTATAATTTTTCGAAGCTTGTCCCGTACATAAGACCTTATCCTTACAATAAGAACTATTTATTGAAATAGAGAAAAGATTACCTAAAAGGGTGACTATGCTGCACTGTATGCGCCTCGCCCTCCACCCAACGCGCTACGGAGGCAGCTGTAACATATCACTATCATAATGTTTACATGTATGTTGGAGCTGAAGTATTCTGACTTCATTTCTGTTTTTCTGCCTTGTATAATTGCCGTAATCACTTTTGTTGTGTTTCAGGAAATATGACATCTCTATAGCAACTTACTCCTGCAGGTTTTCCCGTTGCGATGCAGAGCATAGCCTTTACGACATTTACATACAAATGAGGTGTCGCCGCTGACACATTCGTGTTCACATCCGTGATCGCCCTGCGAGCAGTAGTTAATCTCTGCAAAGATACAAAGGGAAAAAGATGTAAATCCATACATAAAGGACACCAAAGAAGAGAGAACGTAAAAACGACCGCAGGATCCTAATAAAATTGGATTCTGACGGAGGCATTATTAATAATACATGGCAACGTTCTGCCAGAATCCAGGGAGTATGATGTATTTCATTGCAGATAAAGCCCTGATGAGAGCTTAGTCATACATGCAGGTTTTTTGATGCAGGTTTTGAAGCCAAATTCATGATAAAGGTAGAGGTAGAGATGAGCTGAACCGACAACCCCGGGATTCCGACCCGGAGGTCCCCTTGCCAATCCCAGCCATGGCTACTAGCTATGGGCATTGAGCTGTTTGGCCGCTTATCTGGCAATACGCCTGGGTCAGGCGGCCGGACTCCAACTTGGACATCGGGTCTACCCATCTCTACATATAGAGAGTAGGAGTATGCCTGGATTTTAACACTGCAAAGTTTTGGGGTACGTCCACTGGAAACCGGTACAAAACTGCAATGTTACTGGAGTAATATATTATGCTATAAGGCAATTTTCCACAAAACTGAAGCAAATCAGTGAAAATCCAGCCGAAAAAGTTCAGATACAACTTCGGTTTTCCCTACTGACTCTTTTTTCTGCTTCCAAACTATGCAGTCCCTATGCAGTCCTGTATGATGAATCCATAGTACATGTACATTTGTTATAGAGCTGTACAACACAGATCTAAAATATAGCTAAGTCCATGAGACCTTACAATAATAATCCATGTGTGGTTCTCAACTTGTGGATGTCTAAAATAATCAGTAACTTTTCAACAAACCATGAATAAAACAATGGTACACGGGACTACAAGTAACATTTCTAACTTTTGCTCTTCTTATGCTCACTCCTTACTTCCTAATTTGATTTTCACTCGAAAATCTCTGCTGAATTCCATCTTGCCCAAAACAAGACAGAAGGTCACTGATGTGTTAGATTACATAAAAGCTCTATGGAGAGGGGATGGGGTGCAGTGAGTCACAGCAGCTACATCTACAATTAGTCGCACAGACAGATTACAAATTCACAAGGCTACAAAGACAACAGACGATAAAAAAATGAAAATGTGCGGAATGACCAGAAACAGTGTTACTCTTACTAGACTATGGGCAGAGTTAGAAGCTAAACTTATGATTTCTGCAAAGTTTATTGAAAGGATAGGCATGGCTTATACTGGGATGGCCCGGAATTTATATTGATGGCCATGATCAGGGGTTGGAAACTCATTAGCTGTTTGGCCGAATGTAAACATGGGACCGGAAGCCGAAAGCAGTTGGGTCCATGTCCCAGTAGAAGCCTAAAACTATCACTGCAGCCCCAACTCCCTTTGAAGTAGCCACGGCCACAGCGAAGACTTCTAGTGACTACAAGGAAATTGAGACAACTTGGGCCCCACAATGAGATATTGAAGCCAGGATACATTGTTGGCCAATACCTTTAAAGGGAACCTATAAACAGAAATGGACATAATAAACCACCATCAGTATGTTGCCAAGCAGCTTAACACCTTCCAGATTATGTCTCTTACATGACCGAGTGTGGTGGCATCATCCAAAATATCAACTGAAGTAAGATGTAAATTGGTTGTATAAAGTCAAAGAGGTGGAAATTTTAACACTGAAGTCAAGCTCTCTCTCTTCCTTAGAAAGCCCCTTCACTGTAATTGACAGTCCTGCATCTGGAGACATCACTATCCAGATCTCCTGAATTCCAATACATGATGTCAACCAAAGAGGAGGTGGCGTTCAGAGTTGACTCCCCCTTGACTTTATACAACCAATTTTCATTGGAATGATGCCAATGAAACAATCAAAAACTAGAAGGTATTACACTGTTTAACAATAAACTAGCAGAATACTCATGACAGGTTCGCTTTAAGACTTTATAATGAATAGAACTTTTACTATACAATAAAAATTGTTGAATTCAGCTTGCCTGGTGAATAACACTCTATCGGTAAATTAATCCTCCCTTTACTGGCAACGGATCAATTTTTATCTTAATTAAATCATTAAACTTAGGTATCATATTGTCTGAAACAATCCCATGTACTATGATGTGATGGAATAGGGCAACACATTATTTATAGAAAAGTATCCTTGAAACAAACTTACTTGTGCAAGTTTTCTTGTCTGCATTGAGTGAATATCCCGGCCGACATCTGCAGTTATAAGACTCGTCAGTATTCACACACTCGTGTTCACAGCCATGATTAGACAACGCACAGTAATCCGGTCCTAGGGACAATAATCAAGCATGAATTGTCTACTAAAAAGGTATCTATCAGACATGTGTAGTGGTCCTAACAATGTGGTCATTAGGAACTATTAGGCTCTTATTGGATTGCATATGTCCATATAGCCTGATCACCTCTATGCACCATCTAGTGTCTCTAACTGGTAATGCAGCTGAATATAATCTGCCTGGAAAGGGAGGTTTTACATGTTAATCAATGATAAATTGTGTTTTAACTTTGTCAATCCTGTTCTGCCCTAAGCTTCCTAATTGGTGAATGCCTGAAACTCCACCAAGAAGAGAAGTGTAACTTACTCCCTCTGGCTGGAAGTTGCAGAATGATGGAGACTTCCATGTGGGAGGACACATGACCTGCACACTAGCAACCTGCTGCTGCTGTCTCTGATCCCTTACAGAATCTGCTCTAAACTGCTGCCAAAGCAGCGTCTACCTTCTCCAGCCCCAAGTTCCTGAATCTGGGCTGTGAGATTCTTTTATTAGACTGCCTTGAACCAGCTACCTTGGACATTGGCAGAGAGGACCTCTACCTCTGCCTGTTACCATTGCTGCGCTGAAGTCTTGGAATAAAGAGACTTTAAAAAAGTTTTTAAAATCTTGTCTCCATGTGTGATGCCTGGCTGCTGCTAACATCTTGGGTCTCCCTTCTACCATCTACCCGGGGGTCTCTAATATAAGCATACAATGGGAATACCCAAGAGGGAAACTTTCCACCTTAATGTGACCTCTCCTCTACCATCTACCCAGGGATCCCTAACACAAGCATACACCGGAAGTGCCCTAGAGGGAAACCTTCCATCTTTTTGTGGCCTCTCACTCTACTTGCAATCTTTTTGCTGGACCTGCCGGGCATGGATGAAGCCTGTTCCACCTGGACCAAGCGACTGTGACACGTCTACTGCTAGCCTGCGTCAAAGCAGCCACTGAGGTACAGGGAAATCCAGCTGTCCCAACACCGAAAGGTCAAGCCCCGGTGGGAGGATGTTGCACATGGTGGATGTGAAGAGTATGAATCTATAATATGTGAAGTTCTTATTTCTTCACCAAATTCTCCTCCACTGCGGACAAAGCTTTTATTTATAGTCAATCTCACTCCTAACAAGACGTGGCTGAGACGTGGTGAAAGTCACATTATAGTATGAGAGAATCAGCAAAACAACATAGGCCCGGCTCCTTTTAATTTCACTTGACATTGATATCCACAGAAGAAGGACAAAGAGTTTGCTTACTCCGACAAGTTTTCTTATCAGGATTCAGAATAAAGCCCGGCCGACACTGACAGACGTATGAGCTGTTAACGTTGAGACACTTGTGCTGACAACCGTGAGTACCCAAGGCACAATAATCCACGACTAGAGAAGAAGAAACAAAGGCAATATCAGCACCTAGTAGCAAGAGCATTTCTATATATATCATAGTTAGTTATGTCAAGGCCATGAAACTGACATATGCTGTGGATTGGTCACCAGAACCTTTGTGGAGAAGGCACATATATGTATAACTGTGATCAGGGATTATGGGGTGTATGCTATGTGTGGAGATCTTCCTATATTTAAGTATACACTTTACACATAACCACATTTTCTTCCATTAGGGTATGTTTACATGAGACCACTCTTTTAAGGAAATTCAGTAAGGCAGTCCCTGGGTTACGTACAAGATAGGTTCCATAGAATTGTTCTTAATTTGAATTTGTATGTAAGTCGAAACTGTATATTTTATAATTGTAGTTGCAGACAAAAATTTTTTTTGTCCTAGTGACAATTAGAGTTTGTAATTGGGACCAAGGATTATCAATAAAGCTTCATTACAGACACCTTACAGCTGATCATTGTAGTCTGGGACTATAGTAAAGCATCCAGAGAGCTTCACCAGAGATCACAGTGGGCAGAGGGGTCCATCTTTAACAAGATCTGTAAGGTAGGTGTCCTTAAGTAGGGGATCGCTTGTGGCAAGTTTGTCTGTACACCACTAAAACTACCTAAAATGGATGCAGGAATTGCAGTGATGGGTAAATTTGCCATTTTTCTGCTAATGTACAACTCTAATCGACATGACAATGATACTGTGTAATTGCAGCTGTAGTTACTGCCTGGCAAGGCAACAGTTAACAATTAGAATGTTGTTAGTCAATGATATGCTTAGCAATTGGTGTAAGGAAGGAGTAAGCAAGTTGGAAGATCCACCTGAGCTGGACACACCCTAAGGTTATATAAACCTTGGGTGTGGATGGTTGTGGTCTCTTTCCCCTGAGGACTCTCCAGGGAGAGCCCAGAGAGTGCTGAGTCACAGCACTCCTCAGCACATGGCCTGCTGAGCTCCATCACCAGATATCTGCCTCAACCTCCATCCTCCAGCCTGAAGCCACCTTGCCAGGCAGTGAGCCCATCATCCTGAGGAATCAGATCTGACCAGCTATCTCCTACCAGAAGAAGTTTGCTGATGTTAGGGTCGTTGCCTGCTGTTTGAAGTTCAATAAAGAAGTGTAAGTTGATTGGCACAACATTGCCTCCGTCTGATCCCTGGATATGGCTGCTTACCACCATGGACTCCCCCATCCATCACCCAGGGAATTATCCTACAGACACCTCAGGGGTTGCCACAGGGAGAAACCATTGTATTAGCTGTAGGACAGCCCTCCGGTCCCCATACCAAACACCATGACCACAGTGTGACCAAGACCGCACTAGCCAGCCACTACAGTATTCTGGGCCCCGGCTCCCTCCAGGCCCACTAGAAAAGGCTAGGCCCCAGTGGGGATGTGTTGCAGATCCAACCATAGTGAGAAGATTTACTCTTGTACACCAGGACTGATAGAAACGGGTTGGAATTATATCTGTGAAATTCTGTATTAGAGAATGTGTTATTTTGTTGAGTATATTTAAGAATATTGACTTTGGGTGGAATACCCCATTAGGTCCAAATGCTAAAGGAAAGGCTTATACCAAGAATACATACCTGTGCAAGACTTGCCGTCTTTGGCCAGCTTATACGCCTCGTGACACTGGCACAGATAGGATCCCAGGGTGTTGACACAGATCTGTTCACATCCATGATTTTCTGAGGCACATAAGTCTTCAGCTGCAGAACACAATGTAGGATAACTCAATGTAGGATAACTAACAAATTATCAAAAAGAAAAGGTAAGTGTCACATTTCCAAAATTTTTACTTTTCTTAGATGTTCCCCATAAAAAAAGAGCCAGAGAGGGACAAATATAACTCACACATTACATAGTATAAGGCAGTTCACTGGATTCGTATAGCTAAGGCAGTAGTCTTCTAGGTGGTATTCGGTTGAAATTATTCGACACAATTGCTGACTTAGCTTTAAAGAAGGGTCTAGATGCCTTTTTACATCTAATTAACATTGATGGTTATGTTATATAGAATTATTTCCCCTGAATCCCTTCCTCATCCAATCCCTTCCCTTCCTTGCTAGAACTTGATGGACATGTGTATTTTTTCACCCATATAAACAATGTAACTATGTTTTCTGCACAAAGTTTGTCATAATTTACATTGGTCCCTTTCTCCATCTGGGGTTAACATGTAAATACTAACTTAACAAGTACGTTTTTGGCATGTGAAGCTAGACCAGAGTATTTTGTTGGAAACCCATGAAAGCAACAGGAGAACAGATGCTGTCCTTGTTTGCGTTCACTTCGAAGACCCCAATGCTGGTTCAGCAGTTGTAACCACCGAGCTCCAGTGCTGATGACTTCTACTTTCCATCCATCCATTGGTATCCCTCCTTCCAGGGTGATCATTAGCTTGTGGTGAAGCTACATTACATGTTCACATCTTCCAAGAGTTTAGGTCATAGCCTGTTTCTTAACAGACATTGGACACTCCCAGTGTAGTTACCGACGAGAAAAAGAATTTCAGCTATAAATATGTTACTTTTTACATTTTTATTGTATTTGTATAAAGCTCTCTGCTGTCCTTACCGTGACCAGCGCCTGAGGCAGGCTATTCCACAGATTGACAGTTCTCACAGTAAATAATCCTCTGGGGATTAAACCTTGTTTTCTCCGGACAGAGACAGTGCCCCCTTGGCTTTTGATTTAATTCAACCTCGAACAACTTTCCAACATATTTTTTGTATGGACCATTCATATATTTATATCAATTAATAATGTCCCCTCATAGTCCCCTCTTTTCAAGACTAAATGAATATAATTGTTTTAATCTTTCCTCATAGCTGAGACCCTCCATAACCCTTATCATTTATGTGGCTCTTTGTTATACCCTCTCCAGCGCCAGGGCATCCTTTCATTGACTGGTGCGCCGAACTGAACAGCAAATTCCAGGTGAGGCCGCACCAATACCTTGTACATATAATATAAAATTGTATTTAAGTCTATACCAACATTTGGAGATAGAACATGCTGGACTGCACATCCACACATTATACAATGATCTTATGTCGCTATACTACATTAACAAAACAAACTTGAGTTTCTTGGTTACATTTTAATCAGATTGCATAAGCCACTAACCATGTGACAATGATCTCGTTCTGATGGATCCATGCTCTATTTGGTGCAAAATCACATGGCATCCACTGCCACTGCAACACAGCCCCAGCAAGGACCAAGACCCAGCAGCCCCCAGTAGACATACTGGCTATGGCTCTGGGACCTAGGTCCCCACCTTCACAGCACAACAGAAGCAGCGGATGCCATGCAGTACTACACTTTATGAACAGGTCTTGAATGGTCACCATTCCTTGTGGTCTCAGAAATGAGTTGCCATCTTCTGCCACTTTTTGAGACTTTTTTTTGTCTCAGTTGGAACTTGTTTGTATCAGTTGTGACTTTTTTGACTCTCAGTTGGGAAGGAGGGGTCTTTTCTGGGATACGTGGGTCTCGGGAGGTGGTGGAGGAGGCCAGCCACCATTTCGTGGATGTGTGGTCCAGATGTTGGTATATGAGACTATGTTCATGCTACCCACACAAAGTCTCTTGCTCTTTTCAATTTCAATTTAAAGTAAAATCTAAAACATAATTTTAATTTTTGACAGTAAGGATGGGAATAAACAATACAAATGGAAATCCGGAATTTGTTGTTCATGCACCAATATCCATACATACTGCCCCCACCGCAGAGACTGGTAGGAATAGGACGTTCCCATTGCAGTGAGGAACGATGCCTCACAGCGGACGCATCGCAACATGAACGTGCCCCATAATATGGGGCCTTGAGTTAACCACAATTTGTGTGGCGAGCTAAAGGCCAAAGCACATGTTCAGGGAAGGATATTTCTCTAACTACAGCTATCTGGTTCCCTACACATTATTATGGGACACATCCTGAAATGTCTGCCACAAGATGATCGGCTTTTTAAAGGAACATGGTTTGGTGATCACAAGATCTTCTTGCCATTGTTCATAGTATGATATGATAAATGTGTATAACTTACTTCTACAGGTCCTCTCATCAGAATTTAGGACATATCCTTGCTTACATCTACAAAAGTATGAGCCTGGAGTATTGATGCAGAAGTGATCGCAGCCATGAACGGTGGTAGCACAGAGATGAGGAGCTGTAAGAGAGAAAAATACTTCATGTCAATACAAACAGGGGGATAAGAGTCTGCAAGAGGAACTGTATGATAAGTTTCAGGGTCAATAACGAAATCCCTGTTTTCCACTTCATTCTCTCATGTTGGTGCTTATATTAACACTAAAACACACGTGGCCTGTTTAATGTGTATGAACAGCCATTTTTGGTGGGATCGGACATGTAGGCTACAGATTTTAGACTATAGGTAGATTTAATCAAAAATGTATATTTGCCAAAATACCTTATATTCATAACAACTAAACCTTAGAATGTCACTAGCTTTTAATAAATCTACAATATAAGCAAATGTAGAAAACATAGTTAAATCCTATTGCTTCTTTCTCCACTTATCAGGCCCATTTCTTGCTCCTGTGCTTTATAACAAACATTCATTCTTAAATCTCTGCTTAATTCTACTTGTTAAAGCAAGATGGACTGCAGCTCACATAAACGTCATATTACAACTTTACATAGAAATGTAAAGAGTGGAGAAGGGGAGATCAGGAACTAAGTTAGAGCCACAGACCCTGAATGAGGCTGGTGGACATTCATAGGAAGTTCCCCCAAAAGCGCTCTGTGTACAGCGTTTGGGAGCTTTAATAGCGTCTAGTCTCAATCCACAATCTCTAAAAAACTGGGTGTCTACAGAGGAGCAAACTGCTAAAATATGCAGAATGCAGTCATATAATGGCCAGAGTTATTTGCCTTGTCCATGCATTGTGCTTTTCATTTATTCAATGTTGAAATGGTAAGAATTTAAGGTTATGAATAAGACCTGAAAATGTGGTTAAGACTCCAGGCTCCAGAAGCCAAAACAGCGATCGCCCCCCCCCCCGAAAACGGTGCGGGGGGGCCGATCGTGGGGTAAAGACCCCCAGAAGGCATGTTAAATGTCGCGGTCGCGTTGACCGCGGCATTTAACGGGTTAAACACCCGCGATCGGAGCCCACTCCGACCCCGGGTGTTAGCTGGGGATGTCAGCGGTAGATTACCGCTGAAATCCCGCGGCTAACGATGCCGGTTCGGCTGCTATGCAGCGCTGAACCGGCATCGGCTCTGCGCAGTAGCTGTACTGCGCTGAGCGCTAATCGCGGGACTCAGCGCAGTACAGCTACGGCGCAGAGCGCTAAGGGGTTAAAGTGGCACTTTGCGATAAGTTGGTTTGGGTTGTAATTTGGGCATTCAGTATCTAAAAGGTTCACCATCACTACTATAATACTAATGTTCTACTCTATATCTGAGCCCCCGTAGGCTCCAGGTCATGGTCTACCCTAAAATAACATCTTATAACTTCCCATTCGTAAAATTTAGCTTCGATAAATACCTACAACAAAGGTTTCTTAGGCTATTAAATTGACTGAGCCTTAGTATCACAATTAGAAACAATATATGAACATGTCTAGAGTGTTTATTATGGCATGTTACAGTAGCTGCACTTCTGGTTATTTGAGACGCGGTTGATATCTTCACTTGAGTGTTGGGCACTTTGCCACGAGGGGAGTTCACTGTAAATCATTGTGTAAATCAACCACAAATCCCTGAGGTCCAATTCTCATCTATTGATTCAGCAGTTGAAAGTTCTGCAACACAAAGGGGATGGCTGTGGCTTTCATGTCCCTGGTACAGACGTCTTTTGAGGCGCTGGTGTCTTGTTACGGTACAGTTGCTGTGGTCTGCTCTGAACCACGGGGTTCTGGTAGACCTCCCAAACTCAGTTAGAGGTCAGTCAAAGTCATGGACTCATAACACTCTCCTAGAGAACACAATTTTATGAAGCGTTGTGAGACATTCACTGCATTGTTCCTTCAGCCAAGAGACATTTTTTCCGAACAATGAACCGACACCAGAAGGTTTAACTGGATGAGCAGATGTTTCTAACTAAGAAGCAAGGAATTGGGTTATATTTAGTAAAGGTGGAATATGATGAAGATGAGAGAAATTTCTGCCTCGTTTTTAATGCAAATACCAAGATATTGTGGCTCATTTATTTATATGTGGGGCAAGGCAGGGGCGTAACTACAACATGGGTATGAAGCAAAGATATAGTGGCAGCACTCTCAAAAACGATAGTGTCCGGGTGCACCTTCAAGAACCTGGAATAATAGTCCCTCCAAAATTCAACGAAGAAATGGCAGCACTCCAAGGTAACTTGTGAAAATAGGTACTAGTTTATTCCAACATGTGCCAAGCTACGTTTCAGCTCCTAGGGCCTGGAGCCTTCCTCAAGCACAATATTAAATAGGATCTCAAATGACAGTTGTTAAAGGGAACCTGTCGTGTTGGGAATAATATGTAAGGATCCCATAGTGCAGTATATTATAAATCAGGAGGAGGGAAGCAAAACTATTTATTTGTATTTTATATATTAGTCCTGTGGGCGGTCCTACCAAGGATGTAACCGCCTTCTCAGTATCAATGTGGAAAATAGCTGTCAATCATTGGGTAAAACCTAACTATAGTCTAAGAATAAGCATGGATTTAGGGAAGATCTGTTACCAAGTCAAACAACAATTTTAAAGATATAAACCTTACATTTTATTTCATCTTGCCAAGGGGGTGTTAACCTTTTATTTTTATACAGCAAAAACATATAAACTTCCAGGGGTCATATCTTAAGATATCATAAAATTAGACATCATTTAAGGCTGCCTCTGCTGTGTGCATAAATGACGCTATTAAGGGATTGTTAAAACATGTCATGGGATGTGCTAACAACGGACGGCAGGGTAAAAATGAGGTAATTTGTGATGGGAAAAACTTCTCTCCAAAAAGTTTAACAGTGCATGACACAGCTATTGTCTAAAAAGCTAAAAAAAACACTCAGAGTAACATGCACTGAAAAGTTTGAAAAACATGTCTATTCAGAAATTGTCGCTAGTGTCGGGTGAGCAGGAGGAAGTGAAGGCTGTGCTGTAAATGAAGGAAGAAAACTGCCGTAGTCAACAATGAAATCCCAGATGTTTAATCATCAACACTTGTCCTTATGAATAAACATCTGGATATGTATGTAAAATGCTGAGGTTTCCAAAGTTCTATGAGTTTTGCTCTCATGGGTAACTCTTCTCAGCACTTGATGCTAAATATATACCAGGCCGCCAACTCTTATGTAGTATCGATAGTCCTAATATCTTTATAATGGGAAAAGACTCCATATGGACCCCATGGCTACCAGGACGGTGAGATAAGTGGACCCGATGTGCGGACCCGACGGATTGCAGAATTGTCGGCCAAACAGCAAATCTGTCAAATGAACGCCACTAGCTACTTGTCATGGCTAGGATTGGCCAGGGGAACCCTTAACTCATACCTAACCCCAACCCCTTTTTTACCTATTACTATAGCACATGCTGTATAATACCCTTTTCTGCAGCTGCCCTGCTTATAATGCCTCTTTTCCTGCAGTAGTAACCCTTCTAATGCCTATTTTCATAATGTGTTCCCATTTTAATGATCCTTTCCAAAAGTAGCCTTCCTAAATAGTCCCCCATTTCCTACAGCAGCACCACTTATAATGCGACACGTCCCTTATCAGCAAGCCTCCCAATTTCCTGATATTAACTATCCCCCTTTTCCCAGAAGTTGTCCTCCTGGTTGTGTCTGAAGCCAGAAGGCGTGATGACATCATTACTCCTGCCACCTCCCGAGCCACACACTCTGCGCACACCCAGGGTAGGTGAGAGAAGAGACAGGTTTGGAACTTTTTCAGAGTTCTTCTGCCTCCCAGGACCAGGCATTCGATGGCTTGGACCCGGCGGTTGTGCAGTTAAATTAATTAAAAATTTCTACCAGGGTCCATGAAATAAAATGTTCATAAACAAGGGAGTAAGTACCAGCTAATGGGGCTCCTTACTTTATGAATGGTGTACTAATCTGGAGAACTTTCTCTGGTGACGGTGGTGATGCACGATGGGCGGCATGGAAGCCTCATCATTGAACAAATAATTTATTTACTGGATCTATGAATCCATATAATTAATATAAAATATATAAATATATACTGAAGATTCTTACCACAAAGTTTGTTCTGGAACACAGACGTGAGTGTTTCAATCTGGCTGAAATTGGCCACCAAGAAAACATGTTCCTCGTGTGGTTCACTGCCAATGGATTTCAAGGTTTGCATGTCCACCCGGCCCACCCCGATGGCAAAGATCAAAATTCCAGAATTTCTTGCTTTTGCAGAAATTTCAGCAACAGGATCCTGGGGTCTTCCGTCTGTCACAATCATGGCAATCCTTGGTACGTACATGTCTGCAGGACGTGCACCCTCAGACTCTGAAAACGCAATGTTCATGGCATACTGCAGTGCCAGTCCGGTCATGGTGCCCGTGGCAAGGTGCATCATTCTCTTGACGGCGCGTTCAATGTCTGACTTCTTTTTGTATGTTTTCAAGGAAAATTCATTTTTGACTGTACTGCCATATTGTATTAAGCCCACCCTAGTAGTGTCCTGGCCAATGTCGAGAAATTTTAACATAGTGATGAGAAATTCTTTGACTTTTTCAAAATCATATGGACGGACACTTCTGGAACTGTCAATGATGAAGACTAGGTCAAGCGGCTTGCTTTGGCAGGCTTCTCCTGTAGAGGAAGACAAATCAGATCAAACACTATTAAAAGAGATAACATCCAGGAACGGAGAACAATCTATTCATCTATTCATTGCTTGGTACTTCTACAGGTTGGCTCACCTACTGTTACAAGAGGAGGACAACTCAATGGCCTATGTCTGATTTTAATTTGCCAAATAATTACCTTGAAAGGGAACCTTCTTACCCATCTTAACCTTAGAAACGTAACAAATTAAAATCAATTCATAACAGTTTATGGTCTAGTACCTATCTTGCATTGGTGCTCAACGGCTTCAAGTAACACAAAACGGATCTGATTCAGGATCGCTGGTACAAGTTCTTCATGAATCTGGTGCTCCCTGCACAAACATTTTTATGATGCACCTAACACATGGGTGGCGTGCGATACAATTCTGGCAGACTTTACATCAAATCTGGCAACGCCCCCTAATTTGTGTTGCGTGATGCCTTGTGCAGCAGCGCCACAAAAGAATTGTGGCGCGGACACTTCTAAAGTACCTGTGCATGCAAAGTCCGACAAAAAACTGGCGCAAGCACCTTAGTAAATGTGCCCCAATATGTGTACAATGGTGCACATCCTTGATTCTTTACTGTCAGGTTGGATGACGAGGCCCCCTGAAACTGCGGACCCCATAGCGGTTACTATGGCTGCTACCACTATAGTTCACCCCCCCTTCCTTTTCAGTGAATCACCCGTGACTGGAGTGTTCCTTTAACACAAAATCTACCACCAGGATCAAGGATTTTAAACCAAACACATTTACATGCTGGTGTGTGCCCCCTGGTAGGATCCACTCTTATTTTTGCTTCTTATGCCCTTTAAATATTATGCAAATGAACCTGAGTGGCTCCAGGCTCTATAGATGTTAATTGATCCTGGAGACCCTCAGACTCATTTGCATAATTTGTAAAGCAATTTTTTTGTATAAACAAGGGCATATGAAGCTAAAAGAAGAGCGGATCCTGTCAGAAGGGGCACACACTAGTATGTAAATGCGCTTTGCTTACAATCCTTCATCCTGGTGGTAGATGCTTTTTAAAGGATGCAATCAGGGGCGTAACTACAGTGGTAGCAGCCATAGCAACCGCTATGGGGCCCACAGTGTCAGGGTGCCCCAGCATCCAACCTGACACACTAAAGAGTGGAGGATGTGCATCATTATATCCATATTATGCTGCACTTTGTACATCATAATATGTATATAACATATATGTGATGTATATATGTTGTATGTGTATACGGTTTATGGCGTCTGCATATACTGTATGTGTGTATATATGCTGTGTGTTTGCATATGTCACTGTATGTGTGTGTATGCTCTATATGAGTGTGCATAAGTGTATAAATGTGTGATTGTAACTTGCATGTGTGTGTATACAAATATGTATAATTTTTAACTGGGAAGGGGGTCCTAAGCCGAAGCTTGTTATGGGGCCCTGCCACTCCTAGTTACGCCACTGGATGCAATGAGTTGGAGTTGAAGGGGTGGTGAAAATTCCCTATTAAATTGAGGGACAACCCCTTTACTGGCGGCCATGCTGGTTGTGACCCAGATTTACAGTTGCCTTTACCTACTATTGCATTTATTAATATTATAACCAATTTCATGGAAATGCCCTTTAATTCTCCTACATATTATCCCATTCAATGGATAATGATATTATACGCAGAATGGATCTGTAATGCCCTCATTTGCATATACGCCAGCTGTAGCAATTACCACAAACCACATAAATAAACTTTCCAGATAAACTCTTTATTTTTGGAGCTTATTAAAAATTATAAAAGAAATGATTGCTCCGCACAGAAGAGATTATGACCAATTATAAAGCATTATGAGAGTTATTTGTGATGAGACTCGGCTAGAAATTCTGCTTTTATGGATAGGAGTCTCTGGGGTAAAATAAAGTGAAATGTTCTTGTGGGAAGACGGCAGGGATGTACCGGCACGTGAAAGCGATGCACGAAGCCAAGAAACGTATGAAGGGTGGACATGTCCAAAAGATCAGGGCATGATGGGGGTTGTAGTTTCCTAATATTCCTGCTATAAAACCTATGGGTGCAATGTAATTGAAGGCAGAGCAGTCACACCACAATAGTAATACTAATGATAAAAGGCGTAATATCAGGCTCCTCCAATAAGTAGATTATGTCATCATTTTTGTAAAATTGAAACCGTATGCCGCACCGCCACGAAATGGATGAGGTTTCTCTTGGCTTTTCGGAGTTAGCTCCCTTTAGCCAACTTCTCAACAATCCTCTCTCACCAGAATCAATTAAATACGACTAAATTCTCAGGTGTCCCTGACTTGAGGCCAAATACTGGCGGCCATATTGGCCATGGGTAATAGCAACGGGTTATGCGTTCAGTCATCAAACTCAAGACTACATGCTGTGCACCTGGATTCACATGTATAGTATGTGTCCATCATGTATTAGTATGAGCAGGGGCAGGAGATAAATATTATATGCAGGGGGGGATTAAGACCCATGGGCCCTGGGCTGTATGAAGATTGTAGGCCTTATTGTAAGTCTAATTTTTATAAAGCCATTTACTTCCTTCATATGGTACTAAAATGAAACCAAAACTTGGAAGAGGAGGAGGTTCCTTCTGTCCACTATTACTGTATTTTTCAGACTATAATACACACCATCCATAAATGCCTGCTAAAACGTCTAGGTTCACATATAAGGCGCACTGGATTATAAGGCGCACCTGATTATAAGGATGAATGACCAGCAGGTGGAAGACCTGTGCACAGTTCAAGGCAGCTGTTGTCTGCAAGTAGGGTTCATATATAAGGCGCACTGGACTATAAGGCGCTTCTTTGATTTCTGAGAAAATCAAAGGATTTTTTGTGCACTTTATAATCCGAAAAATATGGTAGTTCTGCTGTTTAAGGACCTCTGGAGGACCTTCCAAGGTCCTGGATGTACCCTTATATAAGTATGTGTTGAGAGTATAAGGATTTCAATGCAGGAGATCCTTCTCTTTATTATCTCTACAGTATCAAACTTGGTGATAGGTTTAGATGGTCATGGGTTCCCTAGAAGCCTTGGGAGACCCAAATTGCCTATATTATAATATGCTACTGATGTATATGGGGCTAAAACTCAGAATATAGGAAAAAAGTGTCCATCTTAGGGGGTACAAAGGTAGAAGTTGCACTTGCACCATGGTGTCTCAGGAGTCCATAATTGGCAACTATTTTAGAGTGGTCTTCTGCACACATGGTTTATTTAGAAAACTTTTGGGTCAAACCTTTTCAAAGTGTGTCCCTTCACTTCACAATCTTATTGGTAACTTGATTGGCACATGATGTAGAGGCCGATTGGCCCATAATGCATCAGACACAATTGCTTTGAGCACCCTAAGTGGTGGTATGTAGCCTGTTCTCTCAGATAGGTTGTTGAAAAATGTTAAAGGGAAGCGTGACCTCAACAAAATGCTCCTATGATTTCCAGGGGACAATAAAGTCACTGCTTTACCATTTAGGGTGGAGCTGGCCATTAGTGAAGGGGTAGGTCTTCCCAGTCATCACTTTGCCTGGGGATCTGCCACTGAATTCCCACATCACATGGTCCACAAGATCCTCCCACCAAGTCCAAAAGATTGGTCTACTCTTTTATGACTCCGGGAGGTCTTCCATGATCCAGGAGTCTTCCTGATGTTTCAGGAGAATTGACAAACATGGAGAGGTCCAAATTACTCCATATAAAAAGGCCTTGGTAGAATAAATGGCCCATGCTAGGAGGGGAACATGTTACAGATTATAAATTGGGGCCCAGGAGCCTTCAATACATGTCTGGCCTCCATATTGTCTATGTTGAGATGTACTGTACATAACTTACAATGCTGCTTCATAAGAATAGAAAATTAGTTCTTAGAGAGGAGAGGGATACCCTGCTATTTTAACCCTTTATAGAGAGTTGTTTTGTTGTATTTTCCACAATGGCTTGCAGAGTAAATCTCTGACGATACAAGTATGTTGGCCGACGTATAACAAATCAGATCAGTCGTAAACTGTTGGAATGTAAAAGTCCTCATGACACGTTCCCATTTGCATTGGTTTGTTAATTTGGACACATAACTGTGACATATTTGCCAGGGCAATGACGCTTTTTATAAATCTGCCCCATGGAGGCCCCCAGTGAGCTGCCTTCAAACTCGATAATTGATTATAAATTTTAAACTTGAGAACAAAAACAGAATCTGGGTTGAAATTACACAATTATAAGGCAGATTCATAAAATTGTCTATAAGTATATCTTTTGTTTGTTGCCCCTGGCCTAGGTCACTCATGGCTTCCATGGTGTATTCTTCCATAGTTGTAATAGCATTCAGTATTAGTGGGGTTAAAATGCCGGAGACTGGTTACCATGGTCATACTTGGTCAAAGTGGGGAGCTGAGAACCATCATTGCAGATTTTAAAGGTAATCTACCACATGGATGCGGGGCTTCTAAACCAAGTACACTTACAGGCTGGCATGTGCCTCCTGAGAAAGGATCGGATCTTCTTTCTGTTTCTTATAGCTTCGCTTTTGAGAAAAATGTCTTTTAAATGTATGTAAATGAGCCTTAGGGGCTTCTTTCTACATCACAGGAGTCCCTCCTGGCTCTGTTGTCTGCTAATTATTCACACCTCTCCTGATTGGAGAAGCCCTGTTTCAGGAGGCACACGCCAAAGTGTAAGTGTATAGAAACCCTTCATCCATGTAGTAGATTTCCTTTAAAAGTCTGGGGGATAATCAGGACAAAGCATAAGGAGATGTAAGAATAAAACTGATGCAGATACAATGCTGACACAAACGGACTTAAAATTGGAAATGACAGGTAGCATACAAACACCTTCGACCCGGTGACTGCATGGTTTAACTGGGCATTGTTAGGTGTGTTGTCTCATAAGTGGGTGTGTTTAATGTGGAAAGGGGTGTGGCCTGGCCCGGAAAATTACACCAGACACATGGCGTACATCTCTATGTTCCTAGTTTATACAACTGTAAACTCTCCAAGGCCTTGTACCTTATAGCTTTATATGCAATTTATAGAGACAGGGGAGTAACTGCAGGGGTGGCAGGCATAGAAGCTGCTATGTGGTCTGCAGTGTCAGGGGGCCCGGCCATCCGACCTGACACACTAAAGAATGGAGGATGTGCATTATTATACAAATATTATGCTACACATTGTATAGAATAATATGTAAATATAAGATATATAATCTTCCACAGTACACAGCATGAATCGGCAGCTCAGATACAAAAAGTCAGGGGACGGGAGGGGGCAGTAGTACGACAGAACTAGGAATGTCTCATCTGTCCTTGCTGCCGTCTACTTCCCCCATGATATTTGCAGCTACTTTGCTCTGGGAAAAGAAGACTGCCAGTGACTATATACATATGTGTGTGTATAAATGTATGGATGTGCTCTTTATGTGTGTGTATATGTGATGTGTACATGCTCTATACTTGTATGTATATGTGATGTGTAATGTGTTTATGGGGTTGTCCGAGACTTATTTAAAAACAAAAAGGTGGCTGGGAGGGGGCTGCTTAAAAAAATAAAGATGTACGTAATTTTTGGTGCCCTCCGGGTGCCCCAAGATGCTATTGCTCCGCGTGCCATGTAGACAAACAAGGCCGCGGGAGTAGTGCTGGATTCAGCATGGACCTGACAAACATCCGTCTCACATATACAATGCTGTAAATAGGCACGGGTGGGCGTGGCTGGCTACGGCCGGCGGGAAGATGAGTCCAGCACTGCTCCCTCGGCCATGGTACATGGCGCGCGGACTGGAGCGGCGCGGTAATTACATCTTTATTTTTTTAAGAAGCCCCATCCAGACAAAATTTTTTTGGTCTCTGTGACAATTGGATTTTAAACCTCTTGGGTTGTCATAAGAACCAGGATTAACAAAATATCTTAATTGTAGACACCTTTGATAACTGTTACAGCTGATCATTGTAGCCTGTGAGTAAAGTACAGTAAATTACCAACATCTAGAGGTCCGTTTGTAACTAGGGGCCGTCTGTAAGTCGGGTGTTCTTAATTAGGGGACCGCCTGTATATACTGTATGTGTGTATAAGATGTGTATATACACTGTGTGTTTGTATTAAATGTGTATATAATACATGTATAAGTGTATAAATGTATATATGAGTGCATAACTGTGTGCGTATGTATGTATAAATATATGTGTAAAACCGTATATACATATGGACTTAAAGTGTATAAATGTGCTTGATCGTATAAACATGTATGAGTTTACAAATATCTCTATTTTATTTTAAGGGAATGGGGGCCCCATTCAGAAGTTTGCTATGGGGCCCTGCCTCTCCTAGTTACAACCCCGTATACAGGTGGTCAACGTAATTCATGATTAACACAACCCTTATTTTTTAGGGCGGTCTTGCTTGGATATGCTCAGTGCATTCACATGTGGTATCCTGACATATGCGTTCTGACTTACGCTGGAAGTGTAAGCGTCTGTGTTAACATTGGTACACAGCTGCTTACACTACAGCAATGAAGAAAAACGCTTTCAAAATTGGAAAACGCATAGTAACATGAAAACGTGTGTGTCAGGACGCCACGTGTGGATGCACACTTTATGTTCCCGGGATGCAATGAGTATTGAAGGCTCACAGTACACAAAGGCTCCAGGAATAACAGCAGGGGCGCTTATCACTATGTGTCCAGTGCTTTTCCTTTCTCAATGAACTGCTGGAACATGGTCATCTCTCAGTAAGAAGAAAGGAAAGGCTGCGGTCCAGGAAAGACACTTCCGCAGGATAATTATTTAAGTCCATAGAGCAATCACTCATGAATGTGACGTGTGACTCTTATCTTTCTTTCCTAGGAGGATATCATACCAAAAAGAGACCTTTAATGAAGACCTAATGACTAGCCAAAGCTATAAAAGATCTCTGCACTTTCTCAAGATAACACGACTTGGAAGCTTAAGAATGTCCACCCTGGAAGAACAGTTTTTTCTTTTTGTTTAATAGATTCCAAAATTCCTCACTGGTTATATGTACAAAGATTGGAACTCTCAGCTCTAAATCCTCTGCACAAGCTTAGGGCTAATTCAGACAACATTTTATTTACATCATATTTTATGGATCTAATTAGACATCAGGGTCAGTGTTATCTATATAGAAGTCATTGTACAGGGATGGGGAGGAGATAAGCTGTGACATCATTTATTGTCAGTAGTGATGTAATGATGGGTCAGTGTTATCTATATAGAGGTCATTGTACAGGGAGGAGGAGGAGATAAGCTGTGACATCATCTATTGTCAGTAGTGATGTAATGATGGGTCAGTGTTATCTATATAGAGGTCATTGTACAGGGAGGGGAGGAGATAAGCTGTGACATCATCTATTGTCAGTAGTGATGTAATGATGGGTCAGTGTTATCTATATAGAGGTCATTGTACAGGGAGGGGAGGAGATAAGCTGTGACATCATCTATTGTCAGTAGTGATGTAATGATGGGTCAGTGTTATCTATATAGAGGTCATTGTACAGGGAGGGGAGGAGATAAGCTGTGACATCATCTATTGTCAGTAGTGATGTAATGATGGGTCAGTGTTATCTATATAGAGGTCATTGTACAGGGAGGGGAGGAGATAAGCTGTGACATTATCTATTGTCAGTAGTGATGTAATGATGGGTCAGTGTTATCTATATAGAGGTCATTGTACAGGGAGGAGGAGGAGATAAGCTGTGACATCATCTATTGTCAGTAGTGATGTAATGATGGGTCAGTGTTATCTATACAGAGGTCATTGTACAGGGATGGGGAGGAGATAAGCTGTGACATCATCTATTGTCAGTAGTGATGTAATGATGGGTCAGTGTTATCTATATAGAGGTCATTGTACAGGGAGGGGGAGGAGATAAGCTGTGACATTATCTATTGTCAGTAGTGATGTAATGATGGGTCAGTGTTATCTATATAGAGGACATTGTACAGGGAGGGGGAGGAGATAAGCTGTGACATCATCTATTGTCAGTAGTGATGTAATGATGGGTCAGTGTTATCTATATAGAGGTCATTGTACAGGGAGGGCAGGAGATAAGCTGTGACATCATCTATTGTCAGTAGTGATGTAATGATGGGTCAGTGTTATCTATATAGAGGTCATTGTACAGGGAGGGGAGGAGATAAGCTGTGACATCATCTATTGTCAGTAGTGATGTAATGATGGGTCAGTGTTACCTATATAGAGGTCATTGTACAGGGAGGGCAGGAGATAAGCTGTGACATCATCTATTGTCAGTAGTGATGTATTGATGGGTCAGTGTTATCTATATAGAGGACATTGTACAGGGAGGGGGAGGAGATAAGCTGTGACATCATCTATTGTCACTAGTGATGTAATGATGGGTCAGTGTTATCTATATAGAGGTCATTGTACAGGGAGGGCAGGAGATAAGCTGTGACATCATCTATTGTCAGTAGTGATGTAATGATGGGTCAGTGTTATCTATATAGAGGTCATTGTACAGGGAGGGGAGGAGATAAGCTGTGACATCATCTATTGTCAGTAGTGATGTAATGATGGGTCAGTGTTACCTATATAGAGGTCATTGTACAGGGAGGGCAGGAGATAAGCTGTGACATCATCTATTGTCAGTAGTGATGTAATGATGGGTCAGTGTTATCTATATAGAGGTCATTGTACAGGGAGGGGAGGAGATAAGCTGTGACATCATCTATTGTCAGTAGTGATGTAATGAAGGGTCAGTGTTATCTATATAGAGGTCATTGTACAGGGAGGGGAGGAGATAAGCTGTGACATTATCTATTGTCAGTAGTGATGTAATGATGGGTCAGTGTTATCTATATAGAGGACATTGTACAGGGAGGGGGAGGAGATAAGCTGTGACATCATCTATTGTCAGTAGTGATGTAATGATGGGTCAGTGTTATCTATATAGAGGACATTGTACAGGGAGGGGGAGGAGATAAGCTGTGACATCATCTATTGTCAGTAGTGATGTAATGATGGGTCAGTGTTACCTATATAGAGGTCATTGTACAGGGAGGGCAGGAGATAAGCTGTGACATCATCTATTGTCAGTAGTGATGTAATGATGGGTCAGTGTTATCTATATAGAGGTCATTATACAGGGAGGGGGAGGAGATAAGCTGTGACATCATCTATTGTCAGTAGTGATTTAATGATGGGTCAGTGTTATCTATATAGAGGTCATTGTACAGAGAGGGGGAGGAGATAAGCTGTGACATCATCTATTGTCAGTAGTGATTTAATGATGGGTCAGTGTTATCTATATAGAGGTTATTGTACAGGGAGAGGGAGGAGATAAGCTGTGACATCATCTATTGTCATTAGTGATGTAATGATGGGTCAGTGTTATCTATATAGAGGTCATTGTACAGGGAGGGGGAGGGGATAAGCTGTGACATCATCTATTGTCAGTAGTGATGTAATGATGGGTCAGTGTTTTCTATATAGAGGTCATTGTACAGGGAGGAGGAGGAGATAAGCTGTGACATCATCTATTGTCAGTAGTGATGTAATGATGGGTCAGTGTTATCTATATAGAGGTCATTGTACAGGGAGGGGGAGGAGATAAGCTGTGACATCATCTATTGTCAGTAGTGATGTAATGATTGGTCAGTGTTATCTATATAGAGGTCATTGTACAGGGAGGGGAGGAGATAAGCTGTGACATTATCTATTGTCAGTAGTGATGTAATGATGGGTCAGTGTTATCTATATAGAGGTCATTGTACAGAGAGGGGGAGGAGATAAGCTGTGACATCATCTATTGTCAGTAGTGATGTAATGATGGGTCAGTGTTACCTATATAGAGGTCATTGTACAGGGAGGGCAGGAGATAAGCTGTGACATCATCTATTGTCAGTAGTGATTTAATGATGGGGCAGTGTTACCTATATAGAGGTCATTGTACAGGGAGGGGGAGGAGATAAGCTGTGACATTATCTATTGTCAGTAGTGATGTAATGATGGGTCAGTGTTATCTATAAAGAGGTCATTGTACAGGGAGGGGGAGGAGATAAGCTGTGACATCATCTATTGTCAGTAGTGATGTAATGATGGGTCAGTGTTATCTATATAGAGGTCATTGTACAGGGAGGGGGAGGAGAAAAGCTGTGACATCATCTATTGTCAGTAGTGATGTAATGATGGGTCAGTGTTATCTATATAGAGGTCATTGTACAGGGAGGAGAAGGAGATAAGCTGTGACATCATCTATTGTCAGTAGTGATGTAATGATGGGTCAGTGTTATCTATATAGAGGTCATTGTACAGGTAGGGGAAGGAGATAAGCTGTGACATAATCTATTGTCAGTAGTGATGTAATGATGGGCCAGTGTTATCTATATAGAGGTCATTGTACAGGGAGGGGAGGAGATAAGCTGTGACATTATCTATTGTCAGTAGTGATGTAATGATGGGTCAGTGTTTTCTATATAGAGGTCATTGTACAGGAGGGGGAGGAGATAAGCTGTGACATTATCTATTGTCAGTAGTGATGTAATGATGGGTCAGTGTTTTCTATATAGAGGTCATTGTACAGGGAGGGGGAGGAGATAAGCTGTGACATCATCTATTGTCAGTAGTGATGTAATGATTGGTCAGTGTTATCTATATAGAGGTCATTGTACAGGGAGGGGAGGAGATAAGCTGTGACATTATCTATTGTCAGTAGTGATGTAATGATGGGTCAGTGTTATCTATATAGAGGTCATTGTACAGAGAGGGGGAGGAGATAAGCTGTGACATCATCTATTGTCAGTAGTGATGTAATGATGGGTCAGTGTTACCTATATAGAGGTCATTGTACAGGGAGGGCAGGAGATAAGCTGTGACATCATCTATTGTCAGTAGTGATTTAATGATGGGGCAGTGTTACCTATATAGAGGTCATTGTACAGGGAGGGGGAGGAGATAAGCTGTGACATCATCTATTGTCAGTAGTGATGTAATGATGGGTCAGTGTTATCTATATAGAGGTCATTGTACAGGGAGGGGGAGGAGATAAGCTGTGACATCATCTATTGTCAGTAGTGATGTAATGATGGGTCAGTGTTATCTATATAGAGGTCATTGTACAGGGAGGGGGAGGAGAAAAGCTGTGACATCATCTATTGTCAGTAGTGATGTAATGATGGGTCAGTGTTATCTATATAGAGGTCATTGTACAGGGAGGAGAAGGAGATAAGCTGTGACTTCATCTATTGTCAGTAGTGATGTAATGATGGGTCAGTGTTATCTATATAGAGGTCATTGTACAGGGAGGGGAGGAGATAAGCTGTGACATTATCTATTGTCAGTAGTGATGTAATGATGGGTCAGTGTTTTCTATATAGAGGTCATTGTACAGGAGGGGGAGGAGATAAGCTGTGACATCATCTATTGTCAGTAGTGATGTAATGATGGGTCAGTGTTTTCTATATAGAGGTCATTGTACAGGAGGGGGAGGAGATAAGCTGTGACATCATCTATTGTCAGTAGTGATGTAATGATAGGCCAGTGGTGTTCTCTATATCTCAAAATTACTATATATATGATATCATGCAAAATACATGACATTTTAGTTTATCTCTTCATTTCTATAAATGTTTCATTTTCAGCAGTGGAATAAAGTATATTTTCCACATACAAATTATATATAGGAATACAAAGTTAGTCAATAAAAATACTATATAAATAACGCAATAATTCTACACTATCCCGCAATATACAGTCTGATTTTCCTATTCATTACACTGGAGTATTATGTCTCTTAGTCTATTTCTAGGATTTATAGACGACTCCAAAGTCAATAGGATGTGCTGCCCCTCTATGGTGTATTTTGGCAAAGGGTAAAGTTTGCTTGAAGTCTAGGGAAATTGTCAGTCTGCTAGGAATTCAGAAAGGATTTCTTAGTTATTATTTAATCAGGGGATTACACATAAAAATCCAGTATTTGAAGCATCTGCTGCTACTGTTTTGTTCACATCCCATTTAGCCATGTTAGATTATATCAGGAAAGAAATTATAGCTGCTTTCAAACCAATCCTAAGATGACTTCCAGGTCACATCGCCTTAATGCAGCTATGTGTTAGGCTACATTCACACTGCCGTATGGGGGATGTATATACGGGCGACGTATATATACAGCCGATATACGTCCCCCATAGATGGAAATGGGCACACGGCGTCCAACGGGAGCGGTAAGGTGCAGCACACGTTCACATGTCCTATCTTTCTCCGGAATACGGCGTTGTGCGCCATATATTCCTATGGAGAGGGGCAGGAGTGAGTGGCGCTTTCCCCTACCTCCTCCCCCCGTGCTACGGTACGGCGGGCAACGGCAGTGTGAATATAGCCTTACACTGTCACAGTGCTGGCCCCATGACCTGCTGGTCTATCACTGGCCTTACCGCTGACTGCTACAAACACATAACTGACAGTCGGCATGTAATGATGTACTATTAGCAGAAATTTACATAATAAACCACTACCAGTATGTTGTTAAGCAGCTAAACACCTTCCAGATCAGGTTTCTTTCATGAACCAATATGGTGGTATCATCCGGAAAATCAACTATGAAGTCAAGGAGGGGGAGATTGTAACACTGAAGTCAAGCTCTCTATTTCTCAGAAACCCCCGTCCCTGCAATGTATGGTCCTGCATCCAGAGACATCACTAGACAGATCTGCTGAAGTCCGATACATGACGTCAATCACAGAGGAGGCATTCAAAGTTCCCCACCTTGGCTAAAGTGTTATAATCTTCTCCTCATTGACTTTATACAACCAATTTACATCTCACTTTAAAGTTGATATTTTTGGATGATGCCATCACCAAAGTCCATGAAAGAAACAAAAGCTAAAATGTGTCACAGTGCTTGACAATATACTGGTAGTTGTTTAATAGGCCAATTGATGATAACGGGTTCCCTTTAAGGTCACTGTTAAAGGAATCTGTCAGCAGTTTTTAAGGGAAACTGTCATCAGGAGCCCTTTTTCTGGCTCCCTCATGTCCCCCTAGAGCAGTGATGGCGAACCTTTTAGAGCCTGTGTGCCCAAATTTCAACCAAAAGCCACTTATTTATTGTAAAGTGCCAGCACAGCAATTTAAGCAGTAATTTATTTCTCCTTGTTCTTTGACAACTTTCAATCGTTCAGCCTCCTAAAGACACCAACGCAGTTGAAAGGAGGAGGGCAAATTTGCCTATCATTGTAGGAAGATTCTTTGAGTCCTGTCTGGTGAACTTGATGTTGGGGTGATGGTCTGGGTGCCCACAGAAAGGGCTCAGAGTGCCGCCTCTGGAACCCGTGCCATAGGTTCGCCACCACTGGTCTAGAGAATAGCGTGCAGATTGTCACAGAGTTTTTATAGTAAAACTGGCTTTTTCTGAGAAAAAGATAAGTTAGATCAAAGTTTACCTTTTACTATAAAAACTCTTTAGCAATTTGTACACTATTCTCTATGGCAGAAAAAGGACTCCTGATGACAGGTTCCCTTTAACCGCAGCAAGTGTTAGGTATTGTACCCGGAGATCTGTGTAACCATACCTTTGTGTGGGTTTTTGGTAGCAGCAGGACTGTAAAAAATGCATTCATATTCCAGGATTGTAGCGGGACTTGGAGCACTTAGGTGCACTGTTGAGTGATATCCTTTCACAAACTCAGCAGGATTCTGGTTAGATATTACAGCAGGGGGCAGGGAGCAGAAGTCTCATAGAAATCAATGGAGTGCAGGAGGTCTATTCGGTATGCAGTCAGGCACTCCATTCTGGGAATGGGAGCACAGATCCCCAGCAATCAGACATTTTTCCCTTGTTCATTTCAGGCATTAGCCAGAAAGAGAAAATTGTAGCAATATGGAAACTACCCAGATTGTGCCCCCAGGACTTTGGCTCTTCTCCCAAGGCAGAAAAATTATTTTAGAATAAGACTACATAGAATTATTTTCCAATCTGTAAATATGGAAATTATATTATGGATCAAGACTTTTTTCAATGTCGTTTATATTTTCATTTTTTTATTTCCGAGCACTGAAACACTTGTTCAGAAAATGACCTACTCCTCAAATAACGTTGTATTGTGAAAGTATGTTATCTTAATTTAATGTAGCAATCTCTCATTTTCTATGCCCTTATATTGGAATATTGAGGACGCTGGCACTTCCTGTTCTATAAAGATCAATTTTCGGAAGTCATTATCACAGGCAGGATTACAATCAAACACAGCTGTCGGCAATAGTTGTAAACATTTTTACGTGTATAAGTTATCCAATTACTTACTTAATACTTTAGCTTGAATTTCTTCTTCTGTTTGTCTGCTTGATTGTCTTTTTTGTAGCGCCTCTGCTGCCAGAATGAGTAGTGAAAGCAGGATGCACACATGTGGAAGGCCCATATCTGCAAAAAGAGACAAAAAGTAAAAGCATCTTACAGACACCACGTCCTGAAATGACATATACTGTATATAAGGGGTCCAGCAGTGTCATTATGGGATGATCATAGGAAGCCCACTGGCTCCACTTCCCCCCCTTTGCTCTGGTGATCAGAAATATTCGGGTAACACGTTGGGAAAACGCGAATCGGGCCCTTAGTAAATGACCCCCATTGTGTGTGGGTGGAGTAATCAGGGCCCTCACTGTCAATCACTGTGTGTGGGCGGAGTAATCAGGGCTCTCACTGTCAAACACGGTGTGTGGGCAAGATAATGAGGACTCTCGCTGTCAATCACTGTGTGGAGGGCAAGGTAGTCAGGACTCTCACTGTCAATCACTGTGTGTGGGCGGAGTAATCAGGACTCTCACTGTCAATCACTGTGTGTGGGCAGAGTATTCAGGACTCTCACTGTCAAACACAGTGTGTGGGCGAGGTAATGAGGACTCTCCCTGTCAATCACTGTGTGCAGGTGTAGTAATCAGGACTCTCACTGTCAAATTCTGTGTGTGAGGGTGGTATGCAGGACTCTCACTATCAATCACTGTGTGCAGGGCAAGGTAACAGTGCATAAGTGGGGTAATCAGGACTCTCACTGTCATAACTGTGCATGGGTGGGCGGAGTAATCAGGACTCTCACTGTCAATCATGGTGTGTGGGCGGAGTAATCAGGACTCTCCCTGTCACCTTAGTAGAGAAGAGACCGGAAGAAGGAGCTACTGAGCAATTTTCCTAAACTTAACAAAACTTTCTGTGCTGCCATCTGTTGGAGTCATTATTGCTACAAGATTCTACCAGACCTGAAGCTATAATGAGAGGGAAGGAGACTTATGTGCCCCCGATAAAATACAAGTAAAAAATAGTCTTCTGCTAATTTACACTATACAAAGTCTAAATGTGAAGATATTTATGGGAATGTTCTTCAGACTCTGATGACTTAGATAAATGCTTTGTCTTGGAATGACTTAAAGGAAAAACCTCCTGAGATTTAAAGAAATCAACATTTGTCTATTTTAATGGTCCTATTAAAACAGGAGTTCTCTGCGCCTTGGACACTTTAACTAGAATCAACCTTGGCCGGGGAAGTTTTTCCTGAATTATTTGGCAAGATGGTGTTTCCAAGTACATGGCGTTGCAATAAATCCACGAGGAGTGGGAACAAAATTGCACTTTCAGTACAGTGTCTGCAGACATTAAGCTCTGGAGGCATCTGATGAAGGTGCGGCTGATGTTTGTGGGGATTCTGAAGACCAAGTTACTTCTAATGTGACGTCTGATCACGATTTGGTACAACTGGAACAACCTTTCGCTCATCAGCTGGTTTCAGCATTAGGCTCGGGCACATGGATTGGATTTCTTACTTTCCTTCTGTGATTCATAAATGAAAAATGAGATCTACATATGTCTATCCTCAAAGATTCAAGTCAGCACCTTGTGGACCTGCGGGGCCTGGATTTTGTCTGCATGTCTATTAATATATTTGATGTTATAATGTAAAGTTTCCGTCAGGAGGAGGTGATGATTGCTTCCTATTAGGTTCTTTACTGTTGGGTTGTAAAGAAAGCGGAGACATTGCTACTATGTAAGTGCGGGAAGAAATTAGACATCATCAGTGAAAAAAACTTGAGCACTAAAGTATTTAGAGGAATTTTCCAGAAAGACTCCAGTTGGAGCTGTGCCCAGTAGGAGTTTTCCGGGCAGTGAGTCACCTACTCACACCATAGGATGTCACTTCCTCTATCCAAGTGATTTCCCACGATTCACGGGGGACCATTCATTGGCCAAAATTGGCCCCTTTGAAAATACTGTCCAGACACAAACATCGAAGACCAGAAGTACCAAAACACCATTGGAGCCAGAGCAGGGCAAGTACAGGAAGTCCTCGGGTTACGTACATGATAGGTTCTGTAGGTTAGTTGAATTCGTATGTAAGTCGGAACCGTATACTTTATCATTGCAACCCCAGCTAAATTTTTTTGGGGTCTCTGTGACCATTGGATTTTAAAAATGTTGGATTGTCATAAGAACCAGGATTAACAATAAAGCTTAATTGCAGACACCTGTGATAACAGTTATAGCTGTTTATTGTAGCGTAAGGCTGAAGTACAGAAAATTACCAAAATCCAGTGGTCCGTTTGTAACTAGGGGTCATCTGTAAATCGGGTGTTCTTAAGTAGGGGACCGTCTGTGTACGTTCAACATTATTTTCAACCTCTGCACTTACCCCCTCTGGGTTTTACATAAATCCTGGAAAACCACTTTGGATTCTAAAAACTTTGAATAAATCAATAGTACAAGGAAAATTCGAAACTTTGGGGAAGGTTTATCACTGCTTCTATGCCTGTTTTCAGCAATAAATGCAAATTTCTGCGGAGTGCAGGAATTTACTATTTTAACAGCGACTACGCCACCACCACTCCCTGTGACCATAAAGGGGCGTGGCCGGCTGAGTGGGCGGGCACTTGGAATCCCCCACGTGCATGCGTAACTTTGAAAAACCTTTTGCAGGTTTTTTTTCGAAAAATTCCGCCAGTTCAGTATTGGCGTCCCTTTTATTTTTCTAATCAGAAGATAAATTGTCTGAATTAGAATCTTTCTGAAGTTATCAGACTCTTTCCTTCTTCCCTTATTCCAAAACTGTCATTCACTCTCCAGAATCTGTCTTGGCTTAGCAACACAGACAGCAGCTCATGGAGATATTAGTTTACACCAGTGTCTATGGAGAAGGAAGGAGTGCTCAGAAACTGAGTGAGAGAGAAGAGACACAGACAGATGGAAGTTTCTCATGGGACAACCCTCCTCCTGTATGTTTATTAGCAGCTCTGCTACTGTACCTCATGTATATAATCAACTTTATTTTATGGGTAAATCATTTTTATTGAAAATACTGTGCATTGAAAAACAACATGCGCATCATAGGCGCTGATATTATTGACAAGTTTCAGATAAAAGTAACAATCTGTATGAAACAGAACATCATGAGCGCACAGTTTATAAGCGTATCTTGGTATGTAATGAACAAATGAAAAAGGAAATGGTAATAGAAGTGAAGGGGTGACAAGGACTAAGGAAAGAACATCGGGGTAACACATAAGCGAATCGGGAAAGGTAAAGAGGGCTAGGTAAATCAAATTAAATTTTATGTTAATCAAATGCAAGTGCTCTGTTGGGGAGTCACTAGAGCCCCACCAGTTCCGGAGTTTCTGGCAGTTACACGACCCCTGCAAGAACTTGCTGTTTATAAACATACAAATAAAGTTGATTGTATATATTAAGTACCGGAGCAGAGCATATTAAACATATCGGGGCACATTTACTTACCCGTCCAATCGCGATCCCCGCCGTGCATTGTCCGACGAGGATTCGGAGCTGCCACAATTCACTAAGATCGTGCGCTCAATTTCCTGCATGTGTCGCTTCCCCCACTGAGGTCCGCCAGAGTTCACCTTCTTTTTCCGCGGTGCATGTAAGTGCTGATCTTGGGATACAATTTGCTTTTTAAATTCCGCTGTTTGTCTGAATCAGTCGGGTTGTCCAACGTCCACGCCACCCGATCGCATGCTGGTGCCGATGCGCCACAATCCGATCCCGTGCGCCAAAAACCAGGGGGAAATTCAGGGCAAAATGGAAAACAATTGTGAAACCCGATGAAAATGTGGACCCTTAATAAATGTGCCCCATCATCTACATTCGGTTAATGGTTATGACTGAAGAAATTTAATGATAGATTTTCTTTCATAAAATCTTCACCTGACCTGAACCAAAACTGTCAAATCACTGGTAGCGTCTGTGCACATGATGAGTGACATTATTTCTTTCCTTTAGATGTCTTGTTTTCTGTATATTGGAGTTGGTATTGGAGACTATCTGCTGTGATGTCTCCCATACACTGCTCATCTACATCTCCCTCTTCACAGGTGTCTAATGTGATGAGGTGCAAAGGATGCATGACAACCAGGCCCAAGAGCTTTAGGGACCACATAAGGTATCCCTTTACATACAAAGAGATCAGTACTATAAATGGGGCCAGGTAGAGATTTTGCAATAGGACCCAACAGATATAAGGTACACCTCTCATTAGAAGGATAATCTAGAATATCACATGATTATAGAGGTACTGCGAGGTATAGAGAGGTTAATGCAAAAGTCTTAATAATTCTATCAATTACTTGGGTTAAAAAGTAAAAAAGCTGCGGTTTGCCCCGAGACAGAGAGGCGCTGTTCTCGAAAACGCGTTAGTGCAAGCTTCTTTTTTTTTCTCATTTCCCTATCCGTACCTACAGTGATGTCACTGGAACCTCCAGCACATTGTGCACTGAAGCCACCAGCCGGGGCTTCCGCACTTGCCTACTTTTTTCCTCATCCGCCAAAAAGAACAAGCATTAGTATATAATATAGGATACATGAACTAGGAGCCCACTAGTTCCTTCTACCACTTCATCTCCAGAGCTCACACTTCTTAAGAATATATCCCTCTTATGTCCAAGACATCGATAATCAGGGTTAGTTGTTCATTAATTCCTACACAATGACTTATAGGTAGGTTGTTTCAGTCAGCACAGGTATTAATTTATTTTATTTACTAGTTCCTTTATGGGAGATGTTCAAAATAGTCAAACCCTTTGATAACCAATGGGAAGGAAGTTGATGCCCCTTCACCCAATAGTATTTGTACATTTGGATAAAATGAGATTCAGTGATTGCAAAATACAAAGGAGGGAATACATTATTGCTCCGGCGCCCAAAAATTACAAAAAAAATGGTCTGAAATACCTCCTGACATATTTATGAAGACTTTGAGACCATTTTTTGGCCGTTTTCCGACTCCATCCTAAAAAGGGGGCGTGGCCTTGCGGTAAGGGATGTGCTTTAGTAGAAAGTGGACATGGTCATATGGAAGTTAATCCATGCGCCAAAAAATTAAGGAGGGTGCACCAAAATGTGGTGCACAGTTTAAACCTGCTTAAAGTAGGTCTAAAAGAAGAATTCCATAGTCTTATACGGTGAAAGATTCATTATCACAAGGATAAATCTGGTGCCGCACAAGACTAGTGGTGACAGTTGTGCACTGTCCGAGCCTGGGACGCATCAATCAATCCCCTCCCCCCGTCCCAAATGTCTGAGCCTTACACCAGGGGCTTGGTCCATGCCTTCAGCTGAGTAAATACAAGATGGTGTTGATGCTGGGGATGTGGCAGGGGGATAGTTACATGTGTTTACCATGATAATAGGCAAATATTCCAATATAGCAGGAGTCTGAGAGTCGTCTTAGCTCTCAGGAAAATAAAGGCTTAAAGGAGTTTTCCGCTTTTAGCTAGCAATTAATTGACACTCTTTGTGTAATGATAAGACTGGGGAAAAACAAAAATGTTTTGTGCTTCCTGGAGCTTTACACCTGATTCTGGGTATTTTTGTGCTGTTGATTCTGAGAATCCTTTCCCTTTCTCTCTAGCAGCTGCAGTGTATGAGATGTTGAGCGTTTCCATTGAGTACAATGGAAGAACGGTACCATGGATGATGGGATACACATATGATGGCGGATTACTGCTGGAGCATCCAGCACAATTGTCTAAGAACATCTCATCACCCGAAATCACAGAAACCAGGTTTTAGTGACCTGATGGAAAATCTCTACAGTCTACAGCCTCAAAATATGACATGCATTTCATGTAGCACAATATTGAGTGACCGCTAGTTTGAGCAGCAATATGACATTTATTAATTAGTGGATATTAATTTCGAAATTTTCCTTACTTCAATATTGAGTGAACACTAGTTTGAGCAGCGTATACTATGTAAGTGCCAGATTTCCAAAAGTAGAGCTGATAGGGGGAAACAGGTGTCTTTTCCAAAATCATGGCCCCAAAGATACTTGAATACAGTTCCAACTTTGAAGGCCCCAAAATGAGTGTTTCCCATTGTACGTTATACTATTTTCCAATATACTTTCTGTATCTATTTCTCACAGTTTTCTAGATCTCTGCTTGCTGTCATCCTATAGGAAGCTTCATTGTTTACATCCTGTAAACACCAGTCCTGGGTAATGTCACTCTTACATGAAAAACACACAGCTTTGATTACTCTCTGTGATATAATGAGCCTCACACCTATGTGACATTAAATGACCAGGGGTATAACAAGCTGTGCACCTGTGTGACATTACATGATCAGGGATATATACCGAGCTGTGTACCTGTGGGACATCACATAACCAGGGATATAATGGGCCAAACACCTGTGTGACATCACATAACCAGGGATATAACGAGCAGTGAAACCTCCTGCTCCTTCACAGAGATCACAGCCTGGTGAGCTCACATCAGTGTGAGGGAGGAGCTGTACAGGAGCACAAAGGTGGGGGCTGAGAGCTGAGCAGCACAGACAAGTCACATGTTGTTTTTTTAAATGTATTCAAACCAAAGCCCAACCCCTGGGACTACACAAAGGATTCTGACAGGGTGCAAGGTAAATTATAACACACAATTATATAGTAATGCAAATGCTTAGAGAAAACAGAACGACATATTTGCACTGCTGGTGTGATGGGCTTCTGTAACCTGTCTTTAGTGAAAATGAGGTCCCTGGTGACCTTTAAGAGGTAAATGCAGACAATCTGGATCTCCCCTTCGCTAGTAGATATACATTACTGCGACTTCACTTACAACAAGATGTAATCTAAAGCTCCCCGGTTGAGTTTTGCTTTAGCTCGCACTCCATATGGCAAATCCTTCATAGACCCAGGTCCAAACTAAACAATGAGCCGGACAAGAGGGACTTAGTGATCCTTCTAGTGAATGCACTCGCTGTTTACATGATGGTCCTATGTGGGAAGCTGCGGTTACATGTGCACAGCCGCTGTCATCCTACCACTGTTCACTGCATGGAAGAGTAATGGAAAATGTTTTTTTCCTGTAGGCGGATTCAGGTGGAGAAATGCCAAAGCTTCTCCTATCCCTCTCCAACCCCCCCCCCCCCCCCACCATTTACTCACTTGTAACCAGGAGTAAAACTCTGACTGTAATAGCAACTATTGGCAGCATCTTATATAGAGATCTGGGGCTCATCTCCATCCAAGAAACACACATGTGTGATATCTGACACAATAATGTACACTCTGGATACAATGTATACAGATCTTATAGACCGTCATGGAGCTTTGTATGGCAAAGTCTGTTATATAGGATGCATCTGGACCTGTGGGTCTCAAGTAGAGGGAGGATAATGGAGCCAGGACTACAGTAAATATCACCAACGCTCCATAGCAGATTATCTTACTAATGCAATGACTTTAGGTCATAGTTCAATATTGTGTATAGGACAATACAATTTTACAGAATTCTAAAGCTGCAAAAAGTATTTTCTAAAAATTTACATTGCTTAATTTTACATAAAACAGGATGAAATATGCTGCAAATCCATCAGGCTTTATTGTCATTAATAAGAGAGAAAAATCCATAGTCCTAAAGTGTAAAACACCTTAAAGGGGTTGTCCGGCCACTTGATATTGATTATCTGTCTCTAGGATAGGTCATTGTTATCAAACTGGTGGGGTCCCAAAAACAGCATCTCCACAGTTTAGCATTTCATAGTCATTGTCACAGCTCAGCTTCCATACCAGTAACATGGACAGAAACGTCTACTTACTCCATCCGGTGGGAAGCTCTATGCTGGTGGCAGCTGATCTGTAAGTGCACCACGTTTCAGCCACCATTCTGATTTTAAGGAGTGTAAAAATGGTGGAAAACCTTTGAAAAATGTACTTTGCTAAATGTGAATTGCCACAAAACTGTTTCTTGCAGCAGCATGTGGTACAGTGATTTACAGGTGCTACATTGTTACCATCCCAGCAAAACATATGTTGCTTGTTCCTGATTGCAAACATTTAGGTCCAAACGCATACGTGATAGGGAGAAGCTCCTCCCTGCTATGAGTAAATTGGGTGAATGCAGTCTTAAGCTCTTTCCTAAGCGAAACTGTCACCAGGAATGTGATATTTAGCTGGTGACAGGTTCCAATAGCCTATGCCAAGCTGATTTTTGTAATATGCCCATATCATTTAAGTACTTTATAAAACTTTATTTCACATTACCTGGCTCACTGCCAGCAGTGTGTGACCAGTCCTGGGGGAAGAGGCACAGGCTGCTTCAAAATTATTAACGTGTGACATAAGAACTGAAATGTCACATGTATAAACTGGGAAAGCACCAACATCTTGTCAGAAAAGTAATATATGAAAATATAAAATTTTGGAAATGACTTTTACACCAATGATAGAAGTATAAACTATTCATGCTGCAGTCTATGTGCCCCTTATATGCCCATTATCACTGGGAAATGGAACCAAAAAGTAACTCCTCGTCTGATGTAATATACATGATATAATACAGATGTAGCAGAGCTGAAGTAGCGCAGTTAACATAATACATTAGTGTCAACTTTAGTCTTCAGTAAAACCACAACTACAACTGTGCAAATGACAGACTCCACACTGCTACATCTGGTCAATACAAAACTATTATTTCAGCTTTGACATTGTTGCACTTCTTTCCTCAATGGTGTTCAGCCTGTAGTTCTTAGTTCTTGTGAACCTGCAAATCCCAAACATAAGGGCAGTGATCTACAAGCTACAGACCCCCCTCTATAATAATTATGGTATAGATCACACCTATTGATTGCAATTTGCCAATATTTCTGCACAGTTTCTAGCATCTACCCCTGGACACTGCAGAAATTTCTCCATTTAGTCTCAGCTACAGCCCACAGGACGAACTCCACACACATAACCGCACACGGAATAGAGCACAGTGCGCATTGGGTGCGTTTGTGAGTTCCATGAAACGCATGGAGCAAAGCACAACAATCTCAGGAACTTACCTGCTCCTGGGGAAGAAGGAAAGTCTGGCAGAGCAGCTCCTGACACATCCACAGCCGTCTACATCCAGTAACCACAAAAAGCAAGTATTGCCCCCCTTGGGAAGAGACAGGAGGCATGGAAAGACCCGCCCCTGCTCTGCCCCGGGCACAGCTCAGCCTGACAGAGCACAGGACATGCCAAGGGTCCAGGATCTCACTGCTACTCCTTCCAGGATAACTTTCTCCAGAGCTGGGGAGAAGCCCTGCCTGCAGGACCTGGAGGAGATCCCTGCTGTGTCCTTACATCAGGATCTGCTGGATGGAGGAGAGGAGGGCTGACTGTTACACTGTTACATCTGTGTGTGTGATACATTGTTACTACTAGTGATTACTTATAGGATCTGCTGGATGGAGGAGAGGAGGGCTGACTGTTACACTGTTACATCTGTGTGTGTGATACATTGTTACTACTACTGATTACTTATAGGATCTGCTGGATGGAGGAGAGGAGGGATGACTGTTACACTGTTACATCTGTGTGTGTGATACATTGTTACTACTAGTGATTACTTATAGGATCTGCTGGATGGAGGAGAGGAGGGATGACTGTTACACTGTTACATCTGTGTGTGTGATACATTGTTACTACTAGTGATTATTTATAGGATCTGCTGGATGGAGGAGAGGAGGGCTGACTGTTACACTGTTACATCTGTGTGTGTGATACATTGTTACTACTAGTGATTACTTATAGGATCTAATGGATGGAGGAGAGGAGGGCTGACTTGTTACTTTACATGCTTTGTGTGTGATACATTGTTACTTCCAGTGATTACTTATAGGATCTAATGGATGGAGGAGAGGAGGGTTGACTGTTACACTGTTACATTTGTTATGTGTGTGATACATTGTTACTATTAGTGATGACTTATAGGATCTAATGGATGGAGGAGAGGAGGGCTGACTTGTTACTTTACATGCTTTGTGTGTGATACATTGTTACTTCCAGTGATTACTTATAGGATCTAATGGATGGAGGAGAGGAGGGTTGACTGTTACACTGTTACATTTGTTATGTGTGTGATACATTGTTACTATTAGTGATTACTTATAGGATCTGCTGGATGGAGGAGAGGAGGGCTGACTGTTACACTGTTACATCTGTGTGTGTGATACATTGTTACTACTAGTGATTACTTATAGGATCTAATGGATGGAGGAGAGGAGGGCTGACTGTTACACTGTTACATTTGTTATGTGTGTGATACATTGTTACTACTAGTGATGACTTATAGGATCTAATGGATGGAGGAGAGGAGGGCTGACTTGTTACTTTACATGGTTTGTGTGTGATACATTGTTACTACTAGTGATTACTTATAGGATCTAATGGATGTAGGAGAGGAGGGCTGACTGTTACACTGTTACATCTGTGTGTGTGATACATTGTTACTACTAGTGATGACTTATAGGATCTGCTGGATGGAGGAGAGGAGGGCTGACTGTTACACTGTTACATTTGTTATGTGTGTGATACATTGTTACTACTAGTGATTATTTATAGGATCTAATGGATGAAGGAGAAGAGGGCTGACTGTTACACTGTTACATCTGTGTGTGTGATACATTGTTACTACTAGTGATTACTTATAGGATCTAATGGATGGAGGAGAGGAGGGCTGACTTGTTACTTTACATGCTTTGTGTGTGATACATTGTTACTACTAGTGATTGCTTATAGGATCTGGAGGAGACAGAAGAGCAGTGATATGTAGTCTTACTATTCATAATGATGATGTTATTCCAGGCTGAAGAAGAGGAACATTTTACATGTGGAAATATATTGCACTATGTTTATTGGGATTCTTATTGCTATACTTTATTCTTTGGTTCGGTGCGATCCCGGTGATACAAAATGTATAAAAGTTTTATAATTTTTTAATACATTTTCATAAATGAAATCCAAGTGTACGAAATAAAATTGTCTCGCCATTATCTGATGCTAATAACTTTTTCATACTTCGGTGTACGGAGCTGTGTGAGGTGTCATTTTTTGTGAGATGAGCTGACGTTTTCATCGCTACCATTTTGAGGACTAAACAAGAGAAGTCAATATTTGGTGTGACCAATTTCTTGCTTTAAAAATAGCATCAATTCTTCACATAGGAACTCAGCAGGGATGTTGTTCCAGACATTTTTGAGAACATATTAATGTAACTTAGATTTCTTTTTTTGTGAGTTTACTTTGAATTACATTTATTGATTTAAAAAAAAAGCTATTAGCACTTTTATATTTAAATGTTCTCTTACTTTTGCTACCTGCTTAAAAGTTTTGCACAGATCAGCGGTTCTAAACTGCTGGGTCACGATACCTTTAGGTTGAATAACCGTTTCACAGGGTCACCTATGCCCAGCCGTCACCTATTGAATAAGCAAATGTATGTGCATCTTTAAGATGCACATACATTTGATCTGGAAAGCGGTTCTGCACAGTTACAACTGTGTGCACCATCTCCCAGACGCCAGCAGCGCAATGTCGCAGCGTCCTTACACAGGAGAGCAGGGAGCCACAGAAGAACAGAGAGGCTATGGGAGCATGGGCAGGTAAGTACTTTTGACCACTGGTTACTGTACTGGGGCATCCCTGTGACTACTGTATACTGTGGGATAACTGTGACTGCTGGTTACATGAGGCATCACAATGACTGCTGGCTACTAGGGGCATCCCTGTAACTGCTGGCTTACAGGGGCAACACTTTGAATATTGGCTACTAGAGAAGTCCCTGTAACTGTTGGCTAATAGGGTCATCCCTGTGACTGTTGGCTACTGGAGTCCTCCCTGTGGCTGTTGACTATTAGGGACAACAGTTACTGGAGGCATTCATATAACTCCTAGGGGAAGACGCCATGACTACGGGGGGATTACTGTGACTACCGGATACTGGAGAGATTGCAGTGACTATGAGTAAGTTCCGTAACAGTAGCAAAATTACAAGTAGCAACGAATATTCTTTTATGTTTGGGATAGTCACAACATGAGGAATTGTATTAAAAGGAATGAACATAAGGAAGGTTGAGAATATTTGGCTACTAGGGTCCAGTATAATCTGTGGCCAGACATCCGATATGGCACATGTAGGGAGAGGCTTTCCAGGATCTATTGTGCATCTTATGTTCCTCATAGTGATGACATTGTCACTGATGAAGTGGGGGAATGTGTTCTAGAGCCATGAACTGCCTGGAAGATTCAAACAGGGATTTGATGTTCCGTATTTTACACTTTATGGGGGTCATTTATTTTATCTCTGTTTGTTTTGGCTAGTTTTTGTCGTTGTCTTTTTTCTGACTGCTTCTCTGGTAATTTATCAATCTCACTTTTTCCTTGTGTTAAATGTGGGGTTTTTTTCTGATCTTTTGTTGAGAAATTTGTTAAAAAATGTCACACAAATGTCTCAAGTCCCTTCTTTCCATTTTCTTAATTTCTAAATTCATCTGGAGTTTTTTTTCACCAAAAAATTTTAGACAATTTGAAATGATAATTGTCATTTGTGACACATATCTGGAATAGAAGATAGGTGGGCCACATGTATCACTCGTTATTTCTGTTGTTTTTGCGCCTTTTCATACTGGCACACTGTTTTTGCACCATTTTTGCTACTAAACACCAAACTAGCCGCGCAGCAAAAATAACCAGGTTTCCCTCATCTATCTTACCAAACCAGTTAACTGAGAAGTAACACTGAGCCCCTGTGTAGAGCAGCTCATCCCCAGCAGCAGAGCTCAGCAGACACTAGTACAGATAATACAGACATTACACACTATACAGACAGGAGCTGCAGACTCAGTGGGGGTCATTTACTAAGGGCCCGATTTGCGTTTTCCCGACGTGTTACCCGAATATTTCCGATTTGCGCCGATTTTCCCTGTATTGCCCCGGGATTTTGGCGTACGCGATCGGATTGTGGCGCATCGACTATGTGAAATAATATGTGAAGTAATATATGAAGTGATATGTGGAGGGATGTGTGGAGGGATGTTGTGAATGTGTAATAGTGGGAGTGGATGTGATGGTGTGAGGGAATAATAATGTAAAAAATCTAAGTGATGGAGCTAATCTTGAAATGAAATAGGATGAATAAATTCTGTTTATGTGTTTATAGGTGAGGTGTCGTATATTTGTGCATGAATTACCTTTTCTTCGTCTGTATTTATTTTTTCTTATAGAATCCCGTATACAGGAGTTCCTCATTTAGACCTTGTGGTTTCATCGTCTGTAATTCGTAAATCCAACGTGATTCTTTTTTTAAAAATTTGTTTGTTACTTCTCCTCCCCGGATGTTAGTTTGGATCCTGTCAAGTCCAAAAATGTTTAGATCTCCATACTTACAATTATGATGTTGTAGGAAATGTGTCGCTACCGATGTTAAATTCTTGTCCTGTGTTAAGTCTCGTTTGGCCGTGTTGATGGTTGATAGGTGATGTTGAATTCTTTTTCTTAATTCTTGACTCGTTTGTCCTACGTATACCTTAGGGCACGAGCAAACTATGGCATACACTACATTCTTGGTTCTACAGTTTATGTAGTCATTTAAAGGGTATATCTTACCTTTAATTGGATCTTTGAAGGTCTCTTGTGCTGCCATGTATTGGCAAATGTTACAGTTGCCGCATGCATAGCTTCCTTTGATCTTGGTGCCCCTTGTCGTGCTTTGTGATGGTCTTGTGAAGTGACTTTTGGTGATTTGATCCTTTAAATTCCTAGCCCTCCTTGCTGTCAGTGTTGGTTTCATATCAATATGGGAAATAAGTTTGGGTTCACAAAGTAAAATATTCCAATTTTTTCTCATTATTGTGTGAATTTCATTCCACTGGTTGTTGTAATTTGTAACTAGACATAATTTTCTCTCATTGGTTTTGTTTTTCTTCTTCGGTTGTAGGATCTCGCTTCTGTTGCTGTTCTTAGCCCGTATATATGCTTTGGAGATCACTTTTTTTGGGTATCCTCTATCCCGTAGTCTTTGTGTCAAGTCCCTTGCGTGTGCTTTGAATTCTTCTTCACTACTACAATTGCGTCTAAGTCTTAGGAATTGCCCCACCGGTATGCCGTCTTTGAGATGTTTTGGGTGAAAACTTGTGTAGTGGAGGATGTTATTTGTAGCTGTTTTTTTCCGGTACAATGTGGTTTCGATTTTGTCCCCTTGTAATTCAATTTCTCTTGCGGATATCTGTGGGGTAAGTCGAATATTTAGTGTATTGGAATTGATTTCCGCTATGAATTGACTGTTCTTCTGTTCCCTTCCATAGGACCACTACGTCATCTATAAATCGGTACCATTTAATCACATGATCTTTGTAGGCTCTGGATGGGCGCAGGTGTACCTCCTCCCACCAGCCCAAAAATAGGTTGGCGTAGGAGGGGGCACACCTACCGCCCATCGCAGTGCCCGAGACTTGCCTGTAGTAGGTACGGTCAAATACAAAGTAGTTGTGGTTGAGCACAAAGGACAGTAGGTCTAGAATAAAGGAATCATGTCTTCTGTCTGAATCGTCTTGTTTGTTCAAGAAATATGCAACGGCCGCCACACCAGCATCATGTCTGATGCTGGTGTAGAGGGCCTCAACATCCATAGTAACCAGCAATGTACCTGGTTCTATTCGTGTATTTTGTAGAAGTTCCATCAGGTGCATTGAGTCTCTGAGGTGCGATTCTAGTCGTAAGACCTGAGGCTGCAAAAAGAAATCTAGATAAGTACAAGCTTTTTCACAAAGGCTGTCTATTCCCGAGACAATCAGTCTTCCCGGGGGATTAGACAGGGATTTGTGTACCTTGGGTACCAAGTAGAACGTAGGTGTGATGGGGTGGTCTGTTTTTAAAAACTTTACCTCTTGTTGGGTGATGATATTGTGATGATGGGCGCAGTCTATCAGTCTGTCCAATTTCTTCTTGAATATGTCGGTAGGATCAGATGGTAAATCTGAGATTTTGTCCTGTAATTGTCTCTTTGCTTCTTGGACATACATTTCGACAGGCCATATGACTATATTCCCACCTTTATCTGCTTCACGTATAATGATGTTTTCATTTTTCTGTAGAGTTATCAATGCCTGATGTTCCTCCTTTGTGAGGTTATTTTGTTTCTTCTTCTCTGTGGTAAGTCCTTGTATGTCCCTGTAAACAGAGTTGAAAAAGATGTTGACTGCTGGACACAGGCTTAAAGATGGAGTGGCCTGTGACCGCAGTCTAGATGGGAACCTCCTATTGCCATAGTTACCCGCTTCGCCTTCATTTTCTTGGAGTAATTCCAAAAGGTCCTGAAATACTGGTCTATCACCTTCCGGTATAGTTTCTAAAATAGATGGTTGATGGTAGAGAACCTTAAAAATAAGCTGTCTGCAGAATAAATAAAGATCTTTCGTTAATTCAAATTTATCCAGTTTTTGTGTGGGTGAGAATGTTAGACCCTTGCACGAATCTTGCACTTACCTTCACTCAGCCGGCCTCGGTGAATTCTAGAGCGTTCAGATGCTTTTCAGCGCAGCAGCGCCACCTGGTGGACGGCGGAGGAACTACCTTAATGAATCCCGGCCGGACCCGAATGATTCCACCGCAGAGAACGTGCCGCTGGATCGCGAATGGGCCGGGTAAATAAATCTGCCCCAGTGTGTTTACAGTTCATCACCTTCTATTTACAAAACATTCTGCAGAATCCCCAGCTCAGAGCAAGAGAGAAAAGAACTTTGCAGAATTTTGCACATACTACAGACAAGTGTCCCCTGTGTATCAGGATGACCACACTGGTATCTGAGCAGGATACTGGCCAGAATTACAGGGGTGCAGCAGGAGACCAGCACTGGGGGATCCCCTCCAGGAGAAGCCACTGCTGAGGAGGTCACTGGGTGCAGGGTGTCACACACTTGGGTGCTGCTGTGAGTGTTATCTTCATTCTGGGCTGTGGGAGAAGCAGAAAGGAGCTTGTAGCAGGATCACATGTAAGTGCCTGAATCTAACATTGCACCTAAACTGTGTTAAAGTAAAGTGATTAACAAGAGGCAGGAAATTTCCTAATCACAGATGGTTGTAGCTTGTGATAATTCTGGTGCAACAGTGCCAACAGCGCAACTACTACATTTAGGCGCACAAAAGTGATAAATGTGGCCCAATTGTGTCTTACCGACAAAATAAAAAATGTCACGTCGGGCATTACAAAATGTCCCCAAAAAGGCAGAAGAATTGCAATAAAGAAAATTACCCCCTATGACCCGTACATGTAAGATGGATAATTCAAAGGCTTTCAAGATGAATACAGATAAATGGGGGGATCTGTCAATATGCTGAATACAAAGCATATTCCAGGCTCTCTATGGAATCATTTGTAGTATCTGATCTTTATCTTTTATACTGTTGGGCGCCTCTTATTTCGCCCAGAGGTTCTGCTTAAGCAGATCAGTGGATCAGAGGGTCAACCCAATGGATTTATTGATGATATGGGGCAAACCGAGTACCTATAGATGTAAAGTCAATGAATGGTCTGCACACAGCTCTATTATAATAATAATAATAATAATAATAATCTTTATTTATATAGCGCCATCAAATTCCGTAGCGCTTTACAAATCATAGGGGACATATACAACTATATTAAATTACAAAGAACAAACAGTCATATGGAACAATAGGAGTGAGGGCCCTGCTCACAAGAGCTTACAGACTATGAGGATGAGGGGGTGACACAAGAGGTTGTATAATGGTCCAGCCATTCTTTATAAGGGAACAATATAAAATAATTTAATAAATAATTTACTAAACAACGATGTTGCTGCTTGAACCAGCCATCAGCCGCCATCTTATTTACAGGGTCCTAGGTGAAAAAGACTGCAGAGAAGCCTGGAGCTTGGTATATATCAGCTGTTTGCCCGATAACAGATGGGAGATAGGACATAGGATGGATTAGTAAAGGGAGAGTTGACATTTCAAGCAGTTAGCGAGTGTGATAGGCTTGCCTAAAGAGATGGGTTTTAAGAGCACATTTGAAGCTTTGGAGGGTGGGTATTAGTCTCAGAGTCTGGGGAAGGGCATTCCAGAGAATTGGTGCAACTCGGGAGAAGTACTGGATACGTGCATGGGAGGTTCGAATTAAGGTAGAGATTAATCTAATGTCACTGGCAGATCGAAGAGCACGGGAAGGCCGATAGACTGAGATGAGAGAAGAGAGATAGGGAGGTGCAGCATTATTCAGAGCTTTGTGGATGAGGGTTATTATTTTAAAGTGAATATGGAAGGAGACAGGCAGCCAGTGCAGTGATTGGCACAAACTGGAGGCATCCGTGTAGCGTTTGGCCTGAAAGACGAGCCTGGCTGCTGCATTAAGAATAGATTGAAGAGGAGAGAGTTTACAGAGTGGAAGACCAATTAGTAGAGAGTTACAGTAGTCTAGTCGAGAGTGAATAAGTGCAACAATTAGCATTTTAGAAGTTTCAAATGTCAGAAACGGACGGATTCTGGAGATGTTTCTGAGATGCACACGGCAAGAGCGAGCAAGAGATTGAATATATGGTAAAAAGGAGAGGTCAGAGTCCAGCACAACCCCAAGACAGCGGGCCTGCTGCCTCGGTGCTATAGTGATCCCACAGACCGAGATGGAGAGGTCAGGGTTGGGTTGGTTAGTAGATGGTGGAAAGACAAGAAGTTCAGTCTTAGAAAGATTAAGTTTCAAGAAGAGAGAGGACATGATGTTAGAGACAGCAGAGAGACAGTCACTAGTGTTCTGGGGTAAGGCAGGGGTGATGTTACGTGCAGAAGTATATAGCTGGGTGTCATCGGCATAAAGATGATACTGGAAACCAAATCTGCTGATGGTTTGTCCAATGGGGGCAGTATAGAGGGAGAAGAGAAGAGGACCTAGGACTGATCCCTGAGGAACCCTGACACTGAGAGGAAGATGAGAAGAGAAAGATCCAGAAAAGGAGACACTGAAAGTGCGGTCAGAGAGATAGGAAGAAAACCACGAGAGTGCAGTGTCCTTTAGGCCAATGGAGTGAAGCATCCTAAGGAGGAGCTGGTGGTCCACAGTATCGAACGCTGCCGATAGATCCAGGAGAATGAGGAGAGAATAGTCACCTTTGGATTTTGCAGTGAGGAGATCATTGGAGACTTTAGAAAGAGCAGTTTCAGTGGAATACATAGAGCGGAAACCAGATTGTAGGGGGTCAAGGAGGGAGTTAGCTGAGAGATAGCGGGTTAGTCGAGAATAGACCAAGCGTTCCAGGAGTTTGGAGATGAAAGGGAGGTTAGAAACTGGTCGGTAGTTAGTAGCATTGGATGGGTCCAGTGAAGGTTTCTTTAGTAAAGGGGTAACAATAGCATGCTTGAAAGAAGAGGGGACGACCCCAGAAGAGAGAGAGAGAGATTGAAAATTTTAGTTAGGTGAGAAGTGACTGCTGGGGAGAGAGACTGTACCAGATGTGAGGGGATGGGGTCACTGATGCAGGTAGTGGGGCGAGCAGAGGAAAGGAGCCTAGACACTTCTTCCTCTGTGACTGGCTCAAAGGAAGAGAGTGAACAAGATAAGGTATGAGAGGGAAGGGGATTGGAGGGGTGAGTGGATTGAGCAATTATTTCCTGGCGGATACAATCCATTTTGTCCTTAAAATAGGCGGCCAGATCTTCAGCCCCAAGGTCTGTGACAGGTGGCTGCACCTTTGGTGTTAGTAAGGAGTGAAGGGTATCAAAGAGCCTTTTGGGGTTGTTAGAGAGAGAGGATATGAGATTAGTAAAATAGACCTGTTTAGCAAGGTGGAGGGCAGAGTTATACGTTTTTAGCATAAATTTGAAGTGTAGAAAGTCTGCAGATGTGCGCGATTTTCTCCACAGACGTTCAGCAATCCTGGAGCACTGCCGAAGGAAACGAGTTTGTTCAGTGTGCCAAGGTTGCCTGCGTGTGTGTTGAAAATTTCGGATAGTGAGTGGTGCCATCTCATCTAGGGCGCTTCTGACAGTGTGATTATAGTCTATTAGTTTATTATTATATTTTTATAATTTTTTATCATTTTGCCCCTTTATATTATACAATTATTCTGTGGAGTTCGGTCATTTCTCAAAATAATTGTTATGGATTGTAAAACACTATGATAACAGAAATAAACTATTATAACATAACATAATCAGAACATTGTCATTGTGCAAACATCAATCCGGAGATAACTGCAGGAGAAAAATTCTGTCACGTTGTGTATGCAGAAAGCAATCGCTTTGTTACCATAGACACAGATTTATCTGCAAAAACAGTGAGTATTGAAAGAACACATTCTATAATCACCCTGGGGGGCTTTTTTTATGTCACCCCCTGCTGGGCAATGTACCTTGTATGAACCACTAAAGGCATATTATTGGCCAAGTATATAGTTTTTTACTTTTGTTTTCGATCCTTAAAGGAAATTCTACCATCAAAATTAATCTGGGACAGTGGTTTATCTACATCACCGAGGGATGTACATCATAGATCCAGGCACTGAGACTGTGGTAATCTTCTTAAATGTGTTATCTATGGCCTCATCAACTTTTAAAATGATGCTTATGAACTAGAAGGGCTCTGGGGGGCGTTACCAGAACCCCTCAGTGCTGTAGGCTCATAGGCTGTTACAATGAGCAGAACATGCCTCAGCCAACCCCCTGCTGTCTCCCTCCTCCCGTTGCCTGTGTAATCTAGCAGAAGGAAGTACAGGAAGTGGGGGGGACCTGCTCTGCTCAGTGTAACAGCCTGTGAAGTTACAGAACTGAGGGGCTCTGTGAACACTCACTAGAACCTTTTAGACTCAATCGCATACTTAAAAAAGAAAAAATAAATAATATACCCAATTTTTAGGGTAAGTTTTTAGAAGGCAGGAGGCCATAGATAACAAATATAAGATTACCATAGTCACGTGTCAAGCTTGATTTTATCATGCTTGGGTTTGATTTTAGATCTCCTTTCATTTTATTTTGAGGTCTGCTATGTAGGCAGGGGGTGACTGCAGAAGCCAGGGACAAAAAAATATATCAACTTGCAAACCCTGCAGTCAGCAGGGGAAGTCGTCATCCAGCCTGGAGCATTATAGAGAAACATGTCCACAGTTATAGAAGAAGACACTGTGCATTTATTTAGAGAGGTTAGGGCACATTTACTTACCCGTCCCGTTGTGTCTGCCGATCAGGAATGTCCGACGAGGATTCGGAGCTGCCGCGATTCACTAAGATCGTGCGTCCAATTTCCTGCATGTGCCGCTTCCCCGCTCAGGTCTGCCAGAGTTCACCATCTTCTTCCTGGTGCATGTAAGTGCGTGTCTTGCGACCCCCAATTTGTGACGCATGAAAGCCGGCGCCAATGCGTCACAATCCGCTCATGTGCAACGAAAACCCCTGTGCGATTCAGGGCAAATTAGAAATATTCTGTAAATCCGACGGAAATGCGTTTGAAGGACCCTTAGTAAATGTGCCCCATTCTGTCACTTCTCCGACATGTATAGTCCCTTATAGTGTCCTACCATCAGAGAGAGAGTCAATGTCAATGACACTGTCAATGTGGCAGCAGTGGGGAAGTAAGGGGGAGACATTTGGGAACAGTCTAGAGCATAAGTTCTCTTTAATCCCCCACTGCGTAACCCTATTTCCTATCTGCTGTAGCCCATGGTGTCATACAGTTATGTGACATGACGACCTACCACACATTGAACGTCTGGTAAGACAACTGTATACTGCATTGCCACGTGGCAGCGGATGAGGAGTGTGATGGGGTGTTACATATTTCCTGAATATTCTGGAAGCAGAACTTTGCCTATGAAATCTTCTGTAGCCTTTTAAAATTCCTGGCTATACTTATCCATTATTTCAGCTTTATTCTGGTCAAAATGAGTGAACAAAAGTGTTGTCAAAAGCCAAAAACAGCATTCGGTGAAATCTTTATTCAGAAATAAAGATGTGTGGAATTGGGCTTTTACCGCTCTGATACAGTCGGGAAAACTAGAGTATCATCTGTGCCTGCCGCAGGAGGGTTAATTTAATTGAAATACATAATGGGGCTCATTTACTAAGGGTCCGAACTTTGCACTTTCGTCGGGTTTCCCGATTATTTCCGATTTGCCTGAATTCCCCCGGGATTTTGGCGCACACGATCGGATTGTGTTGCATCAGCGCCGGCTTTCACGCGACAGAAATCGGGGGACGTGGCCGTCGGACAACCCGACGGATTCTCAAAAACCGCTGAATTTAAAAAATAATTTGTGTTGCAAGATCAAGCACTCACATGCACCAGGAAGAAGAAGGTGAACTCCGGTGGACCTCGGCGCAGCAGCGACATCTGCTGGATATCGAATGCACGGACCTTAGTGAATCCCGGCAGGCCCGAATCAGCATCGGAAAACGCGCCACGGGGTCGCGACAGGACCGGGTAAGTAAGTGTGCCCCATTGAGTGAAAAGCTGATCTTTTTCTAGCATCACCATCGAGAAGACTAACTTTTCTATTTTAGGTCAACATAAGCGTATTAGGGCTTATTTTGTAGAATGAGTTGTAATTAGAGATGAGCAGACCCGAACTTTCCGTTTGGGGTTCAGGTACACACTGCGCGACCAGGACATATTGCCGGATTGGCTGCTAAATATCCAACCCAGCAAATTGACGCCCCCAGCTACTAGCCCTGACTGTAATAGGGGAAAGGGAACACCCCTGGCCAATCAAAGCCATGGTTAGTTGCTAGGGGCGTTAAAGGGCTTATCTGAAATTAATAAATAAATTAGGGCCCGGGCTGGGGGGGGGGGGGGGGGGCTTTTTAAAAATAATAAATGTGTACTCACCTCCTGTGGCGCTGCTGATGTCCCGCGCCGAGGTCCGTCTGATCTGTGCCCCTGTAAACAAACAAATGTGCTCCCTTCCGACACCAACTCCCGGCGCCCTACAATGCTGAGAGAACCTGTGCGTGGCGCAGGACATCAACAGCGCCGGAGGAGGTTTATTATTTCTAAAAAGCCCCCCCCCAGCCCCCCCTAATTTATTTATTAATCTCAGATAACCCCCTTAATATGCAGGATTGGCTGTTTGACAGTCAATCCGGCAATATGTCCGGGTTGTGCGGGTTGTACCCGAACCCAGAACTCGGATGGTAAGCTTACAATTTTCAAAAGCACTACTTTTTTCGGATAAATTTATCATAATAAATCATATATATTAAAACTATAATAGATTAAAACAAAAAGACCATCTGCTGCCTGATTTGTACATTAAAAATGTTGTGCTGTTCACTGTACCATACAATTAACATGCTAACAATTTTCTCTGGGTCAATAGGTTTTCAAAGATGCCAAATAATGTTTTTACTAACCACTCAAAGGGGTATTCTCATACAGGCAAGATTCTTAAATATACTCAGAATAACATAATAACACATTCTCTAATTCACTGTCATTAACAAAAATACAGCATTTCACAGATATAATTCCAACCTATCAGTCTCCATCAGTCTTGGTATATACAATTTTGCTTGCTATGGGATCTGACCGTAAATCTTCTATCTTCCAAGGATCGGGCAGGACAGATTTTTCTCATGAGTATCTTCGGCTGTCTGCAGAATGCAGTGTGATCTCTGCCCCTCCCCCTCCATTACAAGATGGCTCACACACAGACACTTCCTGCGGGCAAGCAGCAGCATGCAGAGACTTACTGTTCAAGCTACAGGCAAGATAAGTCCTTTATACCAGGGAAGGAGTTATAACAGAGCTGACAGTGTGTGTTATAGCTGAGATATAGTATAGCTGACAGTGTGTGTTATAGCTGAGATATAGTATTGCTGACAGTGTGTTATAGCTGAGATATAGTATAGCTGACAGTGTGTTATAGCTGAGATATAGTATAGCTGACAGTGTGTTATAGCTGAGATATAGTATAGCTGACAGTGTGTTATAGCTGAGATATAGTATAGCTGACAGTGTGTTATAGCTGAGATATAGTATAGCTGACAGTGTGTGTTATAGCTGAGATATAGTATAGCTGACAGTGTGTTATAGCTGAGATATAGTATAGCTGACAGTGTGTGTTATAGCTGAGATATAGTATAGCTGACAGTGTGTTATAGCTGAGATATAGTATAGCTGACAGTGTGTTATAGCTGAGATATAGTATAGCTGACAGTGTGTTATAGCTGAGATATAGTATAGCTGACAGTGTGTTATAGCTGAGATATAGTATAGCTGACAGTGTGTTATAGCTGAGATATAGTATAGCTGACAGTGTGTGTTATAGCTGAGATATAGTATAGCTGACAGTGTGTGTTATAGGTGAGTTAGCAATGTGTCATTGTGTGTTATATCTATCTCATGGATCTCATCATCTCTCAACTCTGATCAGTCTCATCTATGTGTCTATGGGGCATATGTGTCATAGTTTCAGCTTGGCAAATTGTAAATTTTTAGCGACTTTTGCCGTTTTTGCGTCGTTATTGGCGCAATTCTGCATCTGGTCCAGGGCAGGTGCAAAGGAAGTTTTTTTTTTCACGGACCTGATTTTAACATGCTTTAACTGTTTTACATTTTGCACAGTAACCTCTTTTGTCAAAATTTTAGAATTTTTTATTTTTTATTGGTTACTTGTAAGGGTGAGGTCACACGTAGCTGTTTAATTGTGTTTTTAATGCATTTTGAAACTAATTACAACAGCTGAGAAGAGGTGATCCTCATTTCATTACTGTTAGCATTTGCGTTTACAAAACGCAATATAAACGCCATGTTAACGCATGTGTTAACATTGCGTTTACTATGCGTTTTGTACATTCAAATATTAACAGTAATGTAATTAAGAAAATCACCTCTCCTCAGCTGTTGTAATAGGTTTCAAAATGCATTAAAAATGCAACATGTTAAATCCGAAATTAACAGTAGTGTCCACTCCTGTATATAACCCCCTCACGTGGCTTGTATCCTCTCCTGTATATAACCCCTCACATGGCTTGTATCCTCTCCTGTATATAACCACCTCACGTGGCTTGTGTCCACTCCTCCTGTATATAACCCCCTCACATGGCTTGTGTCCTCTCCTGTATATAACCCCCTCACATGGCTTGTGTCCTCTCCTGTATATAACTCCCTCACATGGCTTGTGTCCTCTACTGTATATAAACCCTTCACATGGTTTGTATTCTCTCCTGTATATAACCCCCTCACATGGCTTGTGTCCTCTCCTGTATATAACCCCCTCACATGGCTTGTGTCCACTCCTCCTGTATATAACCCCTCACATGGCTTGTATCCTCTCCTGTATATAACCCTCTCACATGGCTTGTGTCCTCTCCTGTATATAGCCCCTCACATGGCTTGTATCCTCTCCTGTATATAACCCCCTCACGTGGCTTGTGTCCACTCCTCCTGTATATAACCCCCTCACGTGGCTTGTATCCTCTCCTGTATATAACCCCTCACGTGGCTTGTGTCCTCTCCTGTATATAACCCCCTCACATGGCTTGTGTCCTCTCCTGTATATAACTCCCTCACATGGCTTGTGTCCTCTACTGTATATAAACCCTTCACATGGTTTGTATTCTCTCCTGTATATAACCCCCTCACATGGCTTGTGTCCTCTCCTGTATATAACCCTCTCACATGGCTTGTGTCCTCTACTGCAGTGATTTTCAACCTGTGTGCCGTGGCACACTAGTGTGCCGCGACACATGGTCGGGTGTGCCGCGGGGAAATTTCCCCAAACTATGGTGCCCCCTGTGTTTTGTTTCCTGGCAATGCGCAGCGATGCGCAGTCACGGCTTCTTACAATGTAGGAGACATGTACAATAATACATGCGCAAGCTTTGAACCTCGTGCGACAAAATGACATCACCGAGGCCGGCGCATCATCCTGAGAGCGGAGAGACTCCCGCATTTGCCCACCGCCAAAGTAATGCCCACCAATAATGCTGACTATATGAGCTTTTGCCTGAGGATATGCATTGTTGGCAGAATACTCAGCAGAGGAGCTGGTACTTGTAGTACTCCAGCAGTATACTGCATATAACAATGAGAAATGTAAAATGAGAAATACTATAGTCATGAGGCTGGAGTACTACAAGTACCAGCTCATATGCTGAATATATGAGCTGGCACTTGTACTCTGGCCTCATGGCCATAGTACTTCTCATTGTACCCCTTTATATTGCAGTATATGAGCCACATAATAATCAGCACCATATACTAAAAACAGGGAGAAACTGAGAACTGTTGGGGAAGAGCTTCGTGTGTCTTTCCACCATTCCTGCCAGGATATCCCTTTTGTGTTTATCGAAACAGGCCCAGGTTTCACACTGAGTGAGTAAAATAAATTTAGAATCTATATTACTAACTATATGTATAATATGACTGTTTTAGTGTCGTTTTGTGCTATTTTGGTTGGTGGTGTGCCCCAGGATTTCCTAAGTATAAAAAGTGTGCCGCGGCTCAAAAAAGGTTGAAAATCACTGCTCTACTGTATATAAACCCTTCACATGGTTTGTATTCTCTCCTGTATATAACCCCCTCACATGGCTTGTGTCCTCTCCTGTATATAACCCCCTCACATGGCTTGTGTCCACTCCTCCTGTATATAACCCTTCACATGGCTTGTATCCTCTCCTGTATATAACCCTCTCACATGGCTTGTGTCCTCTCCTGTGTATAGCCCCCTCACATGGCTTGTCTCCTCTCCTGTATATAACCCCTCACATGGCTTGTGTCCTCTCCTGTATATAACTCCCTCACATGGCTTGTATCCTCTCCTGTATATAACCCCTCACATGGCTTGTATCCACTCCTGTATATAACCCCTCACATGGCTTGTGTACTCTCCTGTATATAACCCCTCACGTGGCTTGTATCCTCTCCTGTATGTAACCCCCTCACATGGCTTGTGTCCTCTACTGTATATAACCCATTCACATGGCTTGTATTCTCTCCTGTATATAACCCCCTCACATGGCTTGTATCCTCTCCTGTATATATCCCCTCACATGGGTTGTGTCCTCTCCTGTATATAACCCCTCACATGGCTTGTGTCCTCTCCTGTATATAACACCTCACATGGCTTGTGTCCTCTCCTGTATATAACCCCTCACATGGCTTGTGTCCACTCCTCTATATAACCCCTCACATGGCTTGTGTCCGATCCTCCTGTATATACCCCCTCACATGGCTTGTGTCCTATCCTGTATATAACCCCTCACATGGCTTGTGTCCTCTCCTGTATATAACCCCCTTACATGGCTTGTGTCCTCTCCTGTATATAACCCCTCACATGGCTTGTGTCCTCTCCAGCATATAACCCTCTCACATGGCTTGTGTCCTCTCCTGTATATAACCCCCTCACATGGCTTGTGTCCTATCCTGTATATAACCCCTCACATGGCTTGTGTCCGATCCTCCTGTATATAACCCCTCACATGGCTTGTATCCTCTCCTGCATGTAACCCCTCACATGGCTTGTATCCTCTCCTGTATATAACCCCTCACATGGCTTCTATCCTCTACTGTATATAACCCCTTCATATGGCTTGTATTCTCTCCTGTATATAACCCCTTCACATGGCTTGTGTCAATGTGGATTTGAGACATTTGCAACAAAAAGTCTGCCAGGATAGGGAAAACTGAACATCTATCACAAGTAAAAAGACAGGATCATACATAAGGTGCAAAAACTAGCCGCCAAAAGTCTATAAAATGCACCTCAGAGAGACAAAACTATGATACATGTGCCCCTATGTGTCAGATACTAGTGCATGTTCAGAAGCTAAATAAAAGTGTAGATAAACCTGTACCTGACAATCTAAGCACATTGTCAGCACACAGCATCTCATAGCACAGAGGAATCATGAAGTGTCTGCTTAGAGAAGCCCGCCCACAATCTAGAATTTTTCAACTATGTGTCTATGTGTCAGATACTAGTGCATGTTCAGAAGTGTAGATAAATCTGTACCCTGACAATCTAAGCACATTGTCATTGAGGAATCATGAAGTGTCTGCTTAGAGAAGCCCCACCCACACTCTAGAATTTTACACTGCCCTCACTGAGTTATAGGAGCTAAAACAGGAATAAAACTGAGCAAAATTGTAAAGTAAGGGGGTTAAAATGATCTTTATTGTGTAAACATCACTAGGTTATTAAAATTTGAGAACTTTATTTCATGGGCAAACCCCTTTAAGTTCCCCAATCAAATGCGATGGTGGAATTTAAAGGACATCTACCACCAGGATGAAGGATTGCAAACCAAGCACACTGATATATTGCTGTGTGCCTTTGTAAGGTTCTGCTCTTAAGTCCTTGTTTTTACAAAAAAAAAAGGTTTTCAAAATTCTGCAAATGAGCCTGAGGTGCTCCAGGCTCCATAGATGTCAATGGAGCCTGGAGCCCTTGCATAATATTAAAACCTTTTTTTCTTCAAAACAAGGGCATAAGAAGCTACAAGAAGAGTGGATCCTGCCAGAAGGGGCACACACCAGCATGTAAGTGTACTTGGTTTACAATTCATGATCCTGGGGTTAGATTTCCTTTAAGTGAAGGCAATGTATCTTTGAACCGCCTGGCTCCATTACACATCACATATAAATTTGAACAAAAAGTGATCAAACGGTCATGAAAATGTCAGCTTTTCTATCAAAAAATGACACCTTACACAGGTATGTACATTGAAATATGAAAAAGTAATTTTTTATTTTCTAAAATCTTTTAAAACCTCATAGAACCTGTATAAATTTGGTATACTTGTGAGCGTACTGGCCCAATGAGTAAAGGAGAGGTGTCGTTTGGATTCCCCACAAGGAAATAGTGCAAACACAAAATACCGCCACTAGGAAGTAAAATTTGTTACACAGAAAATAAGCCCTCATACAACTTGTACAACAGAAATGTTAAAAAGTAATGGATATTTGAAGGTGGGGAGTAAAACAAAACACAGAAAAATGGACAAATGCCATTAGCAACAAGGAGTTGAGGAGTGCTAGAATTTTTATTTTATTTTCCCATAATTAGTAATAATAATAATTCTATATTTATATAGCGCACACAGATTAAGCAGCGCTGCACAGAACTTGCCAAATCAGTCCCTGTCCCCAAGGGGCTCACAATCTAATAAATCTATGTTTTGGAGCGTGGGAGGAAACCAGAGGACCCGGAGGAAACCCACGTAAACACGAAATAGTCATCTTATAGCCTGAGTATGGAGTACTCAGTGTCCGATTAGCTTGATATATTTTATTAATGTTCTGTGCTTATTTTCTGTGATCCTTGGTTTGAATTAATTTTTAAAATGTTGCAATAAAGGAAAGCATTTTTTTATGCAAAGGACTTTCTTGAAGCGAGACACAAACAGAAGACTCTGGGGCACATTTACTTACCCAGTCCTGTCCCGATCCCCGAGGTGCGTTCTCCGACGAGGATGCAGTCCGGCGTGATTCTTCAAGAATCGCATGCAAGTGTCGCATGCAAGTTGGCAAGATTGCGCCAAAATCCGATCGGAAATAATCGGGAAACCCGACGAAAATGTGCCGTGTGACCCCTTATTAAATGTGTCCCTCTGTGTATTATATCTGTCAGTTACACAATAACTGTCATCATATTACACCCTGCTTCTGGCTGGTATTAATAGGCTTCTGTACTTGTCCAGTCTAGAGGCCATAATCATGCCTCTGGCTGCCATGCAAACTCTTGACCACCTTGGGATCAAGTTGAGGGACGGAGGGGATCAGGGAGTGACAGAGGGAACTTCAAATGGGATAAACCACCCTCCATAGAGCTCTATTTTGGTCTAGGGAAATGCAGCAGGAGCCAGCCTGTGTGATACAGCCAGCCCCTTACTGCTTGCATGTACTACCAGGATGCACATGTTTATCGTGGGGTGTGATTTGTCCCCTAATTAGGACGAACATGTTCATCCTGGGATATTAAGTGGTTATCATTAGAGATGAGCGAACATGCTCGTCCGAGCTTGATGCTCGGTCGAGCATTAGGGTACTCGAAACTGCTCGTTGCTCGGACGAATACTTCGCCCGCTCGAGAAAATGGCAGCTCCCGCCGTTTTGCTTTTTGGCGGCCAGAAACAGAGCCAATCACAAGCCAGGAGACTCTGCACTCCACCCAGCATGACGTGGTACCCTTACACGTCGATAGCAGTGGTTGGCTGGCCAGATCAGGTGACCCTGGGATAGACTAGCCGCTGCCCGCGCTGCTCGGATCATTCTGTGTCTGGATGCCGCTAGGGAGAGAGCTGCTGCTGGTCAGGGAAAGCGTTAGGGTGTTCTATTAGCTTACTGTTAGGCAGGAGTGATTCTCAAAGAACCCAACAGCCCTTCTTAGGGCTACAATAACGTTCTACTTTTTTTATTTTAATTTGCATCTAGTACCATTTTGTGAGGAATTAGCAGGGGGACTTGCTACCGTTGTGTTTAGCTCTTAGTGGCACACATATCCATAGCAAAGACCGAAGTGGGAAAATTTAGTAGGGGTTGGATTTCAATTAGGCACTAACTCAGTGTCATCTCATCTGGCATAGTAGTGTGCTTTGATACTTGGCTAGAAAATAGCCATAGGAGAATACAAAGAGCTTACTTACGCATACAGTAGCGTTCTATATATTTGATTTCTGGTTGATCTGCTGGTGGCTGTACTTTCTGCAGTGCATGTACTAGCCAATTCTGAGCAATTTGTAGTGAGACTTGCGACCGCTGTGTTCTGCGCTTAGTGACGCACATATCCATAGCAAAGACCGAAGTGGGAAAATTTAGTAGGGGTTGGATTTCAATTAGGCACTAACTCAGTGTCATCTCATCTGGCATAGTAGTGTGCTTTGATACTTGGCTAGAAAATAGCCATAGGAGAATACAAAGAGCTTACTTACGCATACAGTAGCGTTCTATATATTTGATTTCTGGTTGATCTGCTGGTGGCTGTACTTTCTGCAGTGCATGTACTAGCCAATTCTGAGCAATTTGTAGTGAGACTTGCGACCGCTGTGTTCTGCGCTTAGTGACGCACATATCCATAGCAAAGACCGAAGTGGGAAAATTTAGTAGGGGTTGGATTTCAATTAGGCACTAACTCAGTGTCATCTCATCTGGCATAGTAGTGTGCTTTGATACTTGGCTAGAAAATAGCCATAGGAGAATACAAAGAGCTTACTTACGCATACAGTAGCGTTCTATATATTTGATTTCTGGTTGATCTGCTGGTGGCTGTACTTTCTGCAGTGCATGTACTAGCCAATTCTGAGCAATTTGTAGTGAGACTTGCGACCGCTGTGTTCTGCGCTTAGTGACGCACATATCCATAGCATAGACCGAAGTGGGAAAATTTAGTAGGGGTTGGATTTCAATTAGGCACTAACTCAGTGTCATCTCATCTGGCATAGTAGTGTGCTTTGATACTTGGCTAGAAAATAGCCATAGCAATAGGATAGCATTGTTTGGTTTTAAAAACTCAAAAAAAACCCAAAAAACACAAAAAAAAACAAAAAACACAAAAAAAAACAAAAAAAAGTTAAAAAAAAAATAAAGTTATAACTCTCATTTTAAAAATGTTTAACCCGAGGGCTAGGGGTAGAGGACGAGGGCGGGGACGTGGGCGTCCAACTACTGCAGGGGTCAGAGGCCGTGGTCCTGGGCGGGGTGAGACACCACCCGCTGATGAGGGAGCAGGGGAACGCCGCAGAGCTACACTCCCTAGGTTCATGTCTGAAGTTACTGGGACTCGTGGTAGAGCACTGTTGAGGCCAGAACAGTGCGAACAGGTGATGTCGTGGATTGCTGACAATGCTTCGAGCAATTTGTCCACCGCCAGTCAGTCTTCCACGCAGTCCACCCATGTCACCGAAATCGCCACTCCTCCAGCTCCTGCACCTCAGCCTCCTCCCCCCCAGTCTGCCCCCTCCCAGGAAAATTTGGCATTTGAACCGGCATACTCTGAGGAACTGTTTTCTGGACCCTTCCCACAGTCACAAACCACTTGTCCGGTTGCTGCTGAGCTATTTTCCGATGCCCAGGTTTTCCACCAGTCACAGTCTGTGGGTGATGATGACCTTCTTGACGTAGTGGAAGTGTGTAAAGAGGTGTCCGACGATGAGGAGACACGGTTGTCAGACAGTGGGGAAGTTGTTGTCAGGGCAGGAAGTCCGAGGGGGGAGCAGACTGAGGGATCGGAGGATGATGAGGTGACAGACCCAAGCTGGGTTGAGAGGCCGGGTGAACACAGTGCTTCTGAGACGGAGGAGAGTCCTCGACCAGAACAGGTTGGAAGAGGCAGTGGTGGGGCCAGACGGAGAGGCAGGGCCAGAGCTGGTGCATCAGCGCCAAATGTGTCAACTAGTGAAGCTCCCGTGGCGAGGGCTCTTGCGGCGAGGGCTAGATCTTCAGAAGTCTGGAGGTTCTTTAAGGAAACACCGGATGACCGACGGACTGTGGTGTGCAACATTTGCCAAACCAGGCTCAGCAGGGGTTCCACCACTACTAGCTTAACTACCACCAGTATGCGCAGGCATATGAATGCTAAACACCCCACTCAGTGGCAACAAGCCCGTTCACCTCCGGCCGTGCACACCACTGCTCCTTCCCCTGTGTCAGCTGCTAGTCAGCCCCCTGCCCAGGACCCTGCCACAAAAACCCCATCGTCGCCTCCACGATCCTCCACAGCATCCACCAGCGTTCAGCTCTCCATACCCCAGACGCTGGAGCGGAAACGCAAATATAGTGCAACCCACCCGCACGCCCAAGCCCTTAATGTGCACATTTCCAGATTGCTAAGCCTGGAGATGCTGCCCTATAGGCTAGTAGAGACCGAGGCCGTTCGCAGCCTCATGGCGGCGGCCGCCCCTCGGTATTCGGTCCCCAGCCGCCACTACTTTTCCCGATGTGCCGTCCCAGCCCTGCACCAGCACGTGTCAGACAACATAATCCGTGCCCTGACCAACGCCGTTTCTGACAAGGTCCACCTGACCACGGACACGTGGACGAGTGCTGCCGGGCAGGGCCACTATATATCTCTGACGGCACATTGGGTTAACTTGGTGGAGGCTGGGACCGAGTCTGACCCTGGGGCTGCTCATATACTGCCGACGCCGAGGATTGCGGGGCCTACCTCGGTCCAGGTGTTTCAGGCCTACTATGCCTCCTCCTCCTCCCACCCCTCCTCCACCTCCTCCTCCGAACTACCATCCGTGGGCACGGCGCCATCAGTCGGTAGCTCTAGGCACAGCAGCAGTGCCGTCGCTAAGCGACAGCAGGCGGTGCTCAAACTGCTGAGCCTAGGCGACAAAAGGCACACCGCCCAAGAGCTATTACAGGGCATCACGGCGCAGACTGATCTGTGGCTGGCACCGCTGAACCTCAAGCCGGGAATGGTTGTGTGTGACAACGGCCGTAACCTGGTGGCGGCTCTGCAACTCGGCAGACTGACACATGTGCCATGCCTGGCCCATGTGTTAAATCTGATAGTTCAGCGTTTCCTCAAGACATACCCCAATCTGTCTGATTTGCTCACGAAGGTGCGCCGCATCTGTGCGCATTTCAGGAAGTCCAGCCCAGATGCTGCCACTCTCAGGGCAGCGCAGCGCCGCCTCCAACTGCCCGCTCACCGACTGTTGTGCGACGTGCCCACGAGGTGGAATTCAACACTGACCATGTTATCCAGAGTTTACCAGCAGCGCAGAGCGATTGTAGACTGCCAGATGTCAACTTCCACCAGAACTGGTAGTCAGGTCAGTCAGCTTCCTCAAGTCTACAATGAGGAGTGGACGTGGATGTCTGATATCTGTCAGGTGCTGAGTAACTTTGAGGAGTCAACACAGATGGTCAGTGGCGATGCCGCCATCATCAGCCTCACCATCCCGCTGCTTGGCCTGTTGAAAAACTCTCTGGTCAGCATGAAGTCGGAAGCTTTGCGCTCGTCACAAGAGACAGGGGAAGAATATTCCCTTGTTGATAGCCAAAGCACCCTCAGGTCTGTTTCTCAGCGCATATCGGAGGAGGTGGAGGTGGAGGAGGATGAGGAGGAAGAGGAGGAGAATGTTGGCGAGACACAAGAGGGGACCATTGTTGAGTCCTTTACTGTTCAGCGTGTATGGGCAGAAGAAGAGGAGTTGGAGGAGTTGGAGGAGGAGGAAATGGACAGTCAGGCCAGTGAGGGGAGTGAATTCTTACGCGTTGGTACTCTGGCGCATATGGCAGATTTCATGCTAGGCTGCCTATCCCGTGACCCTCGCGTTCAAAGAATTTATTCCAGCACCGATTACTGGGTGTTCACTCTCCTGGACCCACGGTATAAGCAAAATCTTTCCACTCTCATCCCTGCAGAGGAAAGGAGTGTGAGAATGCATGAATACCAGCAGGCCCTGGTGCACAAGCTGAAACAGTATTTCCCTTCTGACAGCGCTAGCGGCAGAGTGCGTAGTTCTGCGGGACAAGTAGCGAGGGAGAGTAGGCGAGCAGGCAGCTTGTCCAGCACTGGCAAGGGTACGCTTTACAAGGCTTTTGCCAGCTTTATGTCACCCCAGCAAGACACTGTCACCTGTCCCCAGTCTCGGCAGAGTAGGGCTGATCTTTACAGAAAGATGGTGAGGGAGTACGTAGCTGACCATACCATCGTCCTAAATGATCACACAGCTCCCTACAACTACTGGGTTTCAAAGCTGGACATGTGGCACGAACTGGCGCTGTACGCCTTGGAGGTTCTTGCCTGCCCTGCCGCTAGCGTCTTGTCCGAGCGGGTTTTCAGTGCAGCTGGTGGCATCATCACCGATAAGCGTACACGCCTGTCGACTGACAGCGCTGACAGGCTGACGCTTATTAAAATGAATAAAGGCTGGATTTCTCAGAATTTCCAATCTCCACCAGGTGAAGGAAGCTCAACCTGAATAATTGATCCACTCCTCCTCCTCCTCATTTTCCTCCTTCTCCTCCTCTTTGTACAGTAAAGCAGAGGAAAATGGCTATTTTTTGACAGGGCCCACTGGCTCTTGCTATAGTACTTCATGCATTTAATTTTTCTGGAGGGCCACCTACCCGGTCCTCTGTTTGAAACAATTTTTGTGAGTGCCACATACAGGCACTCAATCTATTCCATTTTACTGCAGGGCCACCTACCTGCTCCTCTGGTTTGAAACATTTTTGGGACTGCCACATACAGGCACTCAATCTATTCCATTTTACTGGAGGGCCACCTACCTGCTCCTCTGGTTTGAAAAATGTTTGGGACTGCCACATACAGGCACTCAATCTATTCCATTTTACTGCAGGGCCACCTACCTGCTCCTCTGGTTTGAAACATTTTTGGGACTGCCACATACAGGCACTCAATCTATTCCATTTTACTGGAGGGCCACCTACCTGCTCCTCTGGTTTGAAAAATGTTTGGGACTGCCACATACAGGCACTCAATCTATTCCATTTTACTGCAGGGCCACCTACCTGCTCCTCTGGTTTGAAACATTTTTGGGACTGCCACATACAGGCACTCAATCTATTCCATTTTACTGGAGGGCCACCTACCTGCTCCTCTGGTTTGAAACATTTTTGGGACTGCCACATACAGGCACTCAATCTATTCCATTTTACTGCAGGGCCACCTACCTGCTCCTCTGGTTTGAAAAATGTTTGGGACTGCCACATACAGGCACTATCCAAATTAAATTGTCTCCATAGCAGCCTCCACACGTTGTCTCCATTGCTACCTCCAAAAGTCGTCCATATAGCTGCCTCCATACATCGTCCCTTTATCAAACGAGGTGTGTCAGGCAGAAATTTGGGTTGTTTTCATGGATTCCACATCAAAGTTGTTAACTTTGTCGCCACCCTGCTGTGTTATCCACAAAATATACTGGCAAACTTTTACCATTTAGGGATATTATTTCAGCGCTTCTTGCGCATCTGTTTACATTCCCCTCACCCGGCATATCCTAAACTTATAAGAACGCTACTACACTTGATCTTATACAAAAGGTTCTTAGAAGTGCTGTTTGGGGAGTAGCCTAGAGACAGGGGCTTGAATTGGCGAAAGCTCGCCTGGCAGCGGAGCGCCAGCTCCATGCGCATCATGCGCTTCTTGCGCATCTGTTTACATTCCCCTCACCCGCCATATCCCAAACTTATAAGAACGCTACTACACTTAACTTGGTGCAGGCTGGGACCGAGTCTGACCCTGGGGCTGGTCATATACTGCCGACGCAGAGAATTGCGGGGCCTACCTCGGTCCAGGTCTCAAAGGCCTACTATACCTCCTCCCACCCCTCCTCCACCTCCTCCTCCTCCGAATTACCATCCGTGGGCATGGCGCCATCAGTCGGTAGCTCTAGGCACAGCAGCAGTGCCGTCGCTAAGCGACAGCAGGCGGTGCTGAAACTGCTGAGCCTAGGCGATAAAAGGCACACCGCCCAAGAGCTATTACAGGGCATTCCACATCAAAGTTGTTAACTTTGTCGCCACCCTGCTGTGTAATCCACAAAATATACTTGCAAACTTTTACCATTTAGGGATATTATTTCAGCGCTTCTTGCGCATCTGTTTACATTCCCCTCACCCGCCATATCCTAAACTTATAAGAACGCTACTACACTTGATCTTATACAAAAGGTTCTTAGAAGTGCTGTTTGGGGAGTAGCCTAGAGACAGGGGCTTGGATTGGCAAAAGCTCGCCTGGCTGCAGAGCGCCAGCTCCATCCCAAGATCCAACTAACATAGTTGCAGCACCTTTAATCTACTACTAGTTCACTGCCTCCATAATAATAATAATAATAATCTTTATTTATATAGCGTCATCATATTCTGTAGCGCTTTACAAATCATAGGAAACAAATACAAATGTAATGTAACAGAGCACAACATTTGTATGGAACAACAGGAGTGAGGTCCCTGCTCGCCAGAGCTTACGGTTTATGAAGATGATGGGGTAACACGAGGTAAAAGAATATTTAATGGTCAAGCCATTCTTCTTAGGGAATAGAAAAAAATATAATAAATGGAATTGCTGTCGCTTGAACCACTCAGCCGTCATCTTATATACCAGGTCCAGGGTGAATGGGACTGCAGAGAAGTCTGGTGCCTGTTGGTTGCTGGATAACAGATGGGAGGACGACACAGGACGGGTTAGTAGAAGAGTTAAAACTTCATGCAGTTAATGAGTGTTATAGGCTTGCCTAAAGAAATGGGTTTTAAGAGCACGTTTGAAACTTTGGAGGTTAGGTATTAGTCTGATAGTCCGGAGCAGAGCATTCCATAGAATTGGTGCAGCTCTAGAGAAGTCTTGGAGACGCGAGTGGGAGGTCCGCACTAGGGTAGAGGTTAATCTAAGATCACTGGCGGATCTAAGAGCACGGGTTGGGCGATAGACTGAGATAAGAGAGGAGAGGTAGGGGGGTGCAGCATTATACAGAGCTTTATGGATGAGGGTTATTATTATTTTAAACTGTATTCGAAAGGAGACTGGCAGCCAGTGCAGCGACTGGCATGAACTGTAAGCATACATGGTCCCCTTATCAAACGAGCTGTGTCAGGCAGAATTTTGGGTTGTTTTCATGGCTTCCATGTTAACTTTGTCGCCACCCTGCTGTGTAATCCACAAAATATACTGGCAAACTTTTATCATGTACCGATATTATTTGAGCGCTTCTTGCTCACCTCCTTTGGTTCCTCTCTGACACCCATTGGTTTGAAGCCTGAGTCCAATTAGGGTATGTCGCCATGCCACTCTCTAGCCTGCTGCCGCTGCCTCTGCCTCTGCATGCCGTCCCCTATAGTGTTAGGGTCAATTATTGGATGTTTTACATGCTATCTAGCTTCATTCTGTCACTCTGTCATGGCCATGCTGTTGCCCATAATTTTGGCATAATGGTGCGATTAAGCAGCCTCAGAGGCATCCATGCATGCTGCCCCTGCTGTTTCCTGTCCATTTCCGTGGTGTTTCCATCCTTTTCTGAGGTTCCCAGGTGTTTGGCCAAGCTTCCCTGTGCAGAGCCTTGGTCCCCTTGAAAAATGCTCGAGTCTCCCATTGACTTCAATGGGGTTCGTTATTCGAGACGAGCACTCGAGCATCGGGAAAAGTTCGTCTCGAATAACGAGTACCCGAGCATTTTAGTGTTCGCTCATCTCTAGTTATCATCTTAGCTGGTAACAGGTTCCAAAAACCTATGCTATTCTGATCTTAAAAATGCATTTGTCAGCATTCTGATCATTTCAGTAGTTTATATAAGTTTTTTTTACATAACCTGGCTCCCTGTCAGCAGTGAGTCCTGGGGAGGGGCAGCTGCAGCCTGTGTGTGCCTCAGTCTCCTCATGCATTCTCCTTCTCACCATCCCCCTCTCATCTGCAGGTGTGTGGAGAAGAGGAGACTGACACAGGCTGTAACTGGCGCTCCCTCAGTACTCACCACATGCTGCTGACAGGGAGCCAGCTAATGTGAATTAAATTTATATAAAGTACAGAAATGCAGAATGCTGGCAATGACATTTTTAAAATCAGCATAGCATAGACTATTGGAACCTGTCACATTCCTGGTGACAGGTTCCCTTTAAGCCAGAACTTCAAAACAATACTGCTAACCACCGAGCCACCAACCTGACCTCGAGAGTACAGCCTCCACTCCAATGACCACCAAAAAGTATAACTTACTGATATAGAATTTTAAATTTGACTGAAAAACCACCACATTTTGGGCAGTCTAATAGGGCACCCATAGAAATGCTCTAAATTTCAGTACTTTATACAAGTTTAATTCACATTAGCTGGCTCCCTGTCAGCAGCATGTGGTGAGTCCTGGGAGAGAGCCAGCTGCATTACATGCTTTATTTTGGCGATGGTCTACATCCATTCCCACTTTTTGTTGACATTGGAGGGATAAACAGATCCTCGGGCCCTTATTTCATAAGCTCTTGTTTATGCAGAAAACTCTTGGCTGGGAGCTGTCAGGGATCTGTCATATTGCTTAATAATAGCCGAGCTCAATGCTGTGGGATGAGTAAAATTAATTATGTCTGCTTTCAATTTAGTTCAGACATCTATAATTAATTAAATACATCCCTTCAAGAGCGAGTAGTCACTGCAGAGCAATATCATAGTGATGAGGGACGGGAATCGGGGAGAAGCTGATGCCTTATGGGAAATTATTGTCTTATAAACTTTCTGAAGGATTGTGTAATACTTATGTCATAATCATGTGAGTTATTTCACACTGGTGTGAGAGGACGCATAGCTATGGATGAAGGATCGGGGGCTGCCTAACATTAGATATGAGAGATCTCAGGACTGCCATGTAAATCTCACACAAACCATCTGAAGGTTTCCAGCACAAACACTAGTTCATTTTGGGTTGTTGATGTTCATTTTACAGGAAGGGGTTAAAGATTCAAATGAACCCACCCAAAATAAATACTTTATAAAAATATGTTTAAAAGCATTGCCCTTATACCTAAGGATAAGGCTGTAATATTAAAATATTAGAATGTAAACTTATATGTAACTCACCTGATGGGAGTCCAATGATAATAATGGGGTGCTGAATTTGCAGTGCCATGCCCTGCCTCCCTAGTCCAAATTCACAGGTCTCACTGCGACCATTACTCACCATCTGCCAATATTCAACAACAGACATATAGAGCTCTGTAGAAAATACTTGGTCACATTTAGTTACCCGTCCCTTGCGTGATCCCTGCTGTGCGTTCCCCGATGATCATGGACTCCAGAGCGATTCACTAAGATCGTGCGCCCAATATCCTGCATGTGTCGATTCCCCGCTCAGGTCTGCCGGAGTTCACATTCTTCTTCCCGGTGCATGTAAGTTCTTGGCTTACGACACAAATTCAAATGTTAAATCCCGCGCTCAGTCCGAATCCGCCGGATCGGCTGACGGCCCGCCCCCCCCCCCCCGATTTGTGTCGCATGATCGGATCGCGTGCGCCACAGTCAGCTTTTAAATGCAGCGCGATGGTCTACATCCATTCCCACTTTTTGTTGACATTGGAGGGATAAACAGATAAACAGCATAACGGTAATCGTCGGAAAATCCAACGTTTGTGCGCTCCGCAGACCCTTAGTAAATGAGCCCCACTGTGTCAAATGATTCACACTTATACAGAGAGCTCTGTTACATCGTTCAGCATTTATGTCTTCTAAGGTCCTTTACCCCCTTAACATGTGCAAAATCTACTGCATGTATGTATCTGATCACATGAAATCACAGCAGCCTCCAAGGAGGATGGGGAGGAGTAGAAGTCCATGTTAGCATGCCTTGTTTTCATGTGATAAGATATATACATGGGGTAGTTTTTGCAAATGTTAAGGAGCTAAAGGACCTTAGATGACATCACCCTGGTCACATGACATGAAGTGTTGAATGGTGAGAAGCGGCATGAGACATGGGAAAGAGACTCCGCTGCGGAAGCTATGCCCCCCTGACATACAGCTGTATGCCTGGTATAAGAACAAATTTGATTTTATGGGGATGTGACAATTTTCAGCTAAAAGTAGGGTGGCATTTAGTTCATAGGGCTCTATGGGTACCTGTCACTAGCTGTATTTGTGAAAAAGGTGGTGACAGGTTCCCTTGAATGAGGCTGTATTTAGAAAAGCTTAGGGGCTTAAAGGGGTTTTCCCATGAAAGAAAATTCTCACATTTCTATCCCCTAGTGATATTAACACAATAAAAATAATTGTAACCTCTTACTTTACAGTGTTACTCAGTGTTATTGCATGAGATTACACAGAGGCTGATTACACTTTTACACTGTGCTACAGTGTAGCACATCTGCTACATCTCACAGACATGTTCCTGCCTCCCTCTTCCCCCAGATCACTTATCTCGATGGTGTAGTTTGGAGTCTCTCTCTCTGCTCACCATGTGCTGACAGGCTGTGATCAGTGAGTGTCTGTGAGCTCCGCGCAGGGGGCGTGGCTACAGCCACACAGCATAGACAGACAGAAACTCAGCTCCACGACCTCATCCAAGATGGCGCCCCACCCTAAGTCAGAAGTTAGTGGGTAGTGTCTAGGGGTAACTGAAATTGTGTACAGCAGGACTGATAGAAACAGGTAGGACTTATATCTGTGATTTAACAGTTAATAACAGTGAAAATGTGTTATTTTGCTATTCTGAGTATATTTAAGAAACTTGTCTTTGTGGAAATACCCAAGTCGGCATACGGAGTCGCGGGGTGTCAGCAGTAGTTCTATCATCACCATAGACAGGGGGGCATCCTCTACACCTAGAGGAGAGGAGGTCCTACTATCATCATAGACAGGCGGCATTCCCTACACCTAGAGAAGAGGCGGCTCTACCATCACCATAGACAGGGGTCGTCCTCTACACCTAGAGGAGAGGAGGTCCTACTATCATCATAGACAGGGGTCATCCTCTACACCAAGAGGAGAGACACCTCTACCATCACCATAGACAGGGGGCATCCTCTACACCTAGAGGAGAGGTGGTTCTATCATCACCATAGACAGGGGGCATCCTCTACACCTAGAGGAGAGGCGGTTCTACCATCACCATAGACAGGCGGCATTCCCTACACCTAGAGAAGAGGCGGCTCTACCATCACCATAGACAGGGGTCGTCCTCTACACCTAGAGGAGAGGAGGTCCTACTATCATCATAGACAGGGGTCATCCTCTACACCAAGAGGAGAGACACCTCTACCATCACCATAGACAGGGGGCATCCTCTACACCTAGAGGAGAGGTGGTTCTATCATCACCATAGACAGGGGGCATCCTCTACACCTAGAGGAGAGGCGGTTCTACCATCACCATAGACAGGAGGCATCCTCTACACCTAGAGGAGAGGCAGTTCTACCATCACCATAGACAGGGGCATCCTCTACACCTAGAGGAGAAGCGGTTCTACCATCACCATAGACAGGGGGCATCCTCCACACCTAGAGGAGAGACACCTCTACCATCACCATAGACAGGGGGCATCCTCTACACCTAGAGGAGAGGAGGTTCTACCATCACCATAGACAGGGGGCATCCTCTACACCTAGAGGAGAGGCGGTATTACTATCGCCATAGACAGGGGGCATCCTCTACACCAGGGGTCTCAAACTCAATTTACCTGGGGGCCGCTGGAGGTAGATTCTGGGTAAGGCTGGGCCGCATCAAGTTTTCCACACAAAATGCACTTACAAAATATCATTATTCAGATTCAATTGTCATGGCGTCTCCCAGCGCAAGGAAAGCCCCAAGCTGGGAGACGTGTTTTCTCTATGAACGGTCCTGTGCACCGAGGGGTCCCAAGCTCCTACCGCACTGAGCCCAGTCAGGGACACTCCACTCCCCCCCTCCCCCCCGGTACTTGTCTCCCCGTGTCCCTCCCATCGAAGAAGATGAAGTCGCCGCTCTGACCTGCACCAAGTGCGTTCAGAGCGGCGACTTCATCTTCTTCAAGTACCGGAGGGAAGGGGATTAACCGGTTACGGGCCCTTTCCTGTTTTTTCATGTCCATTTTTCACTCCCCACCTTCAAAAATCTATAACTTTTTTATTTTTACACGTAAAGAGCTGTGTGACGGCTTGTTTTCTGCGTAACAAATTGCACTTCACATTGATGGTATTAAATATTCCATGCCATGTACTTGGAAGCGGGAAAAAAATTCCAAATGCAATGAAAATGGTGAAAAAACGCATTTGCGCCATTTTCTTGTGGGCTTGGATATTGCATCTTTCACTGAGCGCTCCAAATGACTTGTCTACTTTATTCTTTGGGTCGGTACGATTAAGGGGATACCAAATTTGTTATAGGTTTATAATGTTTTTTACAAAAATGAAAACCTCCTGTACAAAAATTATTTTTTTAATTTTGCCAACTTCAGCTGTGGGTGGTGTCATTTTTTGCGAAATTTGATAATATTTTCAATGATATCATTTTTAGGACTGTACGACCTTTTGATCACTTTTTATAGATTTTTTATATTTTTCAAAATGGCAAAAAAGTGGCATTTTCGACTTTGGGCGCTATTTTCCGTTACGGGGTTAAAAGCATTGAAAAACCATTATCATATTTTGATAGATCGGGCATTTTCGGACACGTCGATACCTGATGTGTTTATGATTTTTACTGTTTATTTATATTTATGTCAGTTCTAGGGAAAGGGGGGTGATTTGAAATTTTAGGTTTTTTTATTATAATTTTTTTTTTTTTAACTTTTTTGTATTTTTATTTATACTATTTTTCAGACTCCCTGGGGTACTTTAACCCTAGGTTGTCTGATCGATCCTATCATATACTGCCATACTACAGTATGGCAATATATGGGGATTTTCCTCCTCATTCATTACAATGTGCTATCAGCACATTGTAATGAAGGGGTTAAAACGAAATAGCCTCGGGTCTTCGGAAGACCCGAGGCTACCATGGAGACGGATCGCCGCCCCCCGATGACGTCACGGGGAGCGGCGATCCCAGGTAAGATGGCGGCACCCATGCGCCGCTATCTTTTTGAGGCTGCTGGCAGCTTTGCCGGCAGCTATCGCTGTGCAAACACCCGCGATCGGTGCTAGCACTGATCGCGGGTGTTACCGGTAAGCCTTTGCTGCAATATGCAGCAAAGACTTACCGGCTATGGAGAGGGCTCAGCCCGTGAGCCCTCTCCATGCAGCGTGACCCGACCGCCGCCGTGAATACACGGCGGGCGGTGCTTTTCCAGGTGGGGGCCGCAAAATATTGTCCCGCGGGCCACAGTTGGCCCGCGGGCCGCGAGTTTGAGACCCCTGCTCTACACCTAGAGGAGAGGAGGTCCTACTATCATCATAGACAGGCGGCATCCCCTCCACCTAGAGAAGAGGCGGCTCTACCATCACCATAGACAGAGGTCATCCTCTACACCTAGAGGAGAGGCAGTTCTACCATCACCATAAACAGGGAGCATCCTCTACACCCAGGCCCGGCGTCAGCACCCGGCTGACCCGGGCAAGTGCCGGGGCCCCAGAGCTTCAGAGGGGCCCACCCACCATGATCTATTACTTTACCGCGGGCCGGTCCCACTACCTCCCCTGAATGTAGGCCGCATAGGAGCTGGGCGGAGAGGTAGTGGGACGGGCCCCCTGCCCTACCCACCTCACATGTGACCTGCCCCAAGCTACCCACCTCTCCTGTGAAGCGGCGCGTGCCGCGCCTCGCGTCAGGCCCGGCCTTCGCGCTCCGAGTCCTCACGGCCTGCACACCTCGCGTCCGGCCTGCACAACTCGTGCCTGGCCGGCCTGTGTGCCTCATGTCCGGCCTGGCGTGCTGTCCACCTTCTCCTGTGCAGTCTCCTTCCTGAGCTTCCCACCACGTTCCTACCGGGGTGAGTATAATTGCAACATATGTAAATGCATGTATATGTGTTTGTGTGTAAATGTGCTGTATATTTTTTTGTGTATATATGCTGTATATTTGTGCTTAGGTTTGTATATATATGCTGTATATTTGTGCTTAGGTGTGTATATATGCTGTATATTTGTGTGTATGTTCTTTATACTGGATGTGTGTGTGTATATATGCTGTATATCTGTGCGTATGTGTTGTATATACTGGATGCATGTGTATATATGCTGTATGTCTGTGCGTATGTATTGTATATACTGGATGCGTGTGTATATCTGTGCGTATGTGTTGTATATACTGGATGCATGTGTATATATGCTGTATGTCTGTGCGTATGTGTTGTATATACTGGATGCGTGTGTATATATGCTGTATGTCTGTGCGTATGTGTTGTATATCCTGGATGCATGTGTATATATGCTGTATGTCTGTGCGTATGTGTTGTATATCCTGGATGCGTGTGTATATATGCTGTATGTCTGTGCGTATGTGTTGTATATACTGGATGCGTGTGTATATATGCTGTATGTCTGTGCGTATGTGTTGTATATACTGGATGCGTGTGTATATATGCTGTATGTCTGTGCGTATGTGTTGTATATACTGGATGCGTGTGTATATATGCTGTATGTCTGTGCGTATGTGTTGTATATACTGGATGCGTGTGTATATATGCTGTATGTCTGTGCGTATGTGTTGTATATACTGGATGCGTGTGTATATATGCTGTATGTCTGTGCGTATGTGTTGTATATACTGGATGCGTGTGTATATATGCTGTATGTCTGTGCGTATGTGTTGTATATACTGGATGCGTGTGCATATATGCTGTATGTCTGTGCGTATGTGTTGTATATACTGGATGCATGTGTATATATGCTGTATGTCTGTGCGTATGTGTTGTATATACTGGATGCGTGTGTATATATGCTGTATGTCTGTGCGTATGTGTTGTATATACTGGATGCGTGTGTATATATGCTGTATGTCTGTGCGTATGTGTTGTATATACTGGATGCGTGTGTATATATGCTGTATGTCTGTGCGTATGTGTTGTATATACTGGATGCGTGTGTATATATGCTGTATGTCTGTGCGTATGGGTTGTATATACTGGATGCGTGTGTATATATGCTGTATGTTTGTGCGTATGTGTTGTATATATTGGATGCGTGTGTATATATGCTGTATGTTTGTGCGTATGTGTTGTATATACTGGATGCGTGTGTATATATGCTGTATGTTTGTGCGTATGTGTTGTATATACTGGATGCGTGTGTATATATGCTGTATGTTTGTGCGTATGTGTTGTATATACTGGATGCGTGTGTATATATGCTGTATGTTTGTGCGTATGTGTTGTATATACTGGATGCGTGTGTATATATGCTGTATGTTTGTGCGTATGTGTTGTATATACTGGATGCGTGTGTATGTATGCTGTATGTTTGTGCGTATGTGTTGTATATACTGGATGCGTGTGTATATATGCTGTATGTTTGTGCGTATGTGTTGTATATACTGGATGCGTGTGTATATATGCTGTATGTTTGTGCGTATGTGTTGTATATACTGGATGCGTGTGTATATATGCTGTATGTTTGTGCGTATGTGTTGTATATACTGGATGCGTGTGTATATATGCTGTATGTTTGTGCGTATGTGTTGTATATACTGGATGCGTGTGTATATCTGTGCGTATGTGCTGTGTGTATATATTGGATGTGTAGAGTTCACTGTTAAGGGGCCCACTGAGGCTCTATCGCCCAGGGGCCCACTGAAACCTGGAGCCGGCCCTGTCTACACCTAGAGGAGAGGCAGTTCTACCATCACCATAGACAGGGGGCCTCCTCTACACCTAGAGGAGAGGTGGTTCTATCATCACCATAGACAGGGGGCATCCTCTACACCAAGAGGAGAGACACCTCTACCATCACCATAGACAGGGGGCATCCTATACACCTAGAGGAGAGACACCTCTACCATCACCATAGACAGGAGGCATCCTCTACACCTAGAGGAGAGACACCTCTACCATCACCATAGACAGGAGGCATCCTCTACACCTAGAGGAGAGACACCTCTACCATCACCATAGACAGGCGGCATCCTCTGCACCTAGAGGAGAGGCGGTTCTACCATTACCGTAGACAGGGGGCATCCTCTACACCTAGAGGAGAGGCGGTTCTACCATTACCGTAGACAGGGGGCATCCTCTACACCTAGAGGAGAGGTGGTTCTATCATCACCGTAGACAGGGGGCATCCTCTACACCTAGAGAAGAGGTGGTTCTATCATCACCATAGACAGGGGGCATCCTCTACGCCTAGAGGAGAGGTGGTTCTATCATCACCATAGACAGGGGGCATCCTCTACACCTAGAGGAGAGGTGGTTCTATCATCACCGTAGACAGGGGGCATCCTCTACACCTAGAGAAGAGGTGGTTCTATCATCACCATAGACAGGGGGCATCCTCTACGCCTAGAGGAGAGGTGCTTCTATCATCACCATAGACAGGGGGCATCCTCTACACCTAGAGGAGAGGAGGTTCTACCATCACCATAGACAGGGGCATACTCTACACCTAGAGGAGAGGAGGTTCTACCATCACCATAGACAGGGGGCTTCCTCTACACCTAGAGGAGAGGTGGTTCTACCATCACCATAGACAGGGGGCATAATCTACCCCTAGAGGAGAGGCAGCTCTACCATTAGCATAGATAGTGGTCATCCTCTACACCTAGAGGAGAGGAGGTTCTACCATCACCATAGACAGGGGACATCCTCTACACCTAGAGGAGAGGAGGCTCTACCATCACCATAGACAGGGGGCATACTCTACACCTAGAGGAGAGGAGGTTCTACCATCACCATAGACAGGGGGCATCCTCTACACCTAGAGGAGAGGTGGTTCTACCATCACCGTAGACAGGGGGCATACTCTACACTTAGAAGAAAGGCAGTTCTACCTTCACCGTAAACAGTGGGGATCCTATAAACTTAGAGGGGAGGCGATTCTACTATCACCAAAGACAGGAGGTTCCTCTACATCATCATAGACACAGATTTTTTTACTGTAAGAGCAGTGAAACTATGGAACTTTCTACTGCAGAAGGTTGTGAGGTTGGATACTTTGTACATGTTCAAGAAAGACCTTGGATGCCTTTTTGAGAGCAAAAAATATCACAGGTTTTGGGAAAAAAAACATTCTTATTGGTTGAACTTTATAGAGTGGTGCCTTTTTCCAATATTATCGTCTATGATATCGTCTGTGATTGGAAGGGAAAGAATGAGGATGATAAGGGCCAATATAAAAGGAGAAGGGAACAATTCCCTTCGATAAGATAATATTACTGAGAATATTTCTTGCAATCACTTCTTCCATTCATTTATGGAAAGTTTGTCAAAAAGTTACTGAGCAATCAAGCCCTATGATGGGTGAATTAAGGTGAGAGACATTGGGGCAGATTTACTTACCCGGCCCATTCGCGATCCAGCGGCGCGTTCTCTGCACAGGATTCGGGTCCGGACGGGATTTATGAAGGTAGTTCCTCCGCCGTCCACCAGGTGGCGATGCTGCGCTGAAAATCATCTGAACGCGCCGGAATACACCGAGCTGGACCAGGTGAAGGTAAGCGCTTCCCAAGCGACACATTTTCGGTTTTTAAATGCGGCGGTTTTTCCGAAAAGGTCGGGTTTTCGTTCGGCCACGCCCCCGATTTCCGTTGCACGTATGCCGGCGCCGATGCGCCACAATCCAATCGCGTGCGCCAAAATCCCGGGTCAATTCAGGTACAATCGGCGCAAATCGGAAATATTCGGGTAACACGTCGGGAAAACGCGAATCGGGCCCTTAGTAAATGACCCCCATTGTGCTTGAGAGGCCCCTCTGTGTTCTGTGTATACGTCTGTTTTTGGTCTGTCATGATTGATAATTGATAGTTGATGACACAAAAATATAATTGCAATGCACTTTGGTTCAGGAACATACATAGAATACTTTCTCGTAATGGTTGTGTCTGGCGCAGTGATTTGTGGAAGGAGCCTGGTTAATTTCTCCTCCAGATATCACAATGGATAGAAGATTTTCTCCTGTAATAAACTTCTATGAGACATTTGTGAGGAGACTAAATGGACTTCATAGCTCCATCCACATGTATTTATATCATTATACCATTGTACGTATCCCGGGAACCGCCTGTACAGAGTTATGTTACATTTTCACTGAAAGATAAAGGTATCTTACTGTAGCATACATTTTTTTCTTTCCATATGTGTTTATTAAGAATATTTCATATTATATAACAAAAATCAAACATAAAAGCTGTGCAGGAGTGACAAGGCAGATAGTCATTGGTAGTAGATGCATAAGGACAGGGCTGGGAAATGAGCAGGCAAAGTGGGCAATTGCCCAGGGCCCCCTGCCATTCAGCTGTCTGGGCGGGTGACTCGGGCATCCAGTATGGACCTGCCGTACATATAGCACCTGTGTCCAATAGCACCTGTGTGCATTAATATGCAGAGTGAAGCAGACAAGACCTGTCTGTTTTCCCTGCTCTGTACAGTGTGGAGGTCCCAGGCAGCGCTTAAAGACGTCATCACACTCGCCCTGGTCCCCACACAGACACGTGACGCGGCAGAAGAGCCAGGAAAATAGAGGTGGCATTGGCATGGAAACAGACAAGTAAGTGTTCATTATATTATTTTTTTATTGCCACATGCAGATTATATAGAATTATAGGCGCTGTATATAGTTGGGGGGATGTATATAAATTGTGAGTGGGGTTGTTTGTAGATTATAAAGGGGCTTCTATAACAAGACTGGGGCTTCTAAAACACAATGCACATTTATTATTAATAATAATAATAATTTGGGGTTCCTGTATGTAAGCACTGTTATCCAGGTGACATTATACTGTAAGTGACTGTGGTATTTTTAGGGGCACAGTATGGAAATGTACTGGAAAGAGCTGAAGACACCTGGGGGCAAATTCAGCAGTGATAAGTCACGTCCAGGAGAAGTGGTAATGAAGTTCTCTTCCTGACGGAAAAGATTGGACTAGATGCAACTAATGTCTGTTTCACTCACTGACCTACTGGTGTGTGAGACAGACCGATCTGTGTAGTGTCAGTCATTAGTAATGTTGTCATCTTTCTCTCATTAGGGTGTATGCTTCTTTTTAAAGATTTGTCTGTGAGTTCAGCGGGATATTTATAGCAGGGATCAGGGATGTGGGACTCTCATCTATCTATCTATCTATCTATCTATCTATCTATCTATCTATCTATCTATCTATCCATCTCATATCTATCTATCTATCTAAAGTTAGGAAGAGGCAGCACTCCAAAAGTAGTTTCAAAAAGGTGGGGTGTCTTTATTCCATAAGCGACGTTTCAGCTCCTTACGAGCCTTTTTCAAGCATGGACCATGCTTGAAAAAGGCTCGTAAGGAGCTGAAACGTCGCTTATGGAATAAAGACACCCCACCTTTTTGAAACTACTTTTGGAGTGCTGCCTCTTCCTAACTTTATATTACAGTCCCCCTGCCTGGGGACTTACGGACTGTGCACCCACCGGAGTTGCTGTGCTGCTCTAAATTTTCCTTTTATCTATCTATCTATCTATCTATCCCTTTCTATCTATCTATCCCTTGCTATCTATCTATCTATCTATCTATCTATCTATCTATCTATCTATCTATCTATCTATCTATCTATCCCTTTCTATCTATCTATCCCTTGCTATCTATCTATCTATCTATCTATCTATCTATCTATCTATCTATCTATCTATCTATCTATCTATCTATCCCTATCTATCTATCTATCTATCTATCTATCTATCTATCTATCTATCTATCTATCTATCTATCTATCTATCTATCTATCATATCTATCTATCTATCTATCTATCTATCTATCTATCTATCTATCTATCTATCTATCTATCTATCTATCATATCTATCTATCTATCTATCTATCTATCTAGGTTCAGTGAAGAGGCAGCACTCCTTGTAGTGGTGAAAGGGGTGAAGCTTTATTCCATAAAAAGCGACGTTTCGGTGTACCGTTACACCTTTATCAAGCTTGATAAAGGTGTAACGGTACACCAAAACGTCGCTTTTTATGGAATAAAGCTTCACCCCTTTCACCACTACAAGGAGTGCTGCCTCTTCACTGAACCTATATTGGAGACCCTGTCCAAGGGATCACCGGCTTCTGCACCCACCGCTAGCTGTGCTGCTCTGGATCTTCTACTTTTTATCTATCTATCTATCTATCTATCTATCTATCTATCTATCTATCTATCTATCTAATATCTATCTATCTCATATCTATCTATCTATCTATCTATCTCTTACTATCTATCTCCTATCTATCTATCTATCTATCTATCTATCTATCTATCTATCTATCTATCTATCTATCTATCTGTCTATCTCATATCTATGTATCTATCTGTCTATCTCATATCTATGTATCTATCTCATATCTATCTATAATGTATCTCATACTGTATCTACCTATCTATATAGAAAAAACCAGCAGCCTTTCTATGCTTGACACTTTGAAGCTTATTTTACCCAATACCTGGGCGGTTTGTAAAATTGTTTTATTTCAGGGCCTCACTTTTAGTTTTGCTCAGCGCCTCACTTTTAGTTTTGCTCAGGGCCTCACTTTTAGTTTTGCTCAGGGCCTCACTTTTAGTTTTGCTCAGGGCCTCACTTTTAGTTTTGCTCAGGGCCTCACTTTTAGTTTTGCTCAGCGCCTCACTTTTAGTTTTGCTCAGGGCCTCACTTTTAGTTTTGCTCAGGGCCTCACTTTTAGTTTTGCTCAGGGCCTCACTTTTAGTTTTGCTCAGGGCCTCACTTTTAGTTTTGCTCAGGGCCTCACTTTGACTAATACCGGCCGGTCCTGTCTAAGGCTCAAGAGCACATCATCAGATACAACATGATTTATAGGGATCCCAGCTGGATTCCTATAGCACAGAATTTTTATAAAGTTTTAAATGTGTCATTATCAAAATGTTATAAACCCATCTATTAACCCTTTAATGACCGCCCTATCGGGAGTCTACGTTGGTCATTAAGGGTACTTCTTCTGACGCGATGCCTTCTGAAATCTCTGATCCTGGGTGTTTAACCCTTTACACGCCGCGGTCAAGCATGACGTGTAAGCGTGTCCCTGTGGATCGGACCCTTCTGGTGTGCTTACTGGGGGATCCAATCCCTCCTGCTGCAGCCCCGGGATCCGGCGAGTGCCCTGAGGCTGCCGGCTCCTCCCTGGCAGGACCCAGCTGTATGTAACTGAGCATGCGCATACTTACCCTGTACACTGCAATGCATGTGTATTGCAGTATAAAGGCTTGAACAAGCGATTGGATAAATGTTTGTTCAAGCCATGAAGTATAAAATGTAAATATTGTAAAAAAAAAGGTAAAAATTATTTTATACTAATTAAATTAAATAAAAGTCCCCCAATCAGCCCAATTACTTATAAAAACCAAGTGAAGTATATAAAACACAAAAAACATACAAAATTTTGTATCAATACACATATTTTGTACAAAAGTTATAATAGTAAATACAATGTGATTTTCCCCAATATTGGTTTTGCTCAGCAAAATTGAACAAAAATTGAACAAAAACTGCATAAATGAGGTATCACTGCAATCATAGTGAACCAGAGAATAAAGATAAAATATTATTTTTATGTTATGACGAGCGGGGGAAAAAAATGCTAAAAATCCAAAATAAAAATGGATAATTTTGTTTGTGTCCCCCTTGAAATAGTTAATAAAATCTCATGAATAAGCTTTAGACTTCCAAAATTAATTATCTATACATTGTATCTCATCCCATAAATAATAAGCCTCATATGTCCACATTTCCAAAAAAATTTAAAAATTTATAGCCTGTGCAATGTGACAATACAAATAGCGCTGCTTTGATCCTATGTCCGGCCGTGCGCCCATACAGCAGGTTACCACCACATATGGGGTATCAGTACACTCTGGAGAAATTGATCATCAAACTTTGCAGAACATTTCATCATTTAGTCATTATGAAAGTGTAATTTTTGGCCTAAATAAATGTTTCCAAAAAAAGTAAAAAGTTTCTAACTCAACTCGCACTTCCATTTTGTTTTAACCTATTTGAAAAACTTAAAGGGTTAATAGACTTAGTAGAAGTTGTTTTACATTTGTTGAGGGGTGTAGTTTATATAGTGGGGGTCATTTATGGGGTTTTAATATTATTTAGGCTTTTCGAAATCACTAGAAAGCTGAGTTGTCCCTCAAAATGTGAGTTTTGGTGATTTTCATAAAAATTTGAAAAATCGCACCAAAAGTTCTGCGCCTCATAACATCCTAGAAAAAGGAGAGGACGGATAAAATATCATCCCAACATAAAGCAGACATTCCAGAAATGTTAGTTATTTAGCTTTTAGGGTAGTTTTACTTCCTGTCTGGAATGCAGAACATTTCAAACTTTGAAAATGAAGATTTTTTTCCGAAATTTTGCCAAATTTTCATTTTTTTTCCAGAATGAAACGCAAAACTTATCACTAACATTTTACCACTATCATGAAGTACATTGGGGTAAATTTACTTACCTGGTCCTGTCACAATCCCCGATTCGGACGGTCTGACGAAGATGAAGTAAGGCGCGATTCACTAAGCTCGTGCACCCGAGTTCCTGCATCCGTCACTTCTCTGCCGAGGTCCGCCGGAGTTCCCTTTCTTCTTCCCGGTGCTTGTAAGTGCGTGTCTTACGACACAATTCGAAATGTTAAATTCCGCGCGTTGTCCGAATCTGCCAGGTTGTCCGATTTGTGTCGCATGCAAGCCGGCGCTGATGAGCCAAAATCTGATCAAGTGCGCCAAAATCCCCTGTTAAATGCGGCGCAAAACGGAAATCGCCAGGAAAACCCGACGAAAATGCGCTCTGCCGACCCTTAGTAAATGAGCCCCAATGTGTCTGGAGAAAAACAATCTCAAAATCACCTGGATATGTTAAAGCGTTCCGAAGTTAGAACCAATTATCGTGAGACATGTCAGATTCGAAAAATCAAGTCTGGTCATTGAGCTGAAAACAAGCATCGATGGTAAGGGGTTAAATAAAAGCTGTCACCAAGTACAAAATGGTCCATTATACTATCATATTATTTTCTGCTCACAAATTACAGATCATATGTCATAAATAATAATTTCCCAAACTTTCATTTCCTCTCAGTGCATGCGCATACATGGGATTAGGTAACTTTAATGTAAAAATAAGCAAAGTGGTAATAATTACACTGACTGGACAAGTCTAGATTCCAAACTAGTCATAAAAACGACATAACAAATCTATATAAAATAATTAAACTATATGCAAGGAGTGTCTCCATCTCCTAAGGCAGTGGTGGCGAACCTATGGCACGGGTGCCAGAGGCGGCACTCCGAGCCCTTTCTGTGGGCACCCGGGCCATCGCCCCAGAACACCAGACAGGAATTAAAGAATTTTCCTGCAGTTCCAAGCAACTTGGAAGCAAAGATGCTGCTTTCAGTGATATATTAAAGTGATACTTCACTACTTGGGACTGTAGGAAGAGGGAGAATGTGTAGACAGGGCCTAATTATCTCTGAAGGACTTCCTGCCGGCCCCATGATTCTCTGTGTACAGAGGGACACTGGAGAGAAGCTAAAATGATGCAAATTTTCCTTCTTTCTACTGTGTTGGTGTCCGCAGGAGGCCAATATGATTGAACATTGTTGAAGGACAGGGAGCAATATGTTACTGCTCTAATTTTTGGTTGGCATCTTGCAATAAATGAGGGTGTGCGGTTGCAGTTTGGGCACTCGGTCGCTAAAAGGTTCGCCATCACTGTCCTAAGGTAAAGTGCAAGTGTTTTACACAGAATATAGGAGCACAATGACCTCCTGTGCAGGGTTGTCTGGGATTGTATAATGATTGCTATGGGTAAGAAATTCTATAAAATAAGAAACCAGTTCGTAGGTGATTTTAACAAAAAGCCCAAAAAGCTATTGTAACGTGAAAAAATGGGCATTCAAAGATATTGTTAACTAAATGACTATGTGACATACATAAATACATCACTATTTTTTACCTAGTGTTGGTGAAATATTCCTCTACGGCGGCCATCTTGAGCAAGAGAACAAAAGAGACGCCATTATTACAGGCCTGGCCTGGGGGGGGGGGGGGGTATGTTACCCACTCAGAAGCTATAGAGTTAAATGTTTTAATTCAGCTATTTTTCTTATTTAAACTGTTGTTTGCCTTTCACATTATCCTTAGCATTTTTTTACTGTCCTTCAGGCCTCTGTTTTCTTGGTTTCTTGTTTTGGCTATGAAGAAGCTTCTGGAGCCTTTCGGTAGATAAGTATGTCAGTGAACAAGGCCTATTCATTTTTTCCCATTCGTAATGGCCAATAGAATCTGAGTGCCTTATCTCCTTTCATACAACACCCCAAATGCTGATTTCTCTGTGCTAAAATACAGCTGTGGTTTTTTTAAATAAACAGTGTGATTTGAGTGCATCGGAAGACCGGACTGTGTCTTTGTTTTACACCGTCATCTCGCTGCCGGCAGCTATCTCATCCTCCCTCAAAGGGTTAATTAGGACTCACCTTACAAAAGTCAAGAGGGCTATCACTAGTCTCCACTAACTTACTCCCCCCGCCCCTCTCCACAGACCACTTATGATATCTGACTAGCTTTTCTTTCTAATCCTTGTATCTCTCCCTCCTCTCACCATAGACTATGTAATCTGGCTAGCTTCTCTCACTAATTCTTACTAGTCCCTCTCTGCCTCTCCATAGACTTTTATGTTATCTGTCTCTTCCCCATCTTCTATCCATTGACATTATGCAGTCTGACATCTCTATGACCTTCAGATTTCCGAGTGAAAGCCAGTTATAGGGAACCTGTTACCAGGAATGTCATTTCTAGCTGGTGACATATTCCAGCACCCTATGGTATCCTGATTTTAAAAATGCCATTGTCAGCAATCTGAATCATTTCAGTAGTTTAGAATAGTTTATTTTACATTACCTGACTACCTGCCAGCAGCATGTGGTGATTCTCAGGCAGGGGGGGGGGATGGTTAGTTTTAGTCTGTGTTTGCCTGTGTCAGTCTCCCCTCCCCAGGCACACACAGGCTGCAGCTGCCCCTCCCCTGGGACTCACTACATGCTGCTGGCAGGGAGCCGGGTTATGAAAATCCAACTGTTCTAAACTACTGAAATGATTCACAATTTTGACAAAGGTGTTTTTTAATTTCAGCATAGAAGTGGCGATTGGAACCTGTCACCAGATAAAAAAGACATTCCTGGAGACAAGTTCCCTTTAAGTTGGAAAAGAGCACAAACATACCCAAGTGGCTAAAGAAACTCCAACGCATCATATTACAAACTTTATTCTATTCAGTATTGATTTAAGGAGAGCGTTGAATCGTTAGCTAAATTTACAATTTTAAAACTCAGTGTTTGGCCTGATGAACAACCAGCTCTAACATTCAAGTAAATAGTATATGCAATCAACAGCCAAAAAGTTTTTCCAAAAAAATTGAAGGAAGAGAATAAATTGAGGACATATAGACCATATCCAATATATGAATGGCTGATATTTTCCTTACTAGGTCTTCAGTTGTTTCTAGTCAATGACTTCCGATGCATTTGTGCACAGAATTTTGTGCTGTCACATTGGATGCTATGGGGCAGATTTACTTACCCGGTCCATTCGCGATCCAGCAGCGCGTTCTCTGCGGTGGATTCGGGTCCGGCCGGGATTCATTAAGGTAGTTCCTCCGCCTTCCACCAGGTGGCGCTGATGAAAAGCATCGGAACACGCTGGAGTTCATCGAGCCGGGCTGAGTGAAGGTAAGTGCAAGCTCTGCGACAGATTTTTTGTTTTAAATGCGGCGGTTTTTCCGAATCCGTCGGGTTTTTGTTCGGCCACGCCCCCCGATTTCCGTCGCGTGCATGCCAGCGCCGATGCGCCACAATCCGATCGTGAGCGCCAAAGCAATTCAGGGGAAATCGGCGCAAATCGGAAATATTCGGGTAACACGTCGGGAAAACGCGAATCGGGCCCTTAGTAAATGACTCCCTATATGTTGGATTTGTTTGCCTAATCTCGTAATGATAGAGTTACTAGAGTAATATACCAGTTTCTTGGACACAAACTGGCTACAGCTCCGCACATGTGGTGAACACGTTCCATCTCATATGGACCTTGGATCATTGCATTGTGTTTTGTTAAACAAAATAAACTTTGATTGTAATACAGTTGGACACAACCGCATGACTATACATGGACAACCGATACAGTCCAGGTCCAGACATCTGAAAGTTACCAAATTTTCTTTCATTATCCAATCAATGATGCAAGTAGATGGAGGAGGTCAACATATGGTCACGATCTAGTTCCCAAGAACCAAAAATAATGTTGATGTAACACAATACCCTACTCTAAAGACCCTTTTAAGGAATTCTGAGTTAGAAGATGAGGTCTCCCAATGACGATTGTTATCTTCTCGCAGGAGAGGAGAGCAGCTACATACAGCAAACCCTGTCTTGAGAGTGGATTTTTTGGGTTACCACTGATGGAGGTCCATGATTCTGGTGTATACTCCATGGGCAGTGGCTGAGAAGTCAGAGATAGGTACAATGTCGGGGGTAGCAAAGTTCATCCAATTGTATGATGATCCAAGCAGATGGGGTCAAAGGTAGGCGGTAAAAGTTCATAGTTCACAGAAAAGAACTAGTCTATGGGGCACATGTATCATAAGTTCGGCTTTGTCCGTCTGGTTATTTTTTTCTCAGCTTTTCAGATGTATCAGATGTATCTTAGTGGTTTTTCCTTATTGTTGCATGTGGAGTTTGGTCTTCAGTAAATTTGCAACTTTTTAAAACAAAGGGCCACATTTATCACTTTTGTGCGCCTAAGTGTAGTAGTTGCGCCTAAATTCTTGCGCACTGTTTTGCCAGAATTATCACAAGCTACAACCATCTGTGATAAGTTAATTTTCTGCTTCTTATTAATCACTTTACTTTAACACAGTTTAGGCACAATTTTGGCGCAGTTTCGGCACAATGTTAGATTCGGGCACTTACATGTGATCCTGTTACAAGCTCCTCTCTGCTTCTCCCACATCCAAGAATAAAGATAACACTCACAGCAGCACCCAGGTGTGTGACACCCAGCACCCAGTGACCTCCTCAGCAGTGGCTTCTCCTGGAGCGGATCCCCCAGTGCTGGTCTCCTGCTGCACCCCTGTAATTCTGCACAGTATCCCCCTCAGACACAATGGTGTCTGAGGGGGATACTGTGCAGAATTACATGGGGGACACTTGTATCTGCAACATTCTGCAAAGTTCTCTTCTCTCTTGCTTTGAGCTCAGGAGTTTGCAGAATGTTTTGTAAATAGAAGGTGATGAACTGTAAATAGAGTCTGCAGCTCCTGTCTGCAGTGTATGTAATGTCTGTATTATCTGTACTAGTGTCTGCAGTGTATGTAATGTCTGTATTATCTGTACTAGTGTCTGCAGTGTATGTAATGTCTGTATTATCTGTACTAGTGTCTGGCTGAGCTTTGCTGCTAGAAACGAGCTGTTCTGTACAGGCGTTCAGTGCCACTTCTCAGTTTACGCCACCTTCGGGCTGGAGTGTTTTTGCGCCAATTTTTGCGCCTAAATGAAAAAGTTGCAAGTGATGAATATCATTAGGCGCAGCAAAACATCTGGATTGGTAAGATAGATGAGGGAAAGCTGCTTATTTTTGCTGCGCGGCTAGTTTGGCGTTTAATCGCAAAAATGGCGCAAAAACAGTGCGCCAGTACGAAAAGGTGCAAAAATAACAGAAAAAACGAGTGATACATGTGGCCCAAAAGTCACAAAAAGTTTCCAAAGGTCACAATCCGCTCCAAGCTAATTTCTACGCCTGGTCAGGGGGCAGCCATAGATTTGTGCACAAATTTGGAACTTTAAAAAAAAAAAAATTGCAACTTTCACATCTGGATTCAGGTGATAACTCAGGGAACACTGCAGAAAACTAGACCATGGAGAACTTTGAAGGGAGATTGTCTCCCTTTTTTGTTGCAAAAAAATTGCAAATAAGCACATGTGACCTGAAAAGTCTCAAAAATGAACAAAAAAGGCAAGTCAAAAGTTTGATACATGTGCCCCATAGAGTCCAATATTTAAAAAATAAAATGTCACTAACTTTTTAACAAACTTTGGCTAGAACGGCAGCACAGGTGAGTACAGGAAATGTTAGTACCTCCTTCTCCACTTACCTTGGCTCTGATAATTCCTTCTTCCCTCCTGTAGCAGGAGAATATCACTCATCCTGCTCCCCCCTCTCCTCTCCCTTCCTACAGTGAGACGGACTGTGAGGGAAAGAGGCACAGTGGGTGACGCCATAAGGACGGACTGAAGGAGTGAGAAACAGGAAGTTGTGTGTATATGCAGGGGGAAGAACAGGAAAGGCTGGCGCTCTCACAAGAGGCAAAGACACAGCTACATATACATGTAGAGATATGTCTAATGGAACAGATTTATTGAAAAGGGGCCAACCCCTTTAAGTTGAAATTGTATGTAAGTCAGAACTGGTATATTTTATAATTGTAACTCCAGAAAAAAACATTTTATTGATGACGGGAGGCTACTGAACATTTTATCAAGGAGAAGTAGGTGCATTTCCCACCCTAGTCTTATACTCAAGTCAATAAATTTCCCATCATTTTGTGGTCAAATTAGATGCCTCGGCTTATACTTGGGTCAGTTTAAACTTGAGTATATGTGGTGTGTAAATTTCTTTTCTTTCAATGAAAAGGTGAAAGACAAGGGGACATTGTGTGGGGGATTATTGTGTGATATACTACCAGGAGGAGGTTACGTAAAAGGGGTTACTATAAAGGGGGGCTACAGAAAAGGGAAGGGGCACTATAAAATGGCTACAGTAATGGGAGGAGTTACACTATAAAGGGGGCTGCACGAAAGGGAGGCGGCTATACCCCTGGCCATGTCTACTTGTTAGGGGTGTCAATTTACCATATTGGCTGTTCGGCCGCCAATCCACAATACGGTCTGGTCGTGAGGCCGCCTCTGAACCCAGATGGGTACGTCAGGTCTGCTCAACTCTACCCATAATGTATCTGCTGATTGGTGTCATACGTATCTGCGGGGTTGGTGTCATATGCTGTGCGCACGTAGGACCGGCAATGATAAATGTCCCCCTAAGTGTTTGTAATGGCACCTTCCCTTTAAATTTGCTACTGAAGACCTTTATCACTAAACCTCAAGCATGGACATTACACTGCAAAGACTCTAATAGGCAGCAGATGTTTAACACCCTCACCACATCAATAATGTGTGAAATTACTAGAGGGTTACGTATGGCCAAAAATAATATAAGATTTTGCTTTATGCAGTGATCTAGGAATTTACAGAGCTAAGAACATATGCCAAGAAACATGGAATTTCTACCAGATGAGCGCTGGGGTGTACAGGGTGCTCCCTCAGCACTTCCCCCCTCCCACTGTGTGCTGCTGTGAGATTACAGCATGATGGGGAGGACCCTTCTAGCTCATTAGCATAATTTTATAGTTGATTTTTAGAGGGAAGTAGGAAATGGATAACAAATGTAAGAAGATTACCACAATCACGGTGCCTGGATCTATGAGTAATGTACCTGGTTTATTATGATGGATTGTGATGGTAGATTTCCTTTGAAAATACAAATATCCAAAACAGATCTGTAAACTAGAATTTCCTAAGAAAGTGAATTCAGACAGCACTGGTCTATTTACTGGGTTTCAGGATCATCCATAAAAACAGCCTTTTTTTTCCCAATGATTTTTTTGAAGCAGATGAGCCGGACCGCATTATTTTGATTGATCTAACGTCATTTTACCTCACTGATACTGTTGGTAATGTTTTATCATCACTACGTACGTAAAAAAAATGTCCCCTCTAATTTTTGGATATTTAGTCATAAAAAAAATTCCATGGTTTTGAGAAATGGTTTGTTCCTCCAGCCTAATGTTTTATGTAAAATTCTAGGATAAAGTTTAAAGAATAACACAAACTTTTTCGATCCTTCTGATATAAATCTTTGTATAAATACTTGTGGTTTGTCTTCAGAATTTTTTCTCTGGATAACTTTATTCAAGGTTTTAGGATATGGGGGTCAAGTGAGTTCATTTTTGTATGTTTGCACTTATTTATGTGTTATTATTCCGAGTACAGGCAGTCCCCGGGTTACGTACAAGATAAGGTCCGGAGGTTTGTTCTTAAGTTGAATTTGTATGTAAGTCGAAACTGTATATTTTATCATTGAAGTTCTAGACAAATTTTTTTCTTTTGTCCCAGTGACAATTGGAGTTTCAAAATTTTTGCTGTAATTGGACCAAGGATTATCAATAAAGCTTCATCACAGACACCTTACAGCTGATTATTGCAGTCTGGGACTATAGTAAAGCATCCAGAGACCTTCACCAGAGGTCACAGTGGGCAGAGGGGTCCGTCTGTAACTATGAGTCGTCTGTAAGTCGGGTGTCCTTAAGTAGGGGACCGCCTGTATTCCAATTACTTGTTGTACAAAGGCCAACTAAACATTGGGGATGTCTTCTTCTGATTCTTTGTGTAAACAAATACGTAGCCTAATTTTTTTTTACATTTTTTGGAAGATAACATGGCAAGGTAATATTTAATTATGAACTATATTTAACATTTTTATAGAAACATTTCATATTGAAAGGAAATTTACAATCAAAATCAAGCATGAATAAACCAGACGAACTTACTCATAGATCCAGGCACCGAGACTGTGGTAATCTTCTTATATTTTGGCCTCCTTACTTCTAAAATCAACTTTTCAAATTATGCTAATGATCCAGAAGGGCTTCTGGGTGTGTTACTAGAGCCCTTCCATGCTGCTGCTTCACAGGCAGCTAAAGGAGGAGTTACAAAAAGTCTGAACACTATCGTAAATAGAAATATCAACTATAGTGGCGAGGAATTGATATTGTTTGTGCAATGAAAAGTTTTACAATTAGTTATACAAAAAGTTATACAATCTCTGCTTGCTGTCATTCTCTAGGAAGCTTCATTGTTAACTTCCTGTGGATAAAAACCAGATGTGGCCTTCCGATGTCACACAGGTGCACAGCTTGTTATATCCCTAGTCATGTGATGTCACACAGGTGCACAGCTCGTAATATCCCTGGCCATGTGATGTCACACAGGTGCACTGCTCATTATATCCCTGGCCATGTGATGTCAGACAGGTGCACGGCTCATTATATCCCTAGTCATGTGATGTCACACAGGTGCACAGCTCATTATATCCCTAGTCATGTGATGTCACACAGGTGCATGGCTCGTTATATACCAGAGAGTAACCAGAGCTGTGTGTTATAATGAGCTGTGCACCTGTGTGACATCACATGACCAGGGACAGAACAAGTGGTGCACCTGTGTGATATCACATGACCAGGGATATAATGAGCTGAACAGGAAGTTAATAATGAGGCTTCTTGTTGAGTGACAGCAAGCAGAGATCTAGAAAACAGCAAGGAATTGATACTGGAAGCAAATTGGAAAATTGTAGAACTTTTTATTAAACAAGTAACATCAATAATTTGCTGAAACTGGATGATTCCTTTCAACATCCTATGATAATACATTTTTTTAATTTGGATTTTTTTTTTATGACAGCACTCAGTAAAAGCATGACTTTTCAGTCCAGCATTTTTTACATCCAATCTCATCACGTTGTAACTACAGTATGTGAAGAATAGCCAGAAAGAAGATCCTGCCACAAGGTCACAGAAAGAGAAAAATCCCATTGATGGAGGCCAGCAGCCGCGCTGCTCAGGAAATACGAGAGCTGTATCTTAGATACTAAATATTCCATGAGCCCCAAACAAAATGTCTATGTAATAATGGAGAAAACTTATAAAAAGTTGACAATAGCAGCGCTAGTCATACAGTCATGGGAGGCGAAATATTCCACAGCTGTACGGCCTCATATTGCTCCTAGCAACCAAGCCAATATAATATCTTTATCTCTCCTTATATTAGACCTAAATATGTAATTCCATTCAAATGTATTGCTTTAAGGCTCTACTGATCTTGAGCTTCAGCTCGTATTGCAGCTGTGAGCTACATTCACAGTTCTGCTGGCTTCAGAGCAGAAATCTCCCAACTATAGAGATAGCAACGGTCCTTTGGTTTGCACAGCCTGAGCCATGAGCTCGTCTCCATCATCAACCTAACAATTGTACATTGCTGATTAAGTAGTTAAAGGAAAACTTCCACCACGAATCTACCTATAAAGGTAGATCGGGTGGTAGGTGGATCAATAAGGCGTGAGGATAGCCCTTTTAAGGGCTAATCCTCACGTCCTTGCTTGTTTTGATAACTTTTATTAGATTTATATGCAAATTTTCTTATGCGTCTACTGGGGCGTGCAGTAGCCGCATCTGAGGTTACACGGCGCGGCTACTCCGCGCCTAGGTAGCCTCTTTTCTCCTCCTACTCAAATCTTCGGCGCGCAGCTACGAGGAGCTTGTCCAACGATCCTGCCGTCTGCGCATGCGCAGAACAGCAGGCCCGCGCGTGTGCAGCTCCGGCTTCAGAGCAGTGATCGCGCAGGCGTGGGCCTGCTGTTCTGCGCATGCGCGGACAGCAGGATCCTCGGACAAAGTTTGTGAGTAGGTGGAGAAAAGAGGCTACTGGGGCGCGGAGTAGCTGCCCTGTATAACCTCAGATGCGGCTACTCCGCGCCCCAGTAGCCGCATAAGAAAATTTGCATATAAATCTAATAAAAGTTATCGAAACAAGCAAGGACGTGAGGATTAGCCCTTAAAAGGGCTATCCTCACGTCCTATTGATCCACCTACCACCCGATCTACCTTTATAGGTAGATTCGTGGTGGTAGGTTCCCTTTAATTAATTAGCTTACAATGTAACACAAATGTCAGAAACCTCTCTGCGGATTATGTCCGCTGTCTTCTGAGCTTGTTAGCCATACACAGGGATTCCCTTTTGAAGGGAGATTGACAGCTGCCTTGGAGTGTTCATTTCCTTTGCTAAGGCAGGTGTGTGTTTTGTGGAAAGCTGGAACCCTAAGTAATATGGTATCCAGTATCTTGCCTCTGGTCCAGAAACTCTGTACAGTACAGAACAATGTACAGTAGTCAAAACTTGATCTCCTGCTTTCACGAGAACAGGAGCAGGACACTCACTCTTTGCAATCATGACATCATCAAAGGTCCTTTACCGTGTAAAAAATGTGTGTTCTGTGCCTTGCTATGATACAGTGCTGTTTATATGACTTGATTTGTTAGTGAAGTTATTCAAGAAGTAGCTACTTCTGTACATACACACACATGCACTTACCTAGTTATCTAGTAGTTCTGGTAATGTATCTATGTAGAAATCTTGGCTCTGGTAATATGTTCAAATAGTAATCTGGGGTCAGGTACCATAGCTATATAGTAAGCTTCTTTCTGGCAATCTATCTATTCAGTAATATTTGTTCTGGTGCCATAACCATGCAGCAAGATTGGTTCTGGTGTGATATCTATGCAGTAAGATTGGTTCTAGTGCTGTTCCCTTGTAAATATGTTCATGTATATTATAGTTTCTATCCAGCAGTTTTGTTTTATTACTGCTTTTATGCACTAAACATCAGATCATTTAAAACTCCAGACGAATGAGACGGCCACAATCTCTTTAAAGGGAACCTGTCATCAGGATCCCTTTTTCAGGATCTCCAACGGCCTCATAGAGAATAGTGTACACATTGCCAAAGAATTTTTAAAGTAAAACTGTCTTTTTCCGAAAAAAAGCTAAGTTAGATGAAAGTTTACCTTTCTGTGTGCGGAGCTGTGTCCCCAGTCCCATGGGAGTGGCCAGTGAGGAGTGGTTTCCATCCCACCATCGATTTCAAACAAAAAAAAAAAACACTGTCATGTCCCCCCATATGTCCTTCCCCCATTGCTTCCCTCCATAGGACATCATAGAATACCTTATGTAAACCACTTGTAAAGGTACGTTACTAAATTACCTGTAACACAAATATCAGTAAACTTTAACCGTATAAGTAACTTCCAAAATATGACAGACACTTCTTGCTGGGTGGAAAATTAGGTCACAGCTTTATTTTTTTTTATACATTAACCTATAATATCCAAAAATGAGGCACTTGGGATAAAATCATACATTTTTAGAGCCCTGATAACTATATGCTGGACTCCCAGCTGGCAAGTCGGCCAATCAAGCAACCACCATCTCAAATCTTCCACCATTCCACCTGCTGTGACTTGAAATGAATTATAAAATACAAAGCAAAAACATTGCAAAAAACATAACATCTCAATAACATAGGGAGGAGGGAGGGGCAGCTTGAGTGTCTCATCAAAGAGGGAGATAACATTGAGTGATCAGTCATATAAACCCCATGTCCTGTAGGAGGGGAGGACGTCATGAGGTAAGCAAAAGGGGAGGAGTGAGAACACATCTTAAAGGCACAGATGACCAACCCTATTAAAGTGCAATAGTACCCACATTTTAAACCCTTTTGCATCTTATAACAACAGCCCCCAGTGTAGGGGTACCTTCCTTAAACAGTCAGGTGTACCCCACCATCTTCTGCTCAATGTGATGCTCTGCTGTCCATCTCTGTGTCTTCTTGATTCTTTGAATCCCATTGTTACCATTTTTAAATAATTCAGTTCTATCGGTTTACGAATTCTGCTCTTCGATTCATTAAATGCACAAACTGGGGCAGATTTACTTACCCGGTCCTGTCACGACCCCACGGTGCGTTGTCCGACGAGGATTCAGGTCTGGCGCGATTCACTAAGCTCATGCACCCGAGTTCCTGCATGTGTCACTTCTGCGCCGAGGTCCGCCGGAGTTCAATTGCTTCTTCCCGGTGTATGTAAATGCATTGTCTTGCGACACATTTCTAAATGTTAAATCCTGCACTAATCCCCCCCATTACTGTCGCGTGCAAGCCGGCGCCGATGCGCCAAAATCCGATCGCGCATGCTAAAATCTCAGGGGAATTCGGCGCAAAGCGGAAATCATCGGGACCCTTAGTAAGTGAGCCCCTCTATGTCCATACAAAGTGTAAAGCCAAGGAATTCTACGTTGTGGCCATTAACTCAATGAAGTTTAGAGACAGATAACATTTCTTTGTGTAGCAGCGGATTCCCCAATCTAATGAGTTCATTATTATTGCATGGCCCTTTACCTTGTGTAATGTGCTGCAGCCACATATAATTGTCTCGATGACAACCTCTGGTCCGCGGTGCCTGTTACAGGCCACAGACGTGTATTGTGTTACATGACGCACAGTATCCGAGATAGCGAAACTAAATCTGCGCAATTTGGTAAACTCATTGTGAAAGGTCTGGAGCACGTACTATAGTGTTGTAAATATGTTTAGGGTTTTTTTTTGTAATTTATCTAAAGCCTGGATTAACAGCGGCCTTAATTTTATAATTTAGCAACTTGGGGATAGGTGACTCCCAATTCCCCATGACTCAGGGATATTCCCTAGTCCAGTGGTGGCTAACCTATGGCACTGGTGCCAGAGGTGGCACTCAGAGCCCTTTCTGTGGGCACTCAGGCCATCACCAGAGATGACTCCAGGTATCTTCTTGCAGTCCCAGACAGCCCAGGACTTGCTGTGCACAGAGCTATTTTAAAGTGACAGCTCTACCTGGGACTACTGGAGGAGTGGGAAGGTGTGGACAGATCTGGATTATCATTGCTCCGGCCCTGACAATTCTTGTTTATGGGACCCTGGAGCAAAGCTACAATGATCATCCAAATTTCTTCTATTTTATGCTTTATTGGTGTTTTCAGGGTGCTGGTATCAATGAAAGCTGTGACAGAGAAGGGGGTATAAATCTTAAATTAAATTTCTGTGTTGGCACTTTGCAATAAATAAGCGGGTCTTGGTTGTAGTGTTGGCACTCGGTCTCTAAAAGGTTCGCCATCACTGCCCTAGTCCTTAGATATTCCTCCATTCACAGGATACAGGTAGTTATATGCTGCTGATATCGCCAGCTCTCACACTGGACCCTGCCACATTGAAAATGAAGTTCAATCTGTAAAAAATCTGAAAACTTTTCACATCACTCTACTCTGCTCCTCCTGCACTATAACATGCTGCTTGCATATAGCCTATTGGGGCATATTTACTATTGCACCTGTTTTCTGACCGACTTTGCACATTATTTTAGGTGTAAACTGCTTTCACAGGTATTTAAGAAATGTCCGCTGTTGCACGCCGTATGTTAAAGGTGCACCACAAAAAGGTTGGTGAACTCTGTTGGGTCAGTGCAGGGAAGCGTCAGATTCATGATTTGTGGCGCACGTTCTTAATAAATATGTTGCTCCCAGCATACACAGGAAGAGCATTTTTAGTGCAGTTTCCCAATTTCATAGTAAATGTGCCCCACTATCTACAATCAGCTCAGCTCCTCCTGCTCTACAACATGCTGCCTGCAGATAGGACACTATGTACAATCCACTCAGCTCCTCTTGCTCTATAACAGGCTGCCTGCAGATAGGACACTATGTACAATCCACTCAGCTCCTCCTGCTCTATAACATGCTGTCTGCAGATAGGACACTATGTACAATTCCCACAGCTCCTCCTGCTGTATAACATGCTGCCTGCAGATAGGACACTATGTACAATCTGTTCAGCTCCTCCTGCTCTATAAAATGATGCCTGTAGATAGGACATTGGGGGTCATTTACTAAGGGCCCGATTCGCGGTTTCCCGACGTGTTACCCGAATATTTCCGATTTGCGCCGATTGTACCTGAATTGCCCCGGGATTTTGGCGCACGCGATTGGATTGTGGCGCATCGGCGCCGGCATGCGCGCGACGGAAATGGGGGGGGGGCGTGGCCGAACGAAAACCCGGCGTATTCGGAAAAACCGCCGCATTTAAAAGCGGAAAATGTGTCGCTCGGGACACGCTTACCTTCACTCAGCAGGCCTCGGTGAATTCCGGTGCATTCAGATGCTTTTCAGCGCAGCAGCGCCACCTGGTGGACGGCGGAGGAACTACCTTATTAAATCCCGGCCGGACCCGAATCCAGCGCAGAGAACGCACCGCTGGATCGCGAATGGCCGGGTAAGTAAATCTGCCCCATTATGTACAATCTAATCATACTATTCTGAGAGCAGAACTGATCTAGTTGGCCATGGCAACCAATCAGAGGTCAGTTTTCATTTTCCCACAGCTGTTTATAAAATTACAGCTGATCTCTGATTGGTTTCCATGGGTAACTGGAACAGTTTTACCTCAGGTAATTCTGATACTCCCTGTCTGTAATAGGAAACAATGTATAATCTTGGTCAGGGGCTAATTACAGAGACTTTGCCAAATAAGGCCGCTTTGCAGGTGTTTGGAGACTTACAACCATTGAAACTCCATTTGGGGATTCTGGGAAATATGCAAATATGTTTTCCAGGATGGGATATTTGTGTAGAATCTGCAGAGATCCAGCTGCTCTATAATATGCTGCTGCTTGGACTGTACTTCAGAACTTGCTTTAACCCCTTCCCGACGCGCGCCGTACTAGTACGGCGCGCGCCGGGTCCCGGTGCATGGAGAGGGCTCGCGGGCCGAGCCCTCTCCATAGCCGGTAAGTCTTTGCTGCATATTGCAGCAAAGGCTTACCGGTAACACCCGCGATCGGTGCTAGCACCGATCGCGGGTGCTTTCACCGCGATCGCCTCCGGCAATGCTGCCGGAGGCTTCAAAAAGATGGCGCCGCATGGGCGCGGATCTCCGCTCCCCGATGACGTCACGGGGAGCGGTGATCCGTTGCCATGACAGCATCGGGCCTCACGAAGGCCCGAAGCTGTCTCGTTTTAACCTATTCATTACAATGTGCTATCAGCACATTGTAATGAATGAGGAGTAAAATCCCCATATACTGCCATATTGCAGTATGGCAGTATATGGTAGGATCGATCAGACAACCTAGGGTTAAAGTACCCTAGGGAGTCTGAAAAATAGTTAAAGTAAAAGTAAAAAAAAGTTAAAAAAAAAAAAATTATATTAAAAAAACCTAAAAATTCAAATCACCCCCCTTTCCCTAGAACTGATATTAATATTAATAAACAGTAAAAATCATAAACACATTAGGTATCACCGCGTCCGAAAATGTCCGATCTATCAAAATATTATAACGGTTTTTCACTGCGTTTAACCCCGTAACGGAAAATAGCGTCCAAAGTCAAAAATGACATTTTTTTGCCATTTTGGAAAATAGAAAAAAATTAATAAAAAGTGATCAAAAGGTAGCACAGTCCTAACAATGATAGCAATGAAAACGCCATCAAAAGTCGCAAAAAATGACACCACCCACAGCTTCGTACACCAAAGTATGAAAAAGTTATTAGCGCCAGAAGATGGCAAAATCAAAAAAAAAATTTTGTACAGGAGGTTTTAATTTTTTTAAATGTATGAAAACATTATAAAACCTGTACAAATGTGGTATCCCTGTGATCGTAGCAACCCAAAGAATAAAGTAGACATGTCATTTGGGACGCAGAGTGAAAGCTGTAAAATCCAAGCCCACAAGAATACGTCGCAAATGTGTTTTTTCACCATTTTCACAGCATTTGGAATTTTTTTCCCGCTTCGTTAAGGGGTTAAAGGTTGTTTCCAGGATAAAGTCAAATGTGGTTTAAAAAGATCTGCAGATTGATAGATTTAGAGCTTTGTGTTGATAGTATTGTCATGTCCTGGGACTAATCAGGTTTAATCGGGGCTGGATTTAGATAAAGTGGGGCCCTCACCAATTCTAAAAGTGGGGCCCCAAAATAAAACTATTTTATGAACAGTCACAGTCAGGGCCGGATTAAGGTTGGTGGGGGCCCCTGGGCGCAAAATATGGTGGGGGCCCCCATTAAATGTAGTTCAGACAGGGAACAGCAATCACTATATACAGATCCCCCCACAATCAATGTATACAGCTCCCCCAGCAATCACTGTATACAGCTCCCCCAGCAACCACTGTATACTGCACCCAGCAATCACTATATACAGCTCCCCCAGCAATCACTATATACAGCCCCCAGCAATCACTGTATAGAGCTCCCCCAGCAATCACTATATACAGCTCCCCCAGCAACCACTGTATACTGCACCCAGCAATCACTGTATACAGCTCCCCCAGCAATCACTATATACAGCTCCCCCAGCAACCTCTGTATACTGCACCCAGCAATCACTGTATACAGCTCCCCCAGCAACCACTGTATACTGCACCCAGCCATCACTATATACAGCTCCCCCAGCAACCACTGTATACTGCACCCAGCAATCACCGTATACAGCTCCCCCAGCAATCACTATATACAGCTCCCCCAGAGATCACTGTAAACAGCTCCCCCAGCAATCACTGTATACAGCTCCCCCAGCATTCACTATATACAGCTCCCCCAGCATTCACTGTATACAGCTCCCCCAGCAATCACTGTATACAGCTACCCCAGCCATCACTATATACAGCTCCCCCAGCAATCACTGTATACAGCTCCCCCAGCCATCACTATATGCAGCTCCCCCAGCAATCACTATATACAGCTCCCCCAGCAATCACTGTATACAGCTCCCCCAGTCATCACTATATACAGCTCCCCCAGCAATCACTATATACAGCTCCCCCAGCAATCACTGTATACAGCTCCCCCAGCAATCACTGTATACAGCTCCCCCAGTAATCACTGTATACAGCTCCCCCAGCAATCACTACATACAGCTCCCCCAGCAATCACTGTATACAGCTCCCCCAGCAATCACTGTATACAGCTCCCCCAGCAATCACTGTATACAGCTCCCCCAGCAATCACTGTATACAGCTCCCCCAGCAATCACTATATACAGCTCCCCCAGTAATCACTGTATACAGCTCCCCCAGCAATCACTGTATACTGCACCCAGCAATCACTATATACAGTTCCCCTAGCAATCACTATATACAGCTCCCCCAGCAATCACTGTATACAGCTCCCCCAGCAACCACTGTATACAACTCCCCCAGCAATCACTGTATACAGCTCCCCCAGCATTCACTATATACAGCTCCCCCAGCAATCACTGTATACTGCACCCAGCAATCACTGCATACAGCTCCCCCAGCAACCACTGTATACAGCTCCCCCAGCAATCACTGTATACAGCTCCCCCAGCAATCACTGTATACAGCTCCCCCAGCAATCACTGTATACAGCTCCCCCAGCAATTACTATATACAGCTCCCCCAGCAATCACTGTATAAAGTTCCCCCAGCAATCACTGTATACAGCTACCCCAGCAACCACTGTATACAGCTCCCCCAGCAACAACTGTATACAGCTCCCCCAGCAACCACTGTATACAGCTCCCCCAGCAATCACTGTATACAGCTCCCCCAGCAATCACTATATACAGCTCCCCCAGCAATCACTATATACAGCTCCCCCAGTGATCACTATATACAGCTCCCCCAGCAATCACTGTATACAGCTCCCCCAGCAATCACTATATACAGCTCCCCCAGCAATCACTGTATACAGCACCCAGCAATCACTGTATACAGCTCCCCCAGCAATCACTATATACAGCTCCCCCAGCAATCACTATATACAGCTCCCCCAGCAATCACTATATACAGCTCCCCCAGTGATCACTATATACAGCTCCCCCAGCAATCACTGTATACAGCTCCCCCAGCAATCACTGTATACAGCTCCCCCAGCAACCACTGTATACAGCTCCCCCAGCAATCACTGTATACAGCTCCCCCAGCATTCACTATATACAGCTCCCCCAGCAATCACTGTATACTGCACCCAGAAATCACTGCATACAGCTCCCCCAGCAACCACTGTATACAGCTCCCCCAGCAATCACTGTATACAGCTCCCCCAGCAATCACTGTATACAGCTCCCCCAGCAATCACTGTATACAGCTCCCCCAGCAATCACTGTATACAGCTCCCCCAGCAATCACTGTATACAGCTCCCCCAGCAATCACTATATACAGCTCCCCCAGCAATCACTGTATAAAGTTCCCCCAGCAATCACTGTATACAGCTCCCCCAGCAATCACTGTATACAGCTCCCCAGCAATCACTGTATAGAGCTCCCCCAGCAATCACTGTATACAGCTCCCCCAGCAATCACTATATACAGCTCCCCCAGTGATCACTATATACAGCTCCCCCAGCAATCACTGTATACAGCTCCCCCAGCAATCACTATATACAGCTCCCCCAGCAATCACTGTATACAGCACCCAGCAATCACTGTATACAGCTCCCCCAGCAATCACTATATACAGCTCCCCCAGCAATCACTATATACAGCTCCCCCAGCAATCACTATATACAGCTCCCCCAGTGATCACTATATACAGCTCCCCCAGCAATCACTGTATACAGCTCCCCCAGCAACCACTGTATACAGCTCCCCCAGCAATCACTGTATACAGCTCCCCCAGCATTCACTATATACAGCTCCCCCAGCAATCACTGTATACTGCACCCAGAAATCACTGCATACAGCTCCCCCAGCAACCACTGTATACAGCTCCCCCAGCAATCACTGTATACAGCTCCCCCAGCAATCACTGTATACAGCTCCCCCAGCAATCACTGTATACAGCTCCCCCAGCAATCACTGTATACAGCTCCCCCAGCAATCACTGTATACAGCTCCCCCAGCAATCACTATATACAGCTCCCCCAGCAATCACTGTATAAAGTTCCCCCAGCAATCACTGTATACAGCTCCCCCAGCAACCACTGTATACAGCTCCCCCAGCAATCACTGTATACAGCTCCCCCATCATTCACTGTATACAGCTCCCCCAGCAATCACTATATACAGCTCCCACAGCAATCACTATATACAGCTCCCCCAGTAATCAATATATACAGCTCCCCCAGCAATCACTGTATACAGCTCCCCCAGCAATCACTGTATACAACTCCCCCAGCAATCACTGTATACAACTCCCCCAGCAATCACTATATGCAGCTCCCCCAGCAACCACTATATACAGCTCCCCCAGCATTCACTGTATACAGCTCCCCCAGCAATCACTGTATACAGCCCCCCAGCATTCACTATATACAGCTCCCCCAGCAATCACTGTATACTGCACCCAGCAATCACTGTATACAGCTCCCCCAGCAATCACTGTATACAGCTCCCCCAGCAATCACTGTATACAGCTCCCCCAGCAATCACTGCATACAGCTCCCCCAGCAATCACATGTATACAGCTCCCCTAGCAATCACTGTATACAGATCCCCCAGCAATCACTGTATACAGCTCCCCCAGCAACCACTGTATACTGCACCCAGTAATCACTGTATACAGCTCCCCCAGAAATCACTATATACAGCTCCCCCAGCAATCACTGTATACAGCTCCCCCAGCAATCACTGTATACAGCTCCCCCAGCAATCACTCTATACAGCTCCCCCAGTAATCACTGTATACAGCTCCCCCAGCAATCACTGTATACAGCTCCCCCAGCAATCACTATATACAGCCCCCAGCAATCACTGTATACAGCTCCCCCAGCAATCACTATATACAGCTCCCCCAGCAATCACTATATACAGCTCCCCCTATAACTATATACAGTCCCTCTATAACTACAAACAGCCCCCTATAACTACATACAGCCCCCTATAACTACATATGTCCCCTTTTAATAAGTATATACAGTCCCCATATAATAAACTATATGGAGTCCCCCTATAATAACTATATACACCCCTATAACTACATACAGACCACTATAACTATACACACACCCCCTTTAACAACTATATACAGTCCCTCTATAACTATACACACACCCCCTATAACAATTATATACAGTCCCTCTATAACTATACACACACAGCCTATAACTATATACACACCCCTATTATAACTGTATAGAGCCCCCTATGACTGCATACAGCCCCTCTATGACTGCATACAGCCCCTTATGACTGCATACAGCCCCTCTATGACTGCATACAGCCCACCTATGACTGCATACAGCCCCCCTATGACTGCATACAGCCCCCATGACTGCATACATCCCCCCATGACTGCATACAGCCCCTCTATGACTGCATACAGCCCCCATGACTGCATACAGCCCCCCTATGACTGCATACAGCCCCCATGACTGCATACAGCCCCTCTATGACTGCATACAGCCCCCCATGACTGCATACAGCCCCCCTATCACTGCATACAGCCCCCCATGACTGCATACATCCCCCCATGACTGCATACAGCCCCTCTATGACTGCATACAGCCCCCATGACTCCATACAGCCCCCTATGACTGCATACAGCCCCCATGACTGCATACAGCCCCTCTATGACTGCATACAGCCCCTCTGTGACTGCATACAGCCCCCCTATGACTGCATACAGCCCCCCTATGACTGCATACAGCCCCCCCATGACTGCATACAGCCCCTCTTTGACTGCATACAGCCCCCCATGACTGCATACAGCCCCCCTATGACTGCATACAGCCCCCCATGACTGCATACAGCCCCTCTATGACTGCATACAGCCCCCCTATGACTGCATACAGCCCCTCTATGACTGCATACAGCCCCCCCATGACTGCATACAGCCCCCCATGACTGCATACAGCCCCCCTATGACTGCATACAGCCCCCCTATGACTGCATACAGCCCCTCTATGACTGCATACAGCCCCCCCATGACTGCATACAGCCCCCCCATGACTGCATACAGCCCCCCATGACTGCATACAGCCCCCCTATGACTGCATACAGCCCCTCTATGACTGCATACAGCCCCCCCATGACTGCATACAGCCCCTCTATGACTGCATACAGCCCCTCTATGACTGCATACAGCCCCCCCATGACTGCATACAGCCCCCCATGACTGCATACAGCCCCCCTATGACTGCATACAGCCCCCCCATGACTGCATACAGCCCCCCATGACTGCATACAGCCCCCCTATGACTGCATACAGCCTCTCTATGACTGCATACAGCCCCCCCATGACTTTACAGCCCCCCATGACTGCATACAGCCCCCCATGACTGCATACAGCCCTCCTATGACTGCATACAGCCCCTCTATGACTGCATACAGCCCCCCCATGACTGCATACAGCCCCCCATGACTGCATACAGCCCCCCTATGACTGCATACAGCCCCTCTATGACTGCATACAGCCCCCCCCCATGACTGCATACAGCCCCCCATGACTGCATACAGCCTTCCTATGACTGCATACAGCCCCTCTATGACTGCATATGCAACACCCTCGTCGATGCAATGGCGCAGGAGTGTTTGCGAATACGTCCCACCTGCATGTAATCACATTACACTACATGGTCCTTATAGGACATAGGGGATATTGCAGTGGTGAATCCTGCCTGGCAAGGCAGAGGTTAAGTATTTTGTATGATGCAAGATGCTGTTGTCCAATGATCTGTGTTACATCCTGTCCTTTGTAAGCTGAGATGTGATTGGAGGAGCAGCCACCACCTGACCAAAGGAAGGTAATAAAACCCCCTGGCCCGGAATGTTCTGGAGGTCTTTCTAGGGAGATTCCAGTAGAGGAGAATCCTAGAGATCAGTGAGTGAGTGAGTAACCTCAGTCTAGCCCATACCAGAGCAGGAAGAGCCTAGCCCCTGCCTCTGAAGAGTGGAGCATCAGACTAGAGTTAGTGTAGTGAGGAAAAGGGGTATCATCTTACCTTTAAAGGTGATACCTGAAGCCCTACAGGACAAGCTGAAGCTTCCTACCAGGACACAGCTGCCTCCCAGCCTGCCCTCTACATCCAGGCTGGGGAACTATCTCCTGAGGCTCCCTCCAACTCACATCTCAGCACTCCATCTACCTGTTAAAGGCACGTTTGCTGCGGTTCCTGCCGGTTCAAATAAAGAACTGTAAGTTGTTTTCTTAAACTTCTGTCTCCGTCTGGTCCCTGCTAATACGGCTGCCTTCATCACCGGCACCCTGTCCATCACCCAGAGACTCACACTCGGGACATTAAGGGGTTGCCCCAGGGAGATCCGCTATAGCAGCCTCTCCCTTTTCATTTCTTGCCAACACCACCCTGCTGGAGACCTGCCAGGCTGTAGGACAGCCCTCCGGTTCCCCCGTACCAAGCACCGTGACCATAGCGTGCTTAGGCCGCAACCGCCAGCCACTCCGGTACCGCGGGCCCCGGCTGTCTCCAGGCCTCACCGCAAAGGGCTAGGCCCCGGTGGGGGATGTTGCAAGTGGCGTCACGAACAGGATTGATACTTCTGTGCCTTATTACGGCATTAAAGACTTTCCTTTATTAAAAAGACTGTGCTGCCTAACCCTGCTGCCATCCGGGTTTAGGCCCAAGTGATTGTGTGTTTCACATTGAACTGTTATACTGCTGCCACGTGCTGTCGAGCACCGCTCCAGCACTCAAGAGGTTAATCCTTGCAAGAACTGTACCAGCTCTGCTACATCCGGCGCTGCCGAGCCTCAAGATTTTACCTCAGAAACTGTGGTGCAGTAAATAATTCAAGCCCGCCAAAACCTTCACTGGCGGGAAACCCAGATGACGCACCAAACTCCGCCCACGCGCGAATGGCGCGAACCCCGCCTCCTTTGGCGCAGGAAAAATTAGAGCCCGCCACAGCTCTTGGCGGGAAGGACTTGGACTCCTCCCACTGGCTCGAGGCGGACTTCCTGCCCCACCTCAGAGAAGCGCCAGAACTCGAGTGGATTTTGGGACAGTGAGGACAGCATCATGTGGGGTCCTCCGCCCTTCCCTCCTGTGGAGCGGCCTGAGTTCTATGAAGTGCTGGAGACTATGGTGGTGGTCTCTGCGCAGCCGGTCCGGAGGCCCTTTGCTGGGCACCGGCTGCATCGAGGACTGACCCGAGCATTCGTCACCCGGCGGTATGTCCAGACGGTGACGGAGTACCAAGTTCCACCCGGGCGGTTCCTCGTACCTATCCCGGTTACCATTCCGGTACCGCAGGCCCACGTGGAGGCGCCACGTGGGGAGGCCCCGACTCCTGTTGAGCCAGCGCCTGGGCCTACTGCTGCTGTGCCACCTGCTCCGAGGCCTACTGTCCCTGCTGTTCGGCCTGCTAGCCCTGCTGTGACGGTTCCTGATCCTCCGGCTGCTCCTGCTCCTGTTCCGGCACCTGCCCGACCATCACGGAGATCCGAGCCTGCACCAGAGCCACGAGCCCCAGCACCGGCACCTCCGCAGCCTCGAGGCCGAGGTGAGGCCGCCCGCCAGCGACTCCGGGACGCTGTCTCGGAGCAGCGACGCCGCGAGAAGGAAGCCCAACGCTATATGGCCGGCCGGTCTACAGCTGGAGCCTGGGTGGAAAAGAACCGCACCACCGGCATGGTCCGGTTCTTCGATAAGCAGCGTGGCTATGGCTTCGCCACCCAGGACTACACCGGACGGGAAGTATTTATACCCCGCCGGTCTGTCAAGAGGCCTGATCTGCCGGAGAGCCAGCACAACCTGAAGCCAGGCGAGTGCATTGAATTCTCCCTGCAAGAGGGGCCCCGAGGACCCTGGGCGGCTGGTGTGAGCCGGATCCCCGACTCCGATGAGGACCGCTACCTCCCGTACGACGACTGGTATGAGGACGACGAGTGGCCGGAATCTCCGAACACCTCTTCTTCCTCGGCTGCGAGTCTCCGGGCGGTGACCCACGTGAATGCCCCATCCACGGTGATCGTGAGTACGGGTCCCATTGCCATCCATGGGCCGGGCATGATCCAGGGCGCCACCCCCACCGTTTCCCCGGCCGGGAGTATTGCCAGGTCCCGCGGCTCTTCTGTGGGAGAAGACATCCCGGCTAGCGAACCTTGTCCGGAGGTTCCGTCTAGGCCCACATCTCCCCTTGCCGGTTACCAATGGGGTGATGACCCGGCCCCGGAAGAACCGGAGCTGGAAGGAGCTGCGGCGCTGCCGCAGGTCCCTGTTTATTTCTTTCTGGACCCCTCCGTGGTCCCTGGCTCAGTTGAGCCCCCGGCTGGAACAGCCGACACCCCGGGCGACAGCGCTCCTCCCCCTGAAGGTCCGGAGGATGTTGCTGCACCTGCAGTACCCGCTACTGCCACCGGGTGTCCCCAGCCGGCACCTACTCCCGCTGAGGATGCACAGGATTCCCTACTGACTTTGGATCCTGTCCCTACTGAACCCAGGGAAGGTGCATCTGACTAACCCCTGAAGGGCTGTAGCCCTCTCCAGGTACTATGTCCATTGTACATATTGTATATTTCTGTCCTTACCCTAAAGAGCCAGAAACTGTCCTGAGACTCTTACCCCTATTTATCTCAGTCAAGAGATTATACATTGTCTTGTGCTATGATAGCACCTCTTCCTCTGCCACAGCAGAGATTTCTTCAAAGGACTCTGTCCCTCTACACAAAGAGGAGACCCTTTGCATCTCAGTGCACTTTTCCCCCACATCAAGGGCTGCACCCAGAAGATGGACTTTGTCATTAGAGACCTTCTGTGAGACTTTTGCCAGATACTCCAAGGAAAAGTTGCCACTTTATTTATTATTATTTTGCACTTAATGCCTTCCTTTTTAGGTACGGACATTCTGCTTGCACTCTTTATGCCTTTTCTTTGCAGGAAAAGAGACATTTACTATCTTGCTACCCTGAGTAGCCTAACTACCTCTGTGACGTTTGTAACGTTGTAAGATGTGTACCCATTGGGCTCCTAAGCCAATGTGAATTTATCACCTGTTTGCACACTGTCATATCTGCCAGTAGTCTGCATTTAACCCTTTCATAGGCTTTTCAGGTTGTAGTGTGGCTGTGTCGGACCGTCTTTTTGTATAAAACACTGACCGCTACCTGATCCCTCAAACCGAGGTTTGCACATGGGGGTAGTCCGTAAACTGCGGGTTTTTAGGGGACCGGGGGTGTTACAAAGTTAGCACCTGGATGCCACCCATACATGGGTAAGGATGCCAGTCAGGAGGTACTCGTGTCGCATATGCTAGCGCAATGCAGATGGACACCTTATATAATTGCCGCCAGGGAAGAAGCGTTGATACAACAAATATACAGGCCTTGGTGCAAGGAGTGGATTACAGGACATGACACCACACCTTTCCTACTGTACAGTTCGGTTTAATGGCGTCAGCGACCAACTGTCATACAGCTACATGTTTTGTCTTAGTCCGACACCAACCCAGGTGCCTGTCTCCAGGACCATGGGCGGTTTGTCCCTACACCTCACATAGCCTGCACTTCGCAGAAGTGCCCTTAGCCCCCCTCTGTGCCCCAAAACATCTGTAGTCGAGCCGAGGGCGGCTCTTTCAATTGCCCCCGGGGTATGCAACACCCTCGTCGATGCAATGGCGCAGGAGTGTTTGCGAATACGTCCCACCTGCATGTAATCACATTACACTACATGGTCCTTATAGGACATAGGGGATATTGCAGTGGTGAATCCTGCCTGGCAAGGCAGAGGTTAAGTATTTTGTATGATGCAAGATGCTGTTGTCCAATGATCTGTGTTACATCCTGTCCTTTGTAAGCTGAGATGTGATTGGAGGAGCAGCCACCACCTGAACAAAGGAAGGTAATAAAACCCCCTGGCCCGGAATGTTCTGGAGGTCTTTCTAGGGAGATTCCAGTAGAGGAGAATCCTAGAGATCAGTGAGTGAGTGAGTAACCTCAGTCTAGCCCATACCAGAGCAGGAAGAGCCTAGCCCCTGCCTCTGAAGAGTGGAGCATCAGACTAGAGTTAGTGTAGTGAGGAAAAGGGGTATCATCTTACCTTTAAAGGTGATACCTGAAGCCCTACAGGACAAGCTGAAGCTTCCTACCAGGACACAGCTGCCTCCCAGCCTGCCCTCTACATCCAGGCTGGTGAACTATCTCCTGAGGCTCCCTCCAACTCACATCTCAGCACTCCATCTACCTGTTAAAGGCACGTTTGCTGCGGTTCCTGCCGGTTCAAATAAAGAACTGTAAGTTGTTTTCTTCAACTTCTGTCTCCGTCTGGTCCCTGCTAATACGGCTGCCTTCATCACCGGCACCCTGTCCATCACCCAGAGACTCACACTCGGGACATTAAGGGGTTGCCCCAGGGAGATCCGCTATAGCAGCCTCTCCCTCTTCATTTCTTGCCAACACCACCCTGCTGGAGACCTGCCAGGCTGTAGGACAGCCCTCCGGTTCCCCCGTACCAAGCACCGTGACCATAGCGTGCTTAGGCCGCAACCGCCATCCACTCCGGTACCGCGGGCCCCGGCTGTCTCCAGGCCTCACCGCAAAGGGCTAGGCCCCGGTGGGGGATGTTGCACATACAGCCCCCCCATGACTGCATACAGCCCCTCTATGACTGCATACAGCCCCCCCATGACTGCATACAGCCCCCCATGACTGCATACAGCCCCCCATGACTGCATACAGCCCCCCTATGACTGCATACAGCCCCTCTATGACTGCATACAGCCCCCCCATGACTGCATACAGCCCCCCATGACTGCATACAGCCCCCCTATGACTGCATACAGCCCCCCTATGACTGCATACAGCCCCTCTATAATAAATAACTATACATATAGTATAGGTATAAATAATAAAATTGTTCTCACCTTCCATCGTTCCCCCGATGCGTGACGTCCTCATCCTCCCTCGCAGTGTCAGGGTGGATGTAAACAAAGATGGCGGAGCCCTGCTACAGGCGGCGCCGTGATATCGCGGCGCCATGATGCCAGACGCTGCCTTGTCACACTATGCGCCGCAGCGACAGGACGCCGCCATCTTTCCTCAAGTCCGATCGTCTATGGCAGAGCAGGGAACTTA